>NC_132781.1:111349726-111660961 GCF_048418805.1 Vulpes vulpes | reverse complement strand
AAAGCTTTAAAATAAAGTATCTTTCTTTCCATTATAACTGACATCTTGTTTCAAATGATACATGTTTGCCCAGCAGTCAGCTTAAGCATTTTTTTTTTCATTTTGGAGGGATAAAATCTCTTCCTTTTGAACATAATCAAGAGAATGAGAATGGCATTACTGGAGACTCCAGACGTACTGTGTTAATTTCTTTATTTCAAGAGACATCTGACAAGTCAGAAAAATCCTCTTATGAAGACAATAAGTCTGACGTGTTAGGGGATGGCAGCAGTATGTGCTTATTAAACAGTATTTCTCAAAAATGATGATTTGATAGCTCCCTAATATCATGGAATTCCTTATTTCCCATGAATTTCCTTATTTCTCTATATTTTGCAGAAAACAGAGAAACTTAAAGAATCTTTTCTCTCTTCTTTTTCCTTCTCTCTTCTTTTCTTCTTTTCTTTTCTTTTTTCCTTTCCTTTCCTTTCCTTTTCTTTTTTCTTTTCTCTTTTCTTTTTTTTTCTTTTCTTTTCTTCTTTTGTTTTTTGTTTGTTATGGCTGATCATCCAGCTCAGGAACCCATACTGTAAAAGCAATCAGTTACTTAGAAGATTTTGTAAATTAAGCCCCTTTGAACCTTGGAGAATGTATGATTTAGGTTGCTTACAGAGCAAGCTAAAATACAAAGAAAAAGAACACTGGCCTTTTCAAGCGCAGCTTCACTGAACATCCTATTTTCTGCTGTGAACCACACAAGTCTTGGAGCACGGACTTGGAGATAGCCGGTCTCCACAAAGAGAGGCATCAAGTAGCACTCTCTCTTTTAATCTGATTATCTTGGTCCAGGTTCCAAATGCGTGGTCCCAGATAATAGAAGCAGAAGAGCCCTTCTCTGGGCACAAACTATACTCAATGAGCACAGTTTCCAGGGAGTCTTGGAGAGGTGGATGTTTATGTTTAAAGCATTAACACCATAGGTCCAATACGATAAAAGTCCATTTAATAATCTAAAATTAGTGCCGTATTTATAGTTTTGATCCTTTGGTGACATATTAAAGGCCGGTGATATTCGTCTCTTGCTAAGTAAAATCTCCTCTTGCTCATTTTCAGGATTCCAATATCAATTCTTAAATGTTTTATCCTACAAATAGAATGTGGCTGGATTTATTTCGCTCAGTCTGAGAACTTATTTTCTTAAGGTAAGAATGTAGCTTTATCCAAGTATTTGGATTACTCCTATGTTTGTACATTTTCCTTAACATCTTGTTCCTTTATTTTCCTCTAGAGGTTAGATGTACTTGATCTTGTCTTTATTGTTATAATGGTTACAATTAACAGCTTAATGAAATATATTTTTACATTTGTGTAAGAATCATAACAAAGTAATGAGAATGCATAAGCTTCTTACTTCGAACAAGCCAGAGTATTTGAAAACTATCTTACTTAATTTTTTTCCGTTTCATTATTTGCTATTTTAAAACAGTGAAATTTATACCTGCACACAAATCATTTTTACATCAGAGACCAGTTCTTGGGACACCTGGGTGGCTCAGGGGTTGAGCACCTGCCTTTGGCTCAGGGCGTGATCCTGGGGTCCCGGGATGGAGTCCCACATCAGGTTTCCCGCAGGGAGCCTGCTTCTTCCTCTGCTCTCTTTCTTTCTCTCTCTGTGTGTCTCTCATGAATAAATAAATAAAATCTTAAAAAAAAGCAATTCTTTCTGATAATTTCAATAATCTCCACTTTTATATTGTAAATACATTTTAAGATTTCACAATCAGTTTCACTATTTATGGACTCTCATGTTGCTTAAATTCTGGCTCTCTTTTCTTGTTTTATTTTGCTGTAGTGGATCTTTAATACTTAATTTCCAAAGACAGCTTTGTTAGTGACAACACTTTTGAGTCCTAACATGTTCTATGATATCTTTGTCCTCATACTTCATTGATAATTTGGAAGGATAACAATTCTAACTCAAATTTTCCCCTCTTACTTAAGAAAAAAAAGGTTAAAAACATTTTTGTCAGCTAGATTTTCAACTGAGAAACTTGATGTTTTGATTTTTTCCCCTTCAGTTTTTGAGTTTAGAAGCCATAGAAAAATGTTTCAGCAAGTCTTTTCAATTTTTTTTTTTCTTTATCGTTGCCTTAAGGGCCACTTTAATCCTAAGACTTGTTCTGTTTTTCAGTCTGTACAGATTTTTCTTTAACAAATTATTGATCGAGTCATCATTATGACTTCTCTCCCCACAATGCCATGTCCCCCTTTAATGTTTCTTTTTTTCTTCTTTTCCTGGGGCCTTGGTGACATGGATGCTGGGTCTGCTCCATCTAGTCTCTACCACTCTTAACTCCTCTCTCATTTGTTCTTTCTCTTCTGTGTCCTGAGGGATTTCCTTGGCTCTGTCTTGGCAGAAGGCTAATCCAATCTTCAGACACGCCCTTTGAAAGAGAGCCAACTGATGTACCTACTGCTCAGGAGTAGAATATCTGGGCAGTCAGGTTTCGCCTGGTGATGTCTGGGTGAGAAGCAGGGGAGGAAACTGCAGAAGTACTTAATTGCAGAAACTTTACATTCATGGTGGAGAATTTTAATGTATTTCATTAGCAGCCAGGGTTGTCTTCTTGTTTCTCTTCTCTGTACTGAGTTCTAGAATTTTAAAAAATTTCCTTTTAAGTTTCTAGAATTTTAATTTTTTTCAAGTTCCAGCCCTCCCAATACAGGGCTTGAACTCATCATCCTGAGATAGAGACTTGAGTCAAAGTCAAGACTGGGATGCTTAACTGACTGAGCCACTCAGCTGTCCCAGTTCCAGAACTGTCTTATGTTCTTATGTTACCTCGTTGTCTCATTGTATCCCTCACTCCCACGCCTACTCTAAAGACTCCTCACCCTCTCATAGGTCTCTTATTTTGCTCAAAAAGCTTTTTTTTGGGTTTTTTTTTTTTTTTTTTTTTTTTTTTTTTTTGTGCTTTAGTCTGAGGATAAACTCTGCAGCCACCATTTTGTACACAGAAACAAGGTGTGGGACATGATAGTCCTTTCAATAATTATCCTTTTACCTACTCTATGGCCAGGTCTGATTCTTTGTACTTGTCTACCATTACTTGAAATGACTCCAAGCTCTTTTCATCATGGTAGCCTTTCTCTGTGTTTGGCTGTTTTTACTACTCTGGTTTCTGACTCACTCCAGTCTCTTCTGCTTCCTGTGGTCCATCAATCCCTCAAGATGTGCTATTGGAGTTTTTCTTCTCCTCCCCACTCCCTTCCTCCTTTTCCTCCTCCTCCTCCTCCTCCTTTTTCCAGCTATATTATTGCTTTATGTGTTTCCTTATAGTTTTTGTTTTACTTTTTTTTTTTTTCAATGAGAATCTTAGGAAAAGGGGAGGTAAACAATTATGTTCTTTCCACCATGTTGAAGAGTAAGTTTGGCAGACTCTGGATTGGCTGAATCAATGTTCAATTGCAACCTTATCCTTTGTCTGTTTCTATTATTGAAGTTATGAAATCTAGAAACTAGAATTAGGAATCTCTTTTAAAGCTAAAAGTGGCTAAGTCACTTGGTCTTGGACAATGAGATGTAGGCATAAATCTTGGGGGGAGGGTTTTCTTTTATGAATAAAAAGTGAAAACCTTTTTGCTCCCCTCCATCCTTTAGAGGAACGTTCCATTCAGAAGTACATCTGACTCCCAAAACATCATTCTTATCTTGGCATTGATACTTTCACCAACAAATACCATCATATTATTTATTCTTCCAACTTTAAGTTTTCTACTCATCTGCTATGTCCATAAATCATTCCTTCTGACCCCAAACAGAGATAAGGTAAAATAACCTTGCTTAATCTAGTAAGGTAAGGCTTTGCAGGCCCCTACCACCATATCAAGAGAAGAGCGATCTCTCAAATATCCAACCAGTGCACTTGATCAAAAACGTACTTCCAATGAAGTCCTCAACCTTCATTCCCAGATACAGAGGAAAACTGAACAACAATTCTGGATCAATGTGCCACTTTCCTGCTTCATATGTTTTGAATATGGCTTTTTTATTAATATTATATTTTCCCAAAATAACAGACACTTTTTAAGGTAGCCTACATACTCTGGGATGCCTGGATGGCACGGTTGGTTGAGCATTCAACTGTTGGTTTCCACTCAGGTCAGTACAGAGTCTGCTTGAGACTTTTCTCCCTCTCTCTTGCTCTCTGCCCTTCATTCCCCCACTCTCTCTCTAAAATAAATAGGTCTTTTTTTTTAAGAAAAGGTAGCCTACACTCTATCATTTCTTGACTTTTTATGCAGTCTTCTCTTTATTATACAAGCCTCAGATTCTGTTTCTATGCACCCAAACCTTCTAGCAATAATTCAGCTAGCATCTAAAGTAGTTTTTAAGTCAAAGTTCAAGTTTAGCATCATGACTTAAGTTATTATTTGGTACATGTCTGTTACACTGTTTGCTTGTTAACTTTCACGAGAAGTTCCAAGGACAAAATTCTGACATTATCACCTTTGACATGTAAACTATTTTGCCACTGGGATATCACCTTGACAATATGATGAGGTAAGAATCCAGCTTACAAAGAGAAAAAATAAGGTGGCTTCTTCCCCAAGCTCATGTCCAAATTTTAACTAAATACATCCTGAGTAGCTTTACTTCTATCATTGTTTGTATTTAAATATATCAATGAATTACAGTTATCTTTAACCAATATTCCATGATTATATCAATAATTGCTTGTCTTATAATTGCCCATATCAATATTTGTCTTTACGCCAATATCATGCTGCACTAGTTCATGAGACTGTCATTCTAATATGGTTTTAGGTACTTAAAATATAGCAGTTACCTTTTTTACCACTAGATGACAGTCAAGTATAATTATCCCATCAAAATGCTCACCTTATACAATTACTAAAAATAAGCCTAGAACTACATCAGTATTTTTTTAACATGGTCTTCAGTGAGCCAGAGTGAAAAATGTACATTTAAAGAGAGGTCTACTTACCCCTTGAGAATAACATAATGCTTCTCAGTGTTAGTTATTTTCTCCAATTCATTCATTCACTCCTTTGAGAACTTGTTTGCTAGATGTCCAATTTTTGAATTTAGTTTTCTATCTGGTTTCTATCTTTTAAATATATTTTTTTAATTAATTTATTTATTTATGATAGTCAGAGAGAGAAAGAGAGAGAGAGGCAGAGACACAGGCAGAGGGAGAAGCAGGCTGCATGCACCGGGAGCCCGATGTGGGATTCGATCCCGGGGCTCCAGGATCGCGCCATGGGCCAAAGGCAGGCGCCAAACCACTGGGCCACCCAGGGATCCCCTCTATCTTTAAACATTATTAGACATTATTGATTTACATTGTACCTATCTTGAAGTTCACCCATTTAAAGTGTACAGTTCCAGGGCACCTGCATGGCCCAGTTGGTTAAGCATACAATTCTTGACTTTGGCTCAAGTCATGATCTCAGGGTCTTGAGGTCAAGCACCTCATGGGGCTCCCTAATCAGTGAGGAGTCTGCTTGGAATTCTGTTCTCTCCCTCTGTCCCTCCCTCTCTCTCTCTCAAAAATAACTAAATATTTAAAAATAAGTAAAGCGTATACAATTCAGTGGGTTTTAGTTTACAGAGTTATGCAGTTACCACAATCTAATTTTAGAACATTTTTCTCACCCCTAAGAGGATCTTTGTACCAATTAGCAGTCACTTCCTTTTATTTGCTGACCATCCTCCCCTCCCCCACCAGCCCTGGGCAACTAATTTCCTTTCTTTTTTTTTTTTTTTTTTAAGATTTTATTTATTTATTCATTAGACACAGAGAAAGTGAGAGAGAGGCAGAAACACAGGCAGAGGGAGAAGCAGGAGCCTTTCTTTCTCTGTAGTTTTTCCTATTTTAGACATCTGTCTAATTTTTAACCAGTGCATCTGGGGCTGAAGTCTTTCAGAGAGATCAGCATACGACCAGTATTTTCTCACAGAGTGATGTGATTAATGCCACTTATTCATTCACTTACTTATTCTGTTCACCTATAACACATATTACTGTACTGATTCTTTTCCAAAGTAGTAGAGGTTTGCGCTATACTGAAGACTCAGTATGGATTCCTTTGAGTTGTGCAGAGAAGAAATCAAAGAGCTAGATCTGGAGTCTTGTTAGTGATATGTTCCAGGCAGATAGATTCAATTTGTGCTTCAAATAAAAACACTAATAATAATCCATATTTGTGGAAAATATACTCTTTGCAGTATTCTAAGAACTTTACATGTATTAATATATGTGAATTTGTAATCAGTTTCATTAGAGTAGAATGTTAATTTGCGAAAGTTTCTTTAAATGAGATAAAGAATGTGAAAGCTCTAATAAACCATATTACTCTAAATTCATTATATCATGTTCCTACTCTATAACTTTAGAAGTGATAAAGCTGAGGTACCAGTTGATACAGTGAGAAAGTATAAGAATCCCAATTCAAATTCAGGTAACTTGTCTCCAAGCATTAAACACAACGATATAAACTCATGCAAACTCATGGAGTATATGGTGTGTTATTCTATTGACTGTTACAATTTCCATCAATTTCAATTCTGGTACACTATCCAAAATATAGATACTCAATACCCATTTTTAGAATAAATGTACATTTTTATTTTCTAAATTTTCAATTTGAAGAATTCTCTCATTCGCCTAGTTTTTATTTATTTTATTTCTCATAGCACTCTTTTAAAGAATATGTGACAAGGTGAAAAAAAAAAAAAAACATGGCTTCCCTAAATGAAAAATGTCAACGAGTTACTCCATATTTAAATTAATTGACAGAAAACTTAAACTAGATTTTTTTATGTGAAAAGGATATACTGCCCCCAAAATAAAAGACTATTTACCAGCTGTTTTAACCAATATATTTATTTCTTAAATGGTCAAGATGTACGTTAGGGCTCAAAGTCTATCAAGGGAAAGAGAACCAAAAACAGTTTAAATGAAGTGTGACAACTCTGAGTTGCTTGAGGAACATAGAGAGGGAGAGTCTTCATGGTAAGGAGAGTATGAATTGTGGGATGCAGATTGGAAGAGTCCTCCTGGAACGAGTGGCACTCGCACAGAATTTTGAAAGGCAAAAAGAATTTAAGTACAGATGGAAAGAGATTTCAAGGTCACTCAGATTAGTAGAACATTTACAAAGACTCAAGAACAGCTAAAGCATCGTACCTGTTGAAGAATGTGCTGAGATGAAGCACAGAAAAAGGCAGAGAATTTCACTTCATGAAGGGCTTTTTATGCTATGATTTCACCTACCATGAGAATCGACACAAGACTTCAAACAGGAGAGAGATGTCATCAAATGTATTTTTCAGAGAGGCAGCTTTAATGGTTGGAAGAGAATACAACTGACAAACTGATGGGCGTAGACTGACCAATTAAGATATTGCTATATTTCAAGGGAGAAAATGTGAAGACTTAAACCAAAACATAAGGAGAAAAAAAAACTATGTCTTAGAAGAAATAACACAAGTAGAATTGGCTAAGGTTGGTAACTCATTCAACATGAGATATGAAACTAAATGGAGATGCAAAGCTAATATCCAACAGTTTTGCTTGTTCAGGTGGGAGGAAGGTGATAACATTTACCGATGTGGAGAAAACCAGAGAAGGAATAGGTTATAGAGATATTGGATAGAGATGAGACAACACAGAAAACTGGAGGTTTCATGGGATAATCTAAGTAGAGATGCCCTACTGGCAATTTGACATAAGAGTATCAAGGCAGCAGATACACTTGAGTTAAAGATATACTTTTCAGAGATGTTAGCATGTGGACAATAGCTGATAATTATTTGCATATCTTTCTCCACTTTCCTTCCTGGCCAACGTCACATTGTTCTTTGTCTTGGTTCTGTTGCTCCCTTTTTTGTAAAGTCTTCCCTGCCTCTTTCAGGCAGGCACAGATCCAACTGTGCACATGGTGTCCACACATTGCGACAAGTACCATCAGAGCAGTCATCGACTTGAACTGAAATTGTTTGCTTATGTGTCTGCATGTCTAGCTTTTTATATCTTTATTCCCAAGTGTTTTCAGGCCCAGCAAAGTTTCTGGCACATAAAGTGTGTTCATAAATAGACCTAGAACTAGTCTTTCTGAACCAAACTAAATGATTTTCAAACCTTTATTAGGAATATAAAATATAACACTGTGAAAGGTAGAGTGCCTATTCTAGACTTTGGCACAGAAACTTGTCCGATGCCATCTATTTTGGTGTAAGAGTCTTGTTTTAAAATCAATAGTGCCTAAAATCCTTAAGTTTCTAAACTGTTAAAGGGAGTCAGATGTTTTTAAATATTTAATGAAAATGTTTATGTACAACAATTGTGATTTGCTTACTTAACCTTTTACATTCAATTTATTGTAGATCATTAAAAGGATCTCAAGCAATGCTTTCAATAACTCTAAATTATGTGAGTATAATGACTTTGATCATTATATATTATATCTTTCCATTGAGAAATTTTCATAACAAACTGAGTTCTTAAAATATTGATAGCTGGTCAAGAAATATAGCATTTAATCTGCCTCATGACATATTAACTGCTTTTCCTCCTTTGGTTACTGGCAAGTATGGAGGATAAACTAGACACAATTTTAACAACGACTTGAGAAACTTGATCATTTTTATTTGTGGCATTAAGAAAGACTAATGATGAAATGAACTGACAACTGTGGTATTTAACATAGCGCGCATTGTAAGATTGATTTAAAAATTCCCTTAAAACATAAGGTAGTCTCTGTAGTTACATAAGGAATCTGTTGTGAGTCTAGAGGCCCAGATTTGCTCTGATGCTCTTGTCATTTGCATTGAAAAGCTGCTTTGAAATTCTGTGATGAAAATGTTTAAGTTATAAAGTTAAGATACTTCATGTATTTGAGGAGCTATATATGTTTATTTTAACAATGGTCCTTTACACTCTCCCAGGGGATTATTTGTAATTTAGTTAATTGTGTTTTTCTCCCCCTTATCCTCTTAGGGTAGATAGAGGATCAAATAAACCTAATTTTATTACTTGCTACCTTTTTCTGCATTGCTAACACAGCATATCTGCATGACCATGGGGTTCTGTGTACTCCCTCAATTTGGGGTCAGGTTCATGCTTTCAAGATACTTCCATCTCATCTATTCTTAATCCTTCTCCCTTGTAGTTGTAGTACCAGAGGCTGGGTGATCAGGAATACTGTAGGAAACTTATGCATTCTTGGTGTATCAGTCTGAGGCCAGGCAGGAAGCAGAAGGACTGTCAAATGTGGCACCTGGACAGACCTTGCTGAAAATCTATTTGAAAACGGGTAGGCAGGCTTTTTGCTAGTAATATAAGGGAATCACTAGGACGCCTATACATGGAGGTACAAGTGGGGGGAAGAGGAGCTGTAGAAGATGGCCTTAGTACAGAAGCCATGACCTTGCTGGCGGAACACTCAACTTTGGCTCAGCTCCAAAGAAACTGGAGGAATAATTACCCCAACTCCCCAACTTCTTCCTCCTCCTCCGCTGGAGTCTGCTGCCAGCATCTACTCTGGGATGAATTCACCCTGAACACAGGCCAAAGCCTTATTGCTATAGCCCACTGAGGTTGGCCTCCTAAGGGCAGATCCACTGGAGATGGTGTGTGAACAAAAAGCCAGAACCCATGTTTATAGTCATATACACTCTAAGGTGCATTTCATCTAGAATTCAACATGATTGTATTAGTCAGCATTCCACAAGAGAAAAAGACCCAGATGAATGAATGGATGGAGAGAGAGATTAAAAGAATTGGCTCACATGATTGCAAAGTTTAGCTAAGCAAGTCCAAAATCCAGAGGGCAGGCTGTCAGAAAGAATAAGTCAGAAACTTTTGGGCAGGAGATGAAGGCTTCCATCCACAGGTAGAATTTTTTTTCTCCCTTGTGGAAACCTCTATTCCATAATTAAGTGCTTTCAACTTTTTGGATCAGAGCCAGTCAAATTAGTGAGGAATACCTCCTTATTTAAAGTAAAGTAGTTGTAGATGTTAATCCCATCTATAAAATCCTTTCCTAGCAGCATCTAAATTTCTGTTGTATGATTCACTGGGGACGATGGGCTGATCAAGTTGACACATAAAATGGGTGATGACAGTGGAGGGCCAAGGCTGAAGGACTGCTCTCAAATTGAGCTGTTCATAGAAATTAATGTCAAGGAACAAGGATCATTAAAGGAGAAGTTGTGGAAAAGAGGATGTTCTTTCAGTACATAAAGGCTGCTCTCTTCAGGAATGTAATGTGAACAACTGGAGATGCAACCATAGGGAAGTGATGCCACACAAAGATTCCTCCTGATTTTACTGCCAACACAATAGGAAAGGCCATTACTGAAAGATGGATGTTTCAAGTAGAAGTTCCCAGTAACTGAAGGTGACTTAGTAGGTGTGGATGCTATGCTAGTCATTGGGGGGCAAAGCAAAGACAATTAGACATAATCTTTATCCTTAAGCTTATCTTCTAATAAGAATACAACAAAAGATTAAAAATTATAATAGAGTGTGATTAGTGGCATGGCCTGATATGCCATGAAAATATGAGGAATGGATAATTAGATTCAACTGGAGGCTAGGCTTCTAGGAATATCTGATATAAAAGTATTTGGGGAAGGAAAGAGAAAGTTCAACAAAGAACAGCATGATTTGTGAAGGGAGCAAGCAGCATGGTTCTGAGGAAAGCTAAGCTTAATATGGCTGCAGCAAGGTCTGGGCGGGGAGGTGCAGGACTCTGGCTGCAGGCCACAGGCAGAAGTCATACTACAAAGTATTTTCTTTGGCTAAACTTGGCACATGGAGAGTCTCTTTCTATATAATTGACATTTTATTTCTACTTTACTCTTCACATAGAAGAGATTTCAAATTTCCTTGCTTTCCTGCTTAGAATTCTGGCTTTCATTCCTTACTGCTACCACTCATGATAGAGTTAATCTGTGAAAAGTTTCATTGAAAAATGAAATTGTCTCCAAATTAAGAAGCATAGACAAGAAAAACAAAGCAGGAAAAAAGCTAATATTTCAATATGCTTTCATGTGATTTTTCTATTCATACTCATTTGAGTTTTTTTTTAATGTCTACTATTAAGAAAAGGCAAATCCCTTCCATACATCACAGGGGTCTCAGCATGAGCTTACATTTATTACTTTTTTTTTTTCTTGGCCTACGGCACATTTACTGGACAGGTGGTTAGGTCTAGGAGGAGGAGTCTAGTGACAAAGAATGGAGGACCACACTGGGAAAGGTCCCACTGAGGGAAGAGAGAATTCAGGAGGTCTTTCTGGGAAACCCCAATGTCTGAGAAATAGAGGGGATGAGAATATTATTATCTGTCACTTAAATTATTTCTACTCAGCCAATATGTGCTCATACTGAATCTTAAGGCAGGAAAGCTGCAAGAAATATCAGTAGAAACAGGAAGAGCTGAATCTGCCAAATGATACTGTGGTTATTATTTAAATATTATTGTCATAGATAAAAGCAGACAGGGAGATAAGCCATTAAGAGACTCTTGACTCCAGGAAACAAACTGAGAATTGCTGGATGGGGTAACTGGGTGATGGGCATGAAGGAGGGCCCTTGATGTGATGAACACTGGATGTTCTATGCAACTGATGAATCACTAAATTCTACCCCTGAAACTAATAATAAACTATATGCGAACTAAATTGAATTTAAATAAAAAATGTAAAAAAAAAGAGTATTTAAAGATGTTAATAAGGTCATTACCACAGGACACTTTTAACTGGTTTTGTGTGTCCATCTGTCACCGATTGTGGTTTAGTTACCAAAGGCTCCCATCAGCAAACTTCTACAGAAGCTTGCTTTTGGGTAACTGGAGCCACTTCCCCACTAGCAGGTAACTCTGAGTTATACGTGAGTGCCCAGGGCCTGGCTGCTGGGGGGGAGAGTGTCTATAAAATCCCCGTCCCCTGCTTCAAGGTGGGAAGGGCACTGCAGTGCTATTTAAGTCCCAGAAAGTCACAAAGGAAGACACTCAGATGAGACTTCTGGAAATCCATCCCCACTTACCTTCTTGCTCTTCTCTATCCTGCTTCCCTCACCCCCTTCTAGGTGTCTCCTGAAAGCCCGTCTTTTATAAATCACCTGCAAATAAAAAGAACCTTGTCTCAAGCTCTTCCAGAGAATCCTCCCTAGACGTATGCCAAAATAAGTTTTAGATAAATTGAAAACAACAAAGCAAAAATTTTAAAATGAAAGTAGGTGACTATATTATTTCAAGGAAAGAAAAAAAAAAACAACTAAAGCCAGAAACAAAACACACATTTATACATTCATAGATTTAACATTTTAAAATGTTAAAGACAAGATTTAAAAGTCAAACCTGAAAAAAATTGGAACATATTTCACAATCAAGAAATTAATATCTTTTAATTTTAAAAAAATCAACAGTGAAGAGGAAAATGTTCAAAAATATATACTTCATAAAAAAGAAAATGGGCGGGCAGCCCCGGTGGCCCAGTGGTTTAGCGTTGCCTTGGGCCCAGGGTGTGATCCTGGAGACCCGGAATCGAGTCTCATGTCTGGCTCCCTGCAGGGAGCCTGCTTCTCCCTCTGCCTCTCTCTCTCTCTCTCTCTCTCTGTGTGTGTGTGTCTGTCATGAATAAATAAATAAAATCTTAAAGAAAAAAGAAAATGGGCAGCAAAATAATACAAAAACTTCAATTAAAGCAATGTAGTACCATGATTTGGTATACAAAATAATTCTTCTTCTTCTTCTTTCTTCTTCTTCTTCTTCTTCTTCTTCTTCTTCTTCTTCTTCTTCTTCTTCTTCTTCTTCTTCTTCTTTTCTTCCTTTTAGAAAATGGTAATGCTCAATGTTGGTAAGGATGTGGGATAAAGACATTTTTACACAACGATGGTGGGAGTAAAAATTGGCATTTATTTTCTGGCAAGCATTTTTGCAGTATGTTACTTAAAGTTATGTACATTTTTCATGCAGAAATTCCACTTTTAGTTGTTTATTTTCAGGAGTTAGAGATATTGTTCAATGCTTTTAAATAGAATTTTTATTGTACTATTGCATATTACATGAAGTTGAAAAAGTCTAAATGCTAAAGATAACATATTGAATAAGTATGCGATGGCAAAATGGTAGCTCTTGCTCATACATTTCCAGTTATTATGTTATTTCAGTGTCATAATATGCTATTCAGTGGATACTATTATTATTCACATTTGGAAAGAGGGTGATGAGGTCTTAAGAAAATGAAATAACACACAAGGTCACAGGATTGTCTAACCTCTGGAGGGACCATCCCATGTTCTCAACCAACATGCAAGCCTGCTTTAGCTAAGTTTGGTCTAAAACGCAATTATGAAAAAATCATACTATGCAAAAATAGTAGTTGACAGTGAGCATGTTCAAAATGTCTTGCCAGATGAAAGAATAATATAGAAAATGGGGAACACAGTATGGAACAGCTATTTTCTATAAAGAAAAAATGAAAAGCACATACACTGTCATATACAAAATTATTTAACAGAATCATTAACATTTGCTTTTGTATGTAGATTTAAGAAGTCATATTCTGTTGACCAGAATGGAGGGTATCTCCTCAGGACATAGTCTTAATAACCACGTACAATCCTATGTCCTTGATTGTGAGTGGGACCTGTGATTTGCTTTTCACCAACAGGATAACGCAAAGGTAATGAGATGTCACTTCCGTATTTACATTTTATAAGACTATTGACCCTCTGGGGGCCTGAGGGTGGTCTCTAGGAGTTGGCAGCAGCCTTCAGTACTACAACCACAAGGAAATGAGTTCTGCTAAGAATTGTAGTGAGACTGTAAGTATATTCTTCTCCAGCAAAACCTCTCCATGAGAATATAGCCCTGCCAACACCTTGCAATGCTGTGAGGTCCTAAGCAAAGGATTCAGCTAAGCTGTGCCTGGACTTTTGACCCACAGAATCTGTGACATCATAGATGTGTACTATTTTAAGCTGCTAATTTTGTATTTATCTGCTATATAACAATAGGTAAATAACACACATAAGTACCTTGGAGCAAGGTTCATAGTATGGTGCGTATATAAGGAGAGGTTCAGCTCCAATTCTGCAACTGCAAGGAAATAAATTCAACTTCCAGTTTATATATACAATTATGTCTGTCTGCAGTTAGACATCCAATTTGGGGAAGTCAGAAACTGTTCCAAGTGCTTTACATGCATTGCTTGTTAAGCCCTCATAACTACTCTTTGATGTAGTTACTATTATTCCAATTTACAGTTAAAGAATCTGAGACAATAAGAATTTAATAACCACATGATAAAAAAATTCAACATAATAAGTAATCAACCTTCAGGTTTTATTGCCAGAATGGAGTGAAATATCCATCATTGTTCACAGTATTGACAGAATGCAAAGATCCAATGACAGAAGTCATACCTGTTTAACAGACACTAAGTTGAAGATCAAAATTTTATACTAATCACTAGGAATCCCCAGAAGTTAACTAGATTCTATCCCTTCAGTCCATGTGGAGGCTATGCTTTGTTCTCTGTGTGCAAATCTCAGAGAAGGCCTATTCTGCCAGGGAAACTCTCCTGGAGGACTTCTCCCCTTCCAAGTGGCCTAGAGAGAATAAATTCTCTCCACTAACACACAAAAAAGACTGGGAGTATAGAGTAACCCCTCCCCATGCCCTACCCTTAGCCAAGAGAAACTTTAAGTCACACTGTCTGCAAAAATCATTATTGATTAAGAGATTCTGCAAAATAAACAGACCAAGCAAATTAATAATAACAACTGCGATGGGTATTATTTATTGCTAGCTCAAATCAGAAAACTCAGTATTTTAAACAAGAGAGTCTAAATAACTGGAACTGAGAGCTTCTATTGAAGATCCATGAGTGAAAGTGCAAAGGGTTCAATAGAAGGAAAGCCATTACAATAATTTGCTAGATTTACAGAAGATTTAAAGAAGAAGAAGAAGAAGAAGAAGAAGAAGAAGAAGAAGAAGAAGAAGAAAACCCACACAATGCAATTATTTCAATAGATCCCAAAATAGTTTGATAATTTACAGCCATTCCCGATGAAAACTGTTGAGCTCAGAATAGGTGGATTTCCCCTTAATGATATATATTAGAAAACTGCAACAAAATGAGAATAGTGAATATTTGAAAGATTTCCAATAGAAGGTGAAAATGTAACAAAGTGCCTGCTAATTTGGCATCCATTCAACATTGTATTAAATGTTTTACAGACTTCCATGAGGCAAGGAAACATTAAGGTATACATAGTAAGACAGGAAGAGACCAATTGTCTGCATATTTAGACTTACAAACATGAGAATCAATAGAAAAATAACAAAAAAATCACAGAGGAGTTTAAAAGTGTTTCCTAGAGGCCAAAATTCCATGTAGAAATCAATATTTTTATTAGTAATCACAAATTTGGAAGAAATAAAATAAATAATTTCTTTCAAAAAGATAAAAGGTACATAGGACACCTGGGAAGAAAAGAATAAAATTTAAATAAAGAAGGCTATAACATTTTACTGATAGATCAATAAGATGACTTAATAAATTGAGAGATACATGATGTTTTACAAAGATTCTGTTTCATAATGATTGAAGTTCTTCTGAAATGATTCCATATAATCAACCTAACTGCAATAAAAAATCTCTATGGAATATTTTAAGTAAAATTTTAGGGGTTGATTCTCTCTCCCTTTCCCCCCCTTTACATATAATCCTCCAGTTCAACCTGGAGGATGATATGTAAAAATGAACTCCAGATGAATTAAATCTAAACTTAAAAAATAAAACTATAAATGTATAGAATAAATACAGAATAGTATCTTTGCTATATTCCATTAGGGGAAAATCTTCAGGACACACAATCCAGAAGCAACAAAAATTAAAGACAAATATGACTACGTAAAAATGCAAAAATTTACACGGGGAGAGACTTTGTTAAGTCAAAAGCCATGTAGGAAGAAGGTACTGGGCACATGATCTCCAAAGAACTGGAATCCTACTGAAGTCCAGCACTTAGCAGTACAGACAGTCAAGATCACCACGGGCACTTCTTTCTGGTTTCCTTGCTCTGGCTTCAGTGATCTGTGATCCTTAGCTCTTCTAACAGTTTTGCAAGACTAATTATCTCCATCAAATTCTTTCCTTCTTGAAATACTCAAAATAGTTTCTATTTGCCTGGTGGTTCCTGATTACTATGAGATTTCCCTAAAGAGACAGGGTCTAGTATCTATCCTATTCTTTCCCGAAGTAACTTCGTGGGGCATGAATACCATGTTGATAAAGGACGTTTGGGGAAGGGTTTCACACCCCACTCTGCTTTCCCTCTTTTTCTGCTAACAGGATGACTAATGCCACTGACACACTTCCATCTTTGTAACCAGCTTCTTCCTGTCTCTCATGACATCACCTTCTCACTCTCAGAATATTGAAAAGGCTGCTTATAGGGCCTTTCCAAGGGAAATTAATGACCTAGATCTTCCCAAAATGTAGATCTTGAAAACAGGGAGCAGAATTTTTCATAATTTATTTTCTGTGTCATTTTTGCTTGACTTTTGTAAGGGTTAAACAATAAGCACAGGGATGCCTAGATGACCTCGAATAAGCCTCCAACTCTTGATTTCGGCTCAGGTCATGATCTCAGGATCATGAGATTGAGGGCCTAGTAGGGCTCTGTACTCAGTACAGAATCTACTTCAGATTCTCTCTCCCTTTCACTCTGCTCCCCCTACTCATCCTCTCTCCCTCTCTCTCACTCTCTCTCTCTCTCTCAAAATAAATAAATATATTTTTTAAAATAATTGCATAATTCAAATTATAACATTTTATATTATTTCTCCACTTTCCTTGCTCTAGGTTTATAGTTTTATTCTTATTATTTTCCATTATTAAGAAATGAGAGAAGATGGAGAAAAACAGAGACATAAATATGGACAAAGCTAGAGACAGAGATAAAGATAGAGAAGGGGAAATGGAGAAACAGAGAAATCATTCACCTTAATTTTATTTTTAAATTTTTTCCCTTAATTTTTAGATGCATGTTTTGGATTATACACCATGATGTTCATATAAAGAGCCTTTAACCTGGGCAGAATTGAGTAAAATTTGGTTTTCTTTCCGGTTTCTGTTTCCAGTTTCACTTTGGCAAGAAATAGCAGCAAAATGTGTTGTAAGCCCATTTTCCATCCTTTACTTTTTTTTTTTTATCTTTCTCATCTTAGGAATGTCTTCTAAATCATTTGAGGACACAAACAATACATAGCTACTTGCTTAAGGAACAGTCAAATGAAAAAAAAAAAAAAAGAACAGTCAAATGAAATCCTAAATTGAGGAAGGTCACTACTTATTCAGAAATATGTGAATTGGCTGACTTTCAACTATCAGACAAGCAAAACAAAATCCCTTGCAAATTATAAGGAGGAAACAAATCACTCTGTACCTTTCCAAAACATGACGCTGAAAAAGAAATATTTCTGATCATGTTAAGCAATTCGGAAATCTAAAAATAACTCCTAGTCCACATTTTTAAACAGCTCTGTATTAAAAATAAATTTATTCTCGATACCCTTCCATTGGCTAAAACACATACAAATTATGATATAGAAAGCAAACATCTCTCCCAATATTAGCTTCCCCCTCTTCTCCCCACCCACAGATAAAAGCCTACAAAATGCACAGATATCTCACAGCATCCAGCAGAGGGAAGTAGAGAACTTCTCCAAGTGTCTGCTGCTCAGCTGTCTGTTTCTGCTGTTTTAACTTTGAGTATAGAACAATCATTGAGCTGTCAACCCAAATTAGTGTGTGGAATCTGTTCAATCCAAGCCATCTCCTTTATCCAAAAATTGTTCTTCAGTTTACTGTAGCACTTTGAGTTATGAAAGGAATATTTGCATGTTTGAAATTAATTTGATATAAAATATGAAAAGGAAAAGAAAAGCATGTGGCCTTTGAAATTCCTTGCATTATTTATATAGGAAACTCTCCACTATTGGAAGCTTCTAAGATATGATCAAATGGGACTAGCCCCAGGTTTCTTCTTGAGTGACTTAGTATTATAGTATCATGTATGTGTTTTGGACTGAGACTTTTCTGATAAAATGAAATAGAGAATGGAAATTATTATAGCTGACTTCTCTTTACCACAGTTTTGAACTGACTGCATTGCACACAATTTAGAGAGCTGTTCTAAACAGGGAGAAGATAAAAGCAGTAGAGTCCATCGTAAAATCTCTCAGGTCACTCACAGAGCATTCTGACTTTTGGAAAGTGCAAGTCATCTTCATGGAATCTCGTTAAGCAATTATTGAAATTAACATTTTTTGCACATTAAATAAAAATAATACCTCACTATTCTTCCTTAATTACATTATAAAATTCTTAGCAAATCTATGAAATTCAATATATTATGTTGCTGTTCTGGGTACATTACAAACATTTTGTTCTGTGCATGTATCTACTATTTACCATTATGTGCATTTGTATTGTGTGCATTTTTATGGGCATTATTGAGGAAGTAGAGAGAAAGAACATCGACCAAAATGTCTGAAAATCTACTTCTAGCTCTTAACTGATTTTGTGTGTGTGTGTGTGTGTGTGTGTGTGTGTGTTATATGTTGCTGAAAATTTCTTAGTACCCTGGTATGCATAAATGTAAGCAACTTTAGCTAATTTAGACATTAATGTTTTTAATTAAAAGAATAATTAATTGCTCATAAAATCTCTGAGAGGGCTAGAGACAGGTTTGGAGTACAAGGAGCCAGAAACAACACTTGCAGGTAAACAGGTCCATGAACACACCTGGAGAATGACACTACAGGCACCAGTAATGCCAGGTACCAAATACTGCCTGACAGCTGCCATCACTGCTCTCTCTGGGAGCTAGAACTAGATTTTTCTGCTGCCACCATCCTTGTCAAAAGGGATCCTGTCCATTCATGCTTTACTGCATCACTAGCTTCTCTTTGAAGGACTGGGGTTGACCTATTGATTACTACCACCTAGAACATATGGCAAAACCTTAGCCACAGGGAAAATGGGGATAGTAAACATTTCGATTGTTGATGCTGCCCTAGTGGTAAATAAGTTTTGTTAACCTTAGCTGTGAATTCCTCACAGGTGAAAAGAATATTCACACTAGGTGACGTGTGTCCACTACATATACTCCTCAGCTGCTGAGATTCATTTAGCGAATATTTATAAATTGTTTACTAGATGCTGGTCACTAGACAAAGATTCCTTCTGCTATGGAGTTAATATTCAGTCCAGAGAGGAAAACTAAAACACCAGACTATTCAAATCAATAAGGTATATATTCTGTTATATAGTGAAACAAGTGGCAATGACTAAACTATGTTAAAGAGGGAGGGAGGAAGGTGAGAAGGAAGGAAGGGAGGGAGGGAGGGAGGAAGGGAGAGAGGGAGGAGAATAAAAAGAAACTATTGCCTGATAAAATCTCAACCTCAGGAGAGTCAGCTAACTCAGTCTCATCAGATAGCATGCACACCTCCAAGTCAAGGACTTCTGGTAATGCCCACTCCTCCTTCAATACACCTGCATCCTGATTCCCTGTAAAGTTTTTTCCTGATTTCTGTAAAGTTGTAGGTTAATTACAAAATGAACAGTTGTTGGGAAACATCTCTCCATGGAACTGTTATGTTTCTGCACATTCTGAGAAAAAGTACTGATAGTTCTTGTTCCAAATTGTATTTTCATGGATGTCTGTATGACAGACAGTCTTGGAGGATAAATATCTCCTCCCAGTAGTTAGTTCAGAGGTAGATTAGTTTCCTGACCAAGATAATAAAGATACGGTGCCCTACTGGGGCAAATGTTGAGCATATTTGTGAGCACTTGTTGAGGTTTCTTAAACTTGGGTTCCTTAGTTTTGATGCAAACTCACTGCATGTGCAGCATCCACTGGGCCTCTCAGCTTTACCTCAATTGGATTTGGGGACAGATGTGTCTGTGTGTGTGGGGTGGGGAGATGATGAGAATGTAAAGTTCAAGCTGCTGGCTATACTACGAATTATAAAGTCTTTTGTTTCTGACTCAAGAGTTTTATGTCTTCTGTTTATTTCCATGAAATTGTGCCTGGCTAACTTGTTAGCTTGCAAGATGTCTGGAAAATTACAGACACCTTACAAGTTTTTACAACAATCTTCAAAACACCTTTTTTTTTAAATTTTTTTCAAAACACCATTTATTTACATATTCGTGGTAAGTGTGCTTAGCAATACACTATTTACTTATTTAATGAACACTTAACATGAGATCTAAGATCTTAACACATTTTTAAGTGTGCAAGAATATTGTTAACTATAGACACTATGTTGTACAACAGATTGCTAGAAGTTAATCCTCTCCCACAACTGAAACTTTATACCCATTGAATAGCACTATAGTATATACATTTATATACTTTTTGTAACAGAATGAGACAGAGAGGAAAACAAGAGAAACCTAGTTTGACAAGATAAACATGTACACGATAAAGTGTAAGTAAAACACCACAGATCTTTTTTTCTGAAACTTGTCCTGAGGCTACTGTTGTCTTTTTATGCATTCTCTCCTCCAAGATCCTTTGCCTTCAGCTGGTTGTGTGCTTGCAGCTATCTGTTCAATTAAATGGCCCAGATCCTTTTCCTTGAAAGGTAGGAGCTCTTAGAATTTCTCCTTCTCTTTCTCTTCCTTCTTATTCTTTTTAATCAGTTTTGTTGAGGGATAATTTATTTAGAGTAAAATTTACTTTTTTTAAGTGAATAATTTGATGATATTTGAGAAAGGTAGCATTGTCATAATCACTATATGAAATAATTTTATCATCACAAAATGTTTCCTCATGAATCTTTGATCTCCCAAGTCCTTGCCTACAGGTAACAACTTCATTAACTCTAGCATTACTATATGCTCTGGGCTGCAAGAGCCCCATCTTCAGCTACTATGTCTACATTCATTCAGGCCACATAAGAAATGCGCAATTTCTACCAATCTCTCTAAAATTCATACTTTGTGGCCCCTGATTTTACCAATTTCATGTTGTTTTTAGTTTTTAATTTAAACAGAGAAGACCTTAAAAATGTATATTAGCCATCTCATGTTGACTGATTATTAGGGATTAGAACTTCAATATACATTTGAGGGGAATATAATTCAAAGCATAGCAGGCATGGTTTACAGTTCTCAATGTCTAGGCTAAGTTTAGGAGTGGATTGTTTCTTTTTTAAGAATTTAGATGTGAAAACCTACATTAAATAACTAAAATGCCTTTCTGGACACTTACATAGGGCTAATATCTACAAAACTCCAATATAAATAATATAAAATGTATTAAATGCCTGTGCCAGTCTTCCTTAGAATGTACTGATACAGAGAGCTGGACAGATTAACACTCTCTCCAGATTCTCTTCTTCATAAAGTCTCTGAAAATAGCTGCTATTTGATATTACAACACATCGTATTAAAGGAAAATTGTAGTCATATCATTTTTAGATGCAGGTGCCCATTTTAGTGTGAAATAATTTAAAATGAAAAAGATTTAAAAGCCTTGAAGAAAAACTATTTTCAATTCTAAAACTTAGCCCTAATACCCTTTGCAAAGCAAATTATGGTGACCTGCTATCGCTATGTTAAAAAATAAATGATGCCCAAGGCTAAGCCATATGGTACTATTGGATAATCAGAATTTATTCACAGGGCTTCTGACCCACCTCTTTCCTTTCCTTATTACTCAACCTCACAGCCAAAAATGGTTAACATTTATTCTTAAGGAAAAAAATCAGACACATTCTTAGTATTTTGAAAAATACTTATAAATATTTATTTCTGCTTCCAAGGCATTTTGGGTTTTAATTATGCAATGTTGGAAATTAAATCATTCTGTGGAGAAAGTGTTACTCAGTAAAATTCTCCCAAAAGTAGGGAAAAATTCTCCCAGAAATATATACTGATTTAGTAGCCCAGTAAGACCATATTAACTGGAACTACTTCTAGAATAACAGAATAAGGGCCTCCAAAAATCTAATCCTCTATGAAAGCAATAACAACAGTGGTGGAAAAATATTCAAAATTAACTTTTTCGGAACTCTGGAAATTACCAGAGGTTTAGAACAATATGGAGAGCATTTATTAAAGAAAAATGACTCAATTTCCTAAGAATACATTTTTGTGGCATTTAATTTACCCAATTCTCATCCTCCTTTCACCAGTTCTGCAGCAGTCTTAAAAACTAACAGCCTCGCAACCTTAGTAGCTGTGAAAATCAGCAGCCTAGCAGTCACTGAAGGGCATAAATGGGTTTGATGTTCCCTAAAAGCCCCAATCACTAAAGCATTGTCACTATTTGACTTGACTGATAGCTCCCTGGAAAAGTCCCATTCTCAGGGCTTGTCTTATTTGACCTGACTCAAAACTCCCCATGAAAACAATTCTACCCCAGGGCATTTGTCAAAAACAATCAGTGGCAATATTTTAAAATCACAGCTGCCTGAGGTGGTGATATCAGTTGGAGCAAACATAAGTCTGACAAAAAAAAAAAAAAAAAATATATATATATATATAATATATAATATTACATATTCATATATATATGAATATATGCACACACACACTTCAAAAGAAAAACTGGGCAACAGGATACTCAGTTGTTCAAACAGATGTTTGAAAAGCTCTGATACTTTCCTTGAAGTCCAGAAAATAATGTGCATGTGAAGGACTGTGGCCATGCCCAGGTTACCTGAGAAGGCCTCAGCGTCTCCTCTGTGCCTTACTTTGGGCCCCTTTGCAAATGTAAGTAAAGTCATAGGGGGAGTTATAAACTGCCAAAGCATTGAAGGTATATCCCCAATACATATACAGAATCCTTTAAAAAAGGATTTGAGACATTTGGGCTAAACTCATTTAAGGAAATCCCTGTCTAATCATTAGCTGACTACAAAATTAACAGAGCAGAGACTCAACTCAAAGATAGCCATACCTAAGCATATTATAGTCAAATTGCCAAAAAGAGGGCAACCCCGGTGGTGCAGTGGTTTAGCACTGCCTGCAGCCCAGGGTGTGATCATGGAGACCTGGGATCGAGTCCCATGTCAAGCTCCCTGCATAGTGCCTGCTTCTCCCTCTGCCTGTGTCTCTGCCTCTCTCTCTCTCTCCTCTCTGTGTATCTCTATGAATAAATAAATAAAATTTAAAAAAAATTCCAAAAAGAAAAAAAATTTCAGGTTGTAAAGTAAGGTGTTATACTAACTTTATTTGCAGATAGTATGATCTTGTATATGAAAAGTTATAAGGAATCTACTGAAAACATTTTACAACTAGTAAACTATTTCAGAAAGATCTATATGCAGAATTAAATGTATTTCTATACACTTACAATGAAAAATCTAAAAATGAAATTAAGAAAATAATTCCATTTATAAAACATCAAGATAAAAGCATATTTATAAATAGTATAGTAAAGGAAGCTCAGATTTTTATATTGAAAACTATGTAATATTATTGAAAGAAAATAAAGACATCCCATGTTCATGGATCACAAAACTTACTGTAAGATAGAAACATTCTCAAACTTGATCTAAAAATTCAATGAAATCTCTCCAAATCCCAGATAGCTCTGATGTAGAACATTGTTTAGTTCTAAAATAATTAAACTGAAATGCAAGAGAACCTAGACAACCAAAACAATCTTGAAAAAGAACAGAATAGGAGGCCTCACATTTTTTTATTTCAAAAGTTATTACACAGCAACAGTAATCAAGATGGTGTGGTTCTGACTATTTATTCACAAGGTCCAGAAATGTTGGTTCATTTATGGTTCATTTAGTGCCAAAAGAATTCAGTGAAAGAACCATAATAAATGCTTCTGAAGAACCATTTCAATAAATGGTTCTGAAGAACCATTTCAATAAATGGTTCTGAGACAAGAGGATATTCACACGCATGTGAATGAATTTGGACCAGTACTTCACATCACACACAAAAATTAAATTTAAAAAATGTGTCATAGCTCTAAATCTAAGACATAAAACTAAACAGTCTTACAGAAACAACAACAAAAACAACAACAACAAGAGTACACCTCTATGAACTTGAATTATATAATAGTTTCTGCTTTAAATGATACAATCAGAAAAGTAGAATAATGTCTCACAGAAGAGAAATTTTTTTTTGCAGATCATGTATTGGTTAAGGGGTTTGTAGCTGGAATAAAAAAAAAAAATCCTACAATTCAACAATGAAAGGACTAACAACCCAATTAAAAATAGGTAAGATTTTGCATAGATATTTGTCAAAAAATTATATACAAGTAGCCAATAAACACAGGGAAAAATGCTCAACTTCATGAGTCATTAAAAAGGAATAAGTCAGATCCACCAGAGGGCATGACTTCCTCATTCACACTAATTTAGATGGCTAAATTAAAAATAAAGCACATACAATAAATAAATAAATAAATAAATAAATAAATAAATAAAAGCACACAAGAAAGAAGCATTGGCAAGGATGTGAAAACGAGAGCCTCATACAGCTATAGCGTTTGTAAATGGGGTGACTGCTTTGAAAAACAGTTTGGCAATCCCTCAAAATTGTAAACATAGAATTACCATATGATCCAGCAATTTCATTTGTAAGTATATACCCAGGATAATTGAAAATATATTCTACACAGAGACGTATTCATGCAAGTTCATAGCAGAATTATTTGTAATAGGGAAAAAGTAGAAGCAACTTGATTATCTGTCCACTGAGGAATGAAAAAAATAAAAGGTAGTGTATCTATCCAATGGGATATTATTTGACATTAGAAAGGAATGGAGTACTAACTCATTAGCATGAATGAGCCTTGAAAACTCTATGCTAAGTGAAAGAAACTTGTCACAAAAAGCCACACATTATATGATTTGATTTATATGAAGTGGTTGAATGGTCAAGTCATGGAGATCATAAAGTATTAATAGTTTCCAGTGCTAGGAGGAGGAGGTGGTGACTATTAACAGGAATGACGTTTCTTTTGGGGGAGATGAAAATTTTCTAAAATTCAACAAGTCTGATGGTCACATAATTCTGTGAATAGATTTTATACTTTATAGAATGAATGTTAGAATATGTGCATTATATCTAAATAAAGCTATTTTTGAAGATTTTATGTATTGATGTATGTATTTATTATTTATCTAGAGTGAGAGTGGGGGACAGGGAAGAGGGAGGAGAGATAGAATCTCAAATACACTCCATGCTGAGACAGAGCCCAAGGCGGGACTCAATCTCTGACCATGAGATCATGACCTGAGTGGAGATCAAGACTTAGACGTTTAACTGACTGAGCTACCCAGATACCCCATATTTGAAATGAAAAAAATACATTAAGATGGACACTGTTACAAGTTTTGTATTAAATAAACCTTGAAGGGACACATCCACTTGAGTAACATGTAATATACCAGGAATGTGGGTCCCCAAAACCTTGAAAATCTCCTTTAGCTAAAGAATCATCTACTGACAATAATTTTTTTTTAACTTCTTGAAGTATCAAAGATGCCAGATAGGCTGCAGACCAAAAATTTACAAAACCTTTTCCAGAATTTTAATACTTCTCTTAAGTGTCAACACCATATGTGAAATTCAAGATAGCAGCTACATTTTTCTAAGAGTTTGCCAATAAAATCATTAGCAGGTCTGTTCTTGGGGAGGGGCAGAACAACCTGGGATCATCTGACATTCACTCACCAAATTGTGTTGAACAGAATTAAATACTGGTGATTAGAAATCAAATAAAACATGAACTCTTCCTCCCAAAGTCTTAAAAAAATCTAGTGAGAAAGAAGATAAACCTGTAAATGAAAAACTGTAAAAACAGTCTTCTAAATTTACACCGGAGACATTTGCTTGGTTTAGTGGAAACACAAAGGGAAGGCATCAACTTTGTATGGAAGGAGCAGGGATGAGTTATAGGACCGCAAGTTTCAATCCCATCATAGGAAAAGTCTAAGGTTACAAATGGTGTTTCAGGCATAATATGAAAACCATGAAGAATTTGCTGCAATACCAACGTACTCTTTTTGGAGGGAGTAGAGCATAGCAATTCCACCTGCAAACCGCATTGGCATCCTGGCTTCTCCAAGGCATGGTTGTGTGTTCTTTTGTTTTTGTTCTTGTTTTAATTCCAGGTAGTTAATGTGCGGTATTATATTACTTTCATGTGTACAATACAGTGATTCAATAATTCCGTACAACACCCAGTGCTCATCACGAGAAGTGTACTCTTTAATCATCACTTATTTAATCCATACCTCCAACCCCATCCCCCCCTGATAACCATCAGTTTGTTCTCTGTAAGTAAAAGCCTCTTTCTTGGTTTGTCTCTGTCTCTCTCTTTTTTCCTTTGCTCCTTTGTTTTGTTTCTTAAATTCCACATAGGAGTGAAATTGTATAGTATTTGTCTTTCTCTGACTTATTTCACTTAGAATAATACATATAGCTTCATGCATGTCATTGCAAAAGGCACAATTTCATTCTTCTTTATGACTGTCTAATATTCCCCACACTTTTTTTATCCATTCATTCAATGGGTGGACACTTGGGCTGCTTCCACACCTTGGCTATTGGTAAATAATGCCGCTATAAACATAGGGGTGCATATATCCCTTTAAATTAGTGTTTTTGTATTCTTTGGATAAATACCCAGTAGTGTAATTACTGGATCATAGGGTAGTTCTATTTTTTAACTCTCTGAGGAACCTCCATACTGTTTTTCAAAGTGGTTGCACCAGTCTGCATTTCCACCAACAGTGTAGGAGGGCTCCTTTTTCTCCACATCCTTGCCAAGAGCTGCTGTTTTTTGTGTAATTGATTTTAGCCATTCTGACAGGTGTGAGGTGACATCTCATTGTAGTTTTCATTTGTATTTCCTGGATTGTATGTGATGATGAACATCTTTTCATGTGTCTACTGTCCATCTGGAGATGGCTTTCTTTGGGGAAATGTCTTTTCATGTATTCTGGACTTTTTTTTTTAATTGGATTATTCGTTTTAGGGGTATTGAGTTTTATAAGTTCTTTATGTATTTTGGATACTAATCCTTTACTGGATATGTCATTTGTAAATATTTTCTGCCATTCCCCAGGTCACCTTTTAGTTTTGTTGATTATTTCCTTCACTGTGCAGAAGCTTTTAGTTTTTATGTAATACCAATGGTTTATTTTTGCTTTCATTTCCCTTGTCTCAGGAGATATATGTAGAGAAAATTTGCTATAGCTGACGTCAAAGAAGTTACTGTCTGGGCTTTCTTCTAAGATCTTTATGGTTTTAGGTCTCACATTTAGGTCTTTAACCCACTTTGAATTTATTTTTGTGTGTGGTGTGAAAGTAGTCCATTTTCTTTCTTTTGCATGTTGCTATCCAGTTTTCCCAACATCATTTTTTGAGGAGATTTTTTTTCTCCATTGGATATTCTTGCCCAATTGGTTGAAGATGAATTAACCATATAATTGTTGGTTTATTCCTGGGTTTTCTATCTCATTGATCTGTGTGTCTATTTCTGTGCCAGGACCATACTGTCTTGATCACTACAGCTTTGCAATAGAACTTGACGTCTGGAATTGCAATGCCCCCAGCTTTGTTTTTCTTTTTTCAAGACTACTTTGGCTTTTCAGGGCCTTCTTGTGGGTCCATACAACTTTAAGGATTGTTTGTACTAGTTCTGTGAAAAATGCCCTTGGTATTTTGATAGAGATTGAATTAAATGTGTCAATTGCTTTGGGTAATACAGACATTTTAACAATATTTATTCTTCTAATTCATGGAATGTCTCTCCATTTCTTTGTGTCATCTTCAATTTCTTTCATTAGTGCTTGATAGTTCTCAGAGTGAAGGTCTTCACCTCTTTGGTTAGGTTTATTCCTAGCTATCTTATTATTTTTGGTGCAATTATAAATTGGATTGATTTATCTTAATTTCTTAATTTCTTCTGCTTCATCATTGGTGTATAGAAATCCAACAGATTTATGTACATTGATTCTGTGTCCTGTGATTTTACTGAACTTGTTTATTAGTTCTAGGAGTTTCTTGGTGGCAGAGTCTTACAGGTTTCAGACAGTCTTTCAGGAGTCTATATATATAATCGTGTCATCTGCAAATACTGAAAGTTTTATTTCTTCCATACTAATTGGGATGCCAATTTGTTGTCTGACTGCTGTGCCTAAGACTTCTGGTATGACGTTGAATAGAATTAGTGAAACTGAACATCCTTGTCTTGTTCCTGACTTTAGTGGAAAAGTTCTGAGGTTTTCCCAAAATGATGATCATATTAGCATTGTTTTTGTTTTGTTTTTTTTCTATATGGCCTTTATGATGTTGAGGTATCTTCCCTCTAAAATTACCTTGCTGAGAATTTTTATCATGAATGGATATTGTACTTTGTCAAATGCTTTTTCTGCATCTATTGAAATGATCATACATTTCTCATCCTTCCTTTGTTGATATGATGTTTCATATTGACTGATTTGGGAATATTGAACCAGCATTGCAATCCAGGAATAAATCCCTCTCAATTATGGTGAATGATTTTTTTAATGTAATATTGAATTTGGTTTGCTAGTACTTTACTGAGGATTTTTGCATCTTTGGTCAACAGAGATATTGACCTCTAGTCCTCTTTTTTTTGGTAGTGTCTTTTCCAGCTTTGGTATCAGGACAATGGTGGCCTCATAGAATGAATTTGGAAGTTTTCCTTCCTTTTCTATTTTTTGGAATAATTTGAGAAAAATAGGTTTTAAGTTTTCTTTAAGTGAAGCCATCTGACCCTGGGCTTTTGTTTCTTGGGAGTTTTTTTTTTTTTTTTTTTTTTTTTTTTTACAGATTCAATTTCTTTTCTCATTATCACTCTGTTCAAGTTTTCTCCTGTTTCAGTTTTAGTCATTTAGACGCTTCTAGGAATTTATCCACTGCTTCTGGGTTTTCCAATTTGTTGTCACATAGTTTTTCATAATATTCTCTTAAAATTGTTTGCATTTCTGTGGTGTTGGTTGTTATTTCTCCTCTCTTGTTTGCTAGTTTATTTATTTGAATCCTTTATCTTTTTTTTCTTTAAGTCTAGTTAGAGGTTTATCAATTTTATTGATTTTTTTTTCAAAGAATCAACTCTTGGTTTCGTTGATCTGTTCTATTATATGAGTTTTTGTTTTTGTGGGTTTTTTTTAGTTTTTATGTCATTTATTTCTTTTCTAATCCTTTTTTTTTTTAATTAATTTTTATTGGTGTTCAATTTACCAACATACAGAAAAACACCCAGTGCTCATCCCGTCAAGTGTCCACCTCAGTGCCCGTCACCCATTCCCCTCCAACACCCGCCCTCCTCCCCCCTTCCACCACCCCTAGTTCGTTTCCCCGAGTTAGGAGTCTTTATGTTCTGTCTCCCTTCCTGATATTTCCCAACATTTCTTCTCCCTTCCTTTATATTCCCTTTCACTATTATTTATATTCCCCAAATGAATGAGAACATACACTGCTTGTCCTTCTCCGATTGACTTATTTCACTCAGCATAATACCCTCCAGTTCCATCCACGTTGAAGCAAATGGTGGGTATTTGTCGTTTCTAATCGCTGAGTAATATCCCATTGTATACATAAACCACATCTTCTTTATCCATTCATCTTTCGATGGACACCGAGGCTCCTTCCACAGTTTGGCTATTGTGGCCATTGCTGATAGAAACATCGGGGTGCAGGTGTCCCGACGTTTCGTTGCATCTGAATCTTTGGGGTAAATCCCCAACAGTGCAATTGCTGGGTCGTAGGGCAGGTCTATTTTTAACTCTTTGAGGAACCTCCACACAGTTTTCCAGAGTGGCTGCACCAGTTCACATTCCCACCAACAGTGTAAGAGGGTTCCCTTTTCTCCGCATCCTCTCCAACATTTGTTGTTTCCTGCCTTGTTAATTTTCCCCATTCTCACTGGTGTGAGGTGGTATCTCATTGTGGTTTTGATTTGTATTTCCCTGATGGCAAGTGATGCAGAGCATTTTCTCATGTGCATGTTGGCCATGTCCATGTCTTCCTCTGTGAGATTTCTCTTCATGTCTTTTGCCCATTTCATGATTGGATTGTTTGTTTCTTTGGTGTTGAGTTTAATAAGTTCTTTATAGATTTTGGAAACTAGCCCTTTATCTGATATGTCGTTTGCAAATATCCTCTCCCATTCTGTAGGTTGTCTTTTAGTTTTTTTGACTGTATCCTTTGCTGTGCAAAAGCTTCTTATCTTGATGAAGTCCCAATAGTTCATTTTTGCTTTTGTTTCTTTTGCCTTTGTGGATGTATCTTGCAAGAAGTTACTGTGGCCGAGTTCAAAAAGGGTGTTGCCTGTGTTCTCCTCTAGGATTTTGATGGACTCTTGTCTCACATTTAGATATACTCTGGTTTCTCTTCAGATCATATAAATCTTTCGCCTTTTTCTAATCCTTTTATTTCCTTCCTTCTTCTGGTTTCAGATTTTTTTTTTTTAAGAATTTCTTTATTTATTTGAGAGAGAATGCAGAGAGCACAAGCAGGGAGAGTAGCAGATGGAGAGGGAGAAGCAGGCTCCTTGCTGAGCAGGCAGCTATCATCAACACATCAACATCTCACTAGGTTTCTTTTCTGTTTTTTTTTTTTTTTATTATTTTGTTTATTTATTTGACAGAGAGAGAGAGAGAGAGGAGAGAAGCAAGGAAGGGGAGCAGCAAAGGGAGAGGGAGAAGCAGACTCCCCATTGAGCAGGGAGCCCAAACTGTGGCTCTATCAAAGGACCCTTGGATCATGACCTGAGATAAAGGCAGATGCTTGACTGACTGAGCCACACAGGTGCCTCTGGTTTTAGGTTTTGCTTGTTTTTCTTTTTCTAACTCCTTTAGACGAAAGGTTAGGTTGCTTATTTGAGATATCTTGCTTCTTGAGGTAGGCCTGTAAGTGTTATAAACTTCCCTCTATGCACCACTTTTGCTGCATCCCAAAGGCTTTAGACCTATGTGCTTTCATTTTCATTTGTTCCTATGTACTTTTTTTATTTCCTCCTTTTGTCCCTGGTTGACCCATTCATTGTTTTGTAGCATGTTCTTTAACCTCCATGTGTTGTGATCTTTCCAGATTTTTTCTGGACTTCTAGTTTCATAGTGTTGTGGTCAGAAAAGGTACAACCTTTTGCATTTGTTCAGGCCTGTTTTGTGGACTAATATGTGATCTATTCTGGAAAATGTTCCATGGACACATGAAAGAATGTGTATTCTTCTGGTTTTGGATGGAACGTTCTGAATATATCTGTTAAACCCATCTATTCAAAGCCATTGTTTCCCAGTTGGTTTTCTGTTTGTTAATGTAAGTGGAACATTAAGCCCCTACTATTATTATATTATTATCAATTAGTTCCTTTGTGTTGGTTATTAACTGTTTTGTATATTTGCTCCTATGTTTGGGTGCATAAATATTTACAATTGTTTTATCCTCTTGTTGGATTGTTCCCCTTATTATAATATAATGTCTTTCTTTGTCTATTATTACAATCTTTGTTTTGAGTCAACTTTGCTCAGTACCAGTATTGTTATTCTGGATTCCTTTTGACATGCATTTGTATGATAAATATCTCTCCACTCCTTCACTTTCAATCTAGAGGTGTCTTTAGTCTAAAATGAGTCTCTTTTAGGCAGCATATAGATAGATGGGTCTTGTTTTTTTAATCCATTCTGTCATTCTACATTTTTTGATTGGAGCAGATCACTGTTTATATTAAAATAGTTATTCATGGATGTATTTCTTGTCATTTTATTCCTTGTTTTGTAGTGGTTTCTGAAGATTTTCTCTGATCCTTTCTTGCCTTTCTTTCATGTTTTGCCAATTTTTTTTTAGAGATATATTTGGGCTCTTTCTCTTTGCAGCTTTATTAGTGTTTTTTGATATATAGTTACCATTAGGTTTATATATAACCTCTTCTGCATATAGCAATCTATATTAAGTTGTTGGTTATTTAAGTTTGAACACATTCTTCTCTCCCCCTCACCTTTTAGGTATACGTTATTATATTTTATATCATTTTTAATGAATTCCTTGATTGAAATTTTACAGATATATTCATTTTTCCTGTTTCCTACCTTTATATGATCACTTTTGATTTCTCTTTTCCACTCAAAGAGTCACCATTAATATTCTTGGAGGGCTGGTTTAGTGGTCATGAATTCCTTTAGTTTTTGTCTGGGAAACTCTATCTCTTTTTTATTCTGAATGATAGCCTTGCTGGATAGAGTAGTCTTGACTACAGTTTTTTTCCCTTATGGCTTACAAAGTTTCTGTTAAAAAGAAAAAAAAAAAAACTCTTACTAGCCTTTCAGGTTTTCCCTTGTAAATTACTGTCTTCTTTTGTCTTGCTGCTTTTAAATTTTTTTTTATCATTATGTTTTGTCAATTTAATTATAATGTCTTGGTGTGGGTCTGCTTTTGTTAATTTTAATGGGAGGTTTCTGTGCCTCCTGGATCTGGATATCTGTTTCCTTCCTCAGATTAGGGAAGTTTTCATATATTATTTCTTCAAATAAAATTTCTGTCCCCTTTTCTTTCCTTCATTTTCTAGAACTCCTATAATAGAAATATTTTTTACATTTGATGGAGTCACTGAATTCCTTAAGTCTATTCTCGTTGTTCATGGTTTTTTTTTTTTTTTTTTTTCTCTCTTTTGCTCATCTTGAATACTTTCCATTGCTCTGTCTTCCAGGTCGCTAATTTGTTCATTTGCTTCTTCCAGTCATCTGTCTATCACATCAAGTGTGCTTTTCATTTTGTTCATTGAGCCCTTTATCTCTGCTATGTTATTCCTCATCTCTGTGTTAAGAGTCTCACTTGTGTCTTCCCCTTTTCTCTCAAGTTCAATGATCATTATTTTCTATCAAATTCTATATCAGGCATGTTACTTATTATATCTGTTTCATTTAGATTTCTGGCCATGGCCTTCTCCTTTTCTTTTATTTGGTATAAATTTTTCTGTCTTCTCATTTTATCTTCCTCTTGGTGTCTGTTTCTATGTGCTAAGAAAGTCAGTTATGTCTTTTGCTCTTGAAAGTAGTGACTTAATGGAAGAGCTTGGTTGGCTCAGTTGGTTAAGTGTCTGCCTTCAGTTCATGTCATGATCTTAGGATCCTGGGATCAAGCTCTGAATCAGGCTCTCTGCTCAGTGGGGAGTCTGCTTCTCCTTCTCCCTCTGCCTTCCCCCACTGCTTGTGTTCTCTCTCTGTCTAATAAATAAATAAAATCTTTTTAAAAAAGTACTGACTTTATAAAAAAGAGGTCCTGAAGTGCCCTACAGTGCAGCATCCCCTGTTCACCAGAGCCTGGCATTCAGGAGACTATATTATGGGTGTTGTGTCTGAGTCACTTGTCCTTTCAGTGCAGTCATATCCACTGATTCTCTGCCTGTTTTAGGTTGTGCTTGCTCTCTGTGGTGTTAGTAGGATCCATGCAGGCTAGCTCTGAGGGGCCATGCCCACTGGGGAACTTGAGAGTGACACAGCAGTGTTAGCAAAATTTAGGCTGGGCCAGCAGTCCTATGCCAGATTTCCCAAAGTGCTTCAGGGGCTGGGGGCTTCATGCCTATGTGGCTGGGGGTGTGAGGCTGAGTGCAGTATGGTGTGGTAGCTAGGCACAGATGGACCTGACATGTAACGGTGGCTGATGGCACGTGACTAGGCGAGACACATGAGGGTGGCTGGATACCCATGGGTGGACATGGTGTGAAGTGGCAGCTGTGCACCCAGCTAGCTGGGTGGGGCATATGTGTAACTCTAACAAAATCTGCCCTGAGCCTAAAGCCAAGGCTAGTAGCCTTGGATTAGGTGATTCCTTAGGAGAACTTGGGCGTATGGCACAGTGGTAACAGTTTATTATTTTTTTTAGGCTAGCAGTTTAGGTAGCAAGTGTCTGGCAGGCCTGCCTCCAACAGGTGTCTTTTATGCTTGGGAGCAGCGTAGGAAATGGTGCCTGCTAGATCCCTTGTTTTCAGAGAAGTCCTCCAACACGCATTAGTATGAACAGGTCTCGTTCACATATGCCCTTGGCATTATGTAAACTGCTGTTTTTATGTTCCTTCTGCATATAAGCTGCTATCTCATTAAGGGCAGCAATCCAGCTATTGCTCTCCCAGCTTGCCCAGTGCTGTGTCAGCTGACTTTTAAAACTGCAGGTCCATGTCCCCCTCATTTTACAAACTCAGGGAATTCAGCCCCTCTGGTTTTTGAAGCCAAACATTATGGGGATTAATCTTCCTGTGTGAGTTCAGTGGTGTGAGAGCTCCTCTCCTTGTTCTCTCCATAGGTATAGCTCCCTCTCTCCTGTGGGCAGCCTCCCCCCACCTATCTGACCTACCTAACCTTTCAGATGAAGCTTCTTCTCTATATTTAGTTGTGGAGTTTGTTCTGCCCATCTTCAATTGCTCTCTGGTTTATTGACTTTGATGTATATGGCATCTAGTTGTAAATGTGGGATGAGGTGAGTTCAACATCCTCCCACTTGGTCATCTTCCCAAATTCCTTCTAGTCATTTGTTCTTTAGCGAAACAGGTAAACTCTACATGTCTCCATTTCCTCATCTATTAAGTGGAGAAAATGCTAGTATTTATCTCCTAGGGTTGCACTGTAAATTAAGAGAATTAATTTATAGAAAGCATGTGGAACAGCCACCAGGCACACAGTAATTGCTCAATAAATGCCAGCCAGATATTGATGCTGGATTGCAAGATCACTAGGTGACTTCTCAGAGCCAGACACTAATTCAAGAGTATGGCCTTGGGAATAAAGCAAACTTTTCAATTTCATAGGGTGCTTACTTCTTAGGTAAAGTGTTACCTCAGTCTTTTTCAGATCAGATGGGCTACAGGCAAAATCTGAAGGAGACCTGCTTATCTTTAAAGTCAAGAAAATTTATCTTCAAGGAATGAACAAAAATAATATGCTTGTGATGGGGAATTTGTGTTATAGAATGGAAATGATTTTAGGTAAGCAAATGAGGACACTTTGTTCCATCAGATGATAGTTTGGAAAGTATTAGGAATGCCACTCTCATTTGCTTGTGTTCAATCAGAATATTAGCACTGAATTAAATGATTATTAGTACTGTCACACAATTTTTGGATTGTTTAAAAGGTCTGGAAGATAAATTTATATAGAGAGATTCTGTAGGCGCACATTCTTTAATGATTATTAGACTTAATGTAGATTGAGAAGCTCATGTCAGTAGAGATATTTATTTATTTATTTTTTTCATGTCCACCTTTATGGGAATTTACGCTGATATTTAAGGTTTCAGGTTAAAGAGAATGTCAGGACTTAATAAGTCTCAGTTTTATTACAAGGAAGCAATGATTAGAGGAAGAGAAGCAAAATATACTACTAGGTATTAGTAATATGTATGTATCCCTCCAATATATCTTTACTGATATGAGTGTCAAAATCTGTATGGAGTCCAATAGTCATTAAAGAGCTTGAAACCATCAGAATCCCTACAGATGAGTATATTTCCAAACCTTTTAATACAAGTATCTGAGGCTATCACAGCACCCATTTAATTCAATAGACATTAAGCGCCTTTGTGATATATGCTAAACATTTATGAGCCAAAGATGAATAAGAAATGAACCTTGCCCTTTGGAAGTTATCAGTACCATATAAAAGCAGGTTACAACAAAGGCTTAATTACTACACATCTTTCCTGTTTTTAAAAAAAGTATGCTTTATCACTGAATTTTACATCCATTTTCAAAGTTAAATTAACAGATAACAACCAAAAAACAACATTTTAGCAATCTGTCAATTCATTCAAAACAGGTATCTATCAGCATGTTACTGACAGTGCCAGCTGGTGAGCTAAAATTGTATCTACTCAATTGTTATTCTGCTGCCACAAGAGGAACTATCTAAAATAATATAATTACCTGGCTTGTGAAGTTCCATAATTTCAAAAATGTTGGGTGGCAGCTACTAGAAAAAAATACAGACTACTTTTATTTCTTTGAGTCTCATCTTTTTTTTTTTCTTCTTGGACTAAGCATATACTCTTGCTTTTTATTTTCTTTTTTTAGAAGTATCAAATTCATCTTAAAATAATCTGCCACTGCTTTTCCAAATTACATGGGGAAAATGTCATATATGTTCAAGACAACCAAGAGTGTGCCATATCCAAGTTGTTTGTGCCAGGACCCTGTATAAATATGTAGTATTAATTACTTCTCAACAATGATAATCTTAAAATTGTATTTTATTCAAAGGGTCCCCAGTCTCGAACAACTGGGTATTTCAGCAGATCAGAGCTGTTTACCCTTCAATGATGTTTGAAAATCTATTTTTAGGAAAAGCTATGTCTCATTCTATATAAATAATTCGGAAATGCAGCCTCAGCTGCTGATTCTTTTCTATCTTAGCTGAGAAATTCCTGTTCTCATATAAACCAAAATATTGAGTTTGAGGATTAAGAAACAGAACAGGTATAATTGCTTTCTATGCAAACATATCTTGGAGGATTATATCTTGAACACATTTTTTAATTGGAGAAGTGACTTAGAAAAATGGAAGACAATACTCTAGTTGGTAAAGTTCTTCACTGGGGTATGAATTAGTAATTCTGAAAATATAACCTCACTGTTAAAGGAAAACATCAATCATTTTATTTTCATAAAATGAAGAAAGAGAAGTGTAATTTCATTTCTTATATATCTCATTTGGAGCTCACATTGACCTATCCTCCACTGTGGTCCCACTTTGATAGGAATGTTTGTCTTTTTATCCCAAAGAGTAGTGATAAATGTCTCTAGAAGGTATGTTGCTACATAGTATACTTGGCTTCAGAATCTGGTATATGGGTTTATTTTCCAGAAGGAAACAAACAAACAAACAAAAAAGATCATTTTTCAAAAACAAAAAAAAAATGAAAGAAAAAATTAAAAAAGAAAGACAATGAACCCATATTCTCTAACCAAAATGTATCCATACATACATTAAATTAATATCCACAAATACTAGTACATAGGTATTATTGCTGTATTTATTGGCATCCTTATTGGTATCTATATACTACTATTTTTGCTTAGCTCTATTATTTTCTGAATTCTGTAGTAAAAGAGAAAACAAATGCATGAGATAAGAAATGCATAAAATTGGTAAACACACAGACGGGTCGATGGGTTGAAGATGGATAAATGAGCAAAGAGAAAAAAAAGTATTTTAATTATGGAAAAGAGTGTAAACAAAGTATAGACATAAGGTCCATTAAGAGGATAAACCTCGAGACTCAGAAATTCTGTATTGATGATGAATAAGTATGACTGAGTACTAAAGAAAATATGCAAGACAAAATTTCAGACTGGTACTCTGAATATATTGTACATGCCAGAAATTTTTGTGTAAACTGTTTCTTAAGTATTTCTATAAGGGTTCAGGAGTTACTTCTTCATCAGACTAACAGATTTCTAGTTAGGCATCTACTTTAAAGAAAAGAAGTCAAACTACATTCTAAGATTTTTTAAAAAAACAACTTTTGAATGTTCTTCAGTACCTCAGCATACTTCATAATTCTTGTTATTCTTGTTGCCATAAATCTAGAATTTCAAAGTCACTTTTAATTTGGCTCCTTCTATATGCATCACTAAATAAACCCTTATTTTGAATAACTATATTAGTAACAGACAGACTGTTACTTTAAATTCCTTGTACTATTATAAGGCAGCAGAATTTAATGATTTATATTTGGTTGTGAAATCTTTTATAATTTAAGTTTCATAGTCATAGTGACCGGATTCAAATTCCCATTTCTAAAACCCCCTGTACCATTTTTGCCTTTGCGAATCCATGTCTCCAGCCTCTTCACAAACCTTCTTGGAGATCTACTATGTCCCAGGCACTAGGAATGCTAAAAGACATAGGATATGTCAGATGACATAATGTGGTCTCTGAAGCTGGTTTGCCTAGGTAGAAATCCTAGTCTGATATTATATATATATAATTACTGCATATATATATATATGATTACTGCAACTAGTTGAGCTAGGGAAATGTCGTAGAATCACAGAATCAACGGTCTGAAGACTTATGTTGGTCCTTGTTAAACAATGCAATATATATATTTCATATAAGTGATATATATCTATTACAGTATACACACCTATATGATATAATATATATGTAGATGTATACATATAGACACATGTTGCTGTATATATATATGTATGTACACATAGTTGATATATATCTATGACTATGGGTACATATACCTCCAATTTATATCTAACTATCTGTGTACACACACCATAATACATATATTTGTGTGTGGCAGGAGAGTGAGATCTATCATTTAGAACAATAAGTGGCCCATGGTAAGTTCTTAATTAATATTGGCCATTAATATCTAATATTTCTCACATAAAAGCAAGAGCCTCTAATAAGGACTAGAAGAGTAGAATTAACCATAAGACTAGTAGGTGTTTGAAATTCAAAAGGTGAAAAATTCTAGGCTATTATCTTTTGTTAGACTAGTGACTTCTAGGTATGAATGAATTTCTAAAATATAGAAACTTTTTTTCAGGTAAGCACTATTTAGAGGATATTTTTTCAGACTCTGAATTCTTTTATTCACAAACTAAAATAATGCAGTAAAACTGGTGGCAACAAATTCGTGTATGGAATGTCAACAAATTTTCTTTCTTTTTCCACTTAAGATTGTGAGTATAGCTTTACATGTTATGTGTTAGGTATAGAAATGTAGAGTAAAATAAAAATAAAAATTAACTTGTAAGAACTAAAGTGGGGAAAAAATGTCCATTTAAGACTCTCTTGCCTCCTTCTCACCCAATAAAAAAATTCTCTCTCCTTCCCTTTACTTCCTCATACACACTGACTCTCACCTCTTTATTGCTATTCTGCAGTATCAGTTAATTGTTCCTTTTGCCTCCATCTGTTTTGAAGACATCCATTTCCAGTTTTGTTTTATTTAATAGAGGAAAGTTGGTTATAGAGAGTATTACATGAAATGTGGCAAAAAGAAACAAGTATCTAGAGGTTCAGTTAAATTTATTCAGGGCTTCTTTACCACTAGCCTTGGAATCAAAGATATATTTTAAGGGATAGAAAAAGAATCATATAAAATAAAAAGTCTATAATCTCTGGGTGTAACTTTCTGAATTATGTGATTTTCCCAATGGTTCTAGACCCGAGAAAACAATATGAAAATTTGCAATTTTATCCTTTAGAGAAATACGTTGTATTTCAAAGGCATAAGGGACATCCAGAAATGAAAAATAACAGATTTTCACTACAGAAAATGGTGCTTCCTTTTCTCCTGAATTTTGAATCATCTTCTCTTTACTGGGAAGAGATGAACAAATCATCAAAATGCAAAGGAGAAGGAAAATTACACATCAAAAGTCGTCCTTATATGCACAAAATATATTAGAATTGACCTCCTTCTGGATTCTTTAGAGGAACTTTAATACTTGGCCACAGCTCTGCAGCAGAGAAAATAGTGGTACTGCTGAGAGTATCGCTTGAGGAGTCCATCTGATCTGTGGCTTTATTTCCCTTTGCTATTTGGATTGAAACCTTTTCTAAGTCTGCATTTTTTTGATGATTATTTCAATCAATAAAGTTTACTTTTAATTTGTTCTTCTAAGTACATTTTCAGAGTTTCTGAAGTACAAATTTGGAGTCTAGGTGTACTCAATTTCCAGAGACTTACATAGCAGCTTGGATATTTTTTAAGTTTGAATAATTTCTGAATTGAGGCACAGGAGTCGAATGAGTTTGACTTTATTTTCCACTAGTAAATCTGGTCTCCAGATCCCTCTAATCAAACTCAGTCTTGATGTTTTGGATCTTTAGCCCTCTAGCTACATCTCAGGCATTTCTACAACAATGAGCTGGAGGCAGTCTGTTCCTTTTCGGTATCATTATTGTTATTCCACTTCCACTAGAATTCAGCTGTTACTCTATTTAAGTCTAGCAACGAATAAATTTCTGAAGAGGGAAGAAATCTTGACATTTCTAAGTGAGTGGATATCATGATTTAAGATACTTTGATAATCCAAAGTGTTGAGACATACTCTAATCTGAACTAACTAGGAGTCATTACCAGTCATTACTTGATGACATATATAGAAATCAAGTTTATATTTAAGGAATGTCACACCAAATTTCAGGATTATTGTAACCACTACCTCATTGTAGTGAATATACTGTAATTCAAGGAGAAAGAAACAGTACAAAGTAAATACATTTAAAAAGAAAATGTGAAAAAAAATAAAAAAAGAAAATGAAAAAGAAAATATGATATTAGTAATATAAGTATTACATGTTAACTAATTAATGACATGAATTAAAAACCATTCAAAGTATTTTGCATATATATAGCCAGAATGATATTCCTAAAAATAATACATCAAACTTGTCATGATTCAAAACACTAAATAATGTGGGACACTCACTGCCTATCTTCTACTAGTTTTAGCTTAGATTTTATTTGTGATTAGCATTTATAGAGAGGAGTAGTTATAGAATAAATACTTTTGCTGAAAATATGAATTGTTATGGTAATTTAAGCCCATTTCTATTCCACATCATCTATTTCTTGCTCGTTATAGACAATACATTGCATTAGGAAGCAAAGAAGAATCAAAGAAGATAGATACTTCTGCCCTCTAGAAATATACACTCTGACTGGAAAGACACATGAAATAAAAATGAACATCATAAACACGGAATATGCCTAGTTCACACCAAATCTACAAATAAGTTATTTTAGGGCATCAGAAATGAGAGAGACTAATTTCATTTCAGGGATTGAAACGTCTTCGTGAAAGCAATGGCATTTGATTGAAGATTTGGAAAATATTAGGACTTGAAGGGCAATGAAGGAGATTAGGGGATGACATGACTGGAACTAAGAAGTGAGATGGTGAGGAAAGATGCGGTCAGGTGGAAGCGGAATAGAAGGAGGGATGCATCAGATCAAAGAGTTAGTTAGAGGTGGAACTGATCAGACACAATTTACTGGTAATGGGGAAGATCATTTTGCCTAAAAATAAGTCTGACATTTGTCTAAAGCTCAAAAAGTTTTGAAGGAGAGATACAGTGGTAACCATTGAGGTAAATGAGACTGCTGAGAGCGGAGTGAGTAAGCCCCCCAGGGCAGAACACCTGAATAAACTAACACTTATGAGTCACAGGATAAGAGATTTTTAAAAGAAGGAGATCAAGAAGAAATAGGCAATTAGATAGAAAAAAACAGCACAGGTTGTGTCTTAGAAGCCAAGTTAAAATGTATACAATGGAATATTCCTCAGCCATTAGAAACGACAAATACCCACCATTTGCTTCGACCTGGATGGAACTGGAGGGTATTATGCTGAGTGAAGTAAGTCAATCGGAGAAGGACAAACATTGCATGTTCTCATTCATTTTGGGAATATAAATAATAGTGAAAGGGAATATAAGGGAAGGGAGAAGAAATGTGTGGGAAATATCAGAAAGAGAGACAGAACATGAAAGACTCCTAACTCTGGGAAATGAACAAGGGGTGGTGGAAGGGGAGGAGGGCGGGGGGTGGGGGTGACTGGGTGACTGGCACTGAGGGGGGCACTTGATGGGATGAGCACTGGGTGTTGTTATTCTATATGTTGGCAGATTGAACACCAATAAAAAATAAATTTATTAAAAAATAATAATATACCAAAGATGAATATACTTAACCATGTTGACTATCAAAGAGCACAAATTAGAAAAATGAGAATCCATTATGGCTGAAAAAAGTAGAACCATACCAGTTAACATATAGAGAATAGTTTCAGAAGAACTACGCTGCGGGATGAGGATATTTTTTAATTGTCTGGAACAATATAAGTGTAATTGTCATGATGATTTCATGACACATTATTAGCCTCTATACTTTATGCTTGAAATCCCATATCTCAGTGAGCTAGGGAAATGTTGTAGAATCACAGAATCAACGGTCTGAAGACTTATGTTGGTCCTTGTTAAACAATGCATTTCAATGAAGTGAAATTAAAGTTGGGACTTGAACTTTGACACTGAAGAACAGAGAAAACTAAATTCAGAAATATCTCGAATATACTTAAATATGAGAGCATTAAATTATCTCAAATTCTTCAAACACCATTTATGGCACAGGACAAAAAAAAAATCTTACAATTTCTTTCACAGAGCACACAATTTAAACAAAAATAAGACCAATATCATCAATGATTTAACAATCATCTGAAGACCGGTATCTATTTTCTTTGAATACCATGATGGCCAAGTGACTGAGCAAGTGCTACTCCTCTCACACCTATATGGTTGTTGACTCATACACATCCCATATGGGCATCTTAACTTTATATACAGTTCACACAATGAAGTACAGTAAAGACCTCACTGAACAGTGTCAATATCTGATATAACTCATATTTTTTCCTCAAATTTGTAACTCAAGGATTTTTTAGGTTCATTTCTTTCTTTTAACCCGGAGTCCTCCTTATTGCTCTCATTGTTCAATGAAAATAGTATGTTACGGTCATTTATTCGTTAGCGGAAAAAACAAAACAAAACAAAACAAATCAATCATTTAAGCCAATAACAATTGTTCTGTTGGTGGTTTGCTCTCTCTTACATTTTTAAGATAAGAACTTTGCAGAGTGTCTCATATGTTAACTAGCAGCTGATGAACAGAATTATATCACAGTTTGAAAACTTTTAATACATAGGCTATTCAGCTAGTCAAACATGTGATTACTGCGACTAGTTAATAGTAGATAAAGGATTAATGCATAGATATACAGAATTGATTAATGTTTTCATGGAGCCCTAAAAAAATGATTTTGCGAGCAAAAAGAGCTTTATATTTACCCTTTGAAGTTTTCACCTTTACAATTTTGTTCTTGTTCCAAACACTCGGAGTGTGCTAATTTTTTGGTAACAACATTTGGGGAAATATAATTAATAATCGAATAATATACACAGCCAGCTTGTAGGAAGAAACATTTTGGAAAAAAAATCTATCTCTTTTTTTTTTTTTGTGGGGGGGAATGAGGAGGAGACAAAGAAGTCAGTAAGCCTTCCAGCAAAGGAAGAGATAGCATTGTAAGCCATTAACACTTAAAAAGTGGATTAGCTTTATGTGTTATTCGATGCAGAAATATTTATAAACTCATATAAAAAAGAAATATTTATAATTTGATATTGATATTGATATTGTCTCTGATATTGATTCGAGACAACTACTGAACTGTGTATCTAAGGTTATAGTAGAAAGTCTGGCATGGAAGGTGATTTATTATTTCTTATAAATTAAATTAGCTATAGTCGGATTTCAGATTCTGTGTAACCTGGATAAGAAATTTATTTTATAGTGCTGTTCTGATTTTGATCATCTGACACCTGTTAGCCTACTCACTGTAGCAGGGACTTAAACGTTTTTCTTATGATACCTGGTCATTTTTGCTTATTTTTCTAGATATTAGCCTTTGACTCTAGACTCACTCCTGAAATCTGAGTAGACATGGAGACATGGGTAAGTTGGAACTCTTTCAGTTGAAAATGAGAAAACTTTAATCTACTCAAACAGCTGCTGGACAGCGCCCATTGCTCCAGCAGTACGCCCAACCCTCCTGATCCTACATTTCCCTTTTCAATAGCATTTGGCACCTTTTCACATGATATAATATCATGTCTATTATTTATGGGTTGCTGTCACCCCCAGACACACTGGAATGTAAGCTCCACAAGGGTGGTGGCTCTAGAAATGAACTACCCTCATCCATAAAATGGGGATAATAATCATAAGGAGTAAATGAGTTCATATTTGTAAAGCATTTTGAAGAATGTCTGCTCATAGTAAGTGCCATTAAAGAAACTTCTGTGATAAAATAAACAAATCAATAGCCGTTTAAAGAGACAGATCCAGGTGCACCTGGTGGCTCACTGGTTGAACATCTACCTTTGGCTCAGGTCGTGATCCCAGAGTCCTGGGACCGAGTCCCTACATCAGGCTCCCTGTGGGGAGCCTGCTTCTCCCTCTGCATATGTTTCTGCCTCTCTATGTATCTCTCATGAATAAATAAATAAAATATTTAAAACAAAACAAAACCCCATCAAGGTTCATGTGCCCCTTTGAACTGGTATTAAAAAAAAAGAGACACATCTTTTTTTAGAATTTGGTTAAGGTTGGGGGAATATGTGTTTGAAATGACAAGTACATGCTTACCAGGTGAAGAGAGTTTGATTGCAGAATAAAGCTAGTCAAAGATTAGTTGAATGCAAACCAAAGGCATAATGATAGTGTATGATCCTCTGGATTTTGCTGTATCCAGAGTCTGATATTGTCCCCAGACTTTCAGGTACATGAATCAGTGACTTTTTTCTTTTTCATTAGGTTGATTTGATTTGATGTTTCATCACCTGCAACCTATAAAATCCTGAATAATACATAGGGTTACTGCTACTCCCTGAATTTCAATTTTATGTTCTGTTTTTGGACATGTGACTATTCCCATTTCTTTATTCATGAAGTATTTATTGAGGACCTTCTGTATATCGGTATATATTAAATAGGTTGACATGTGTACTCCCCTCAAAAAGCTTATACCTTGTCAGGTAGAGAGACATGCTAAAATGATAAATTTTGATAAATCCTGTTAAGACAATAAGCTGAGTGTCAGAAAATAAAGGCATGATATTAATTTAGGATGCCTTATCAGAAGTCCTTTCTGAATTGTTACTCAAGAGGAATGTGAAATTATAAGAAGGAAGCAGTTAGATACCTATAGCAGCTCAGCCTCATTCTAGGCTCTTTCTCAGACTCCTCTGGTAAACACGAGGGTTTGAAAGAGGGCTGGAATAGCTAAAGCCTGGTAAGCAATTGGGGAGTGATGCAGCAGGAGAGCTTGAAGGGTTAGCATAGAGATGTTGCCTAACATCAAGATCATAGTAGACCAGTGAAAATGGAGACAAAAGAGAAGTGATGGGTTTGAGAAAGCCTTGGAAAAAAACTGGAGAAATGTGGAGACGGGACGTGGTGTAGTGGAGAGGCAGTGAGTTGATAGTGGAGTGCCAACACAATGAATGTTCTTAAGTTTCTCACTGAAGTAGAAGAAATACTGGTCCAAAGAAAATGAAGTTTGGCATTTTAGACTGGGGATTAAAGCCAGGTTCAAATTTGTGAAGGTGTCCTTGGGAGTGTCCTCGTTAATAAGAGTGTACTCTGTACTTTCTATGCTCTCCCCTTATCTTTAAAAAAATGTGCACTAGCGAAGATATCTTTCAACTGTTAGTGTTAAATGTGTATTGATAGTATAAATAAGTAATGCTCCAAATATCAGAGAACATTTATATCCCCTTCTAAACTAGTACATTCACTGTTACTTTGGAAACTGCAGTTTTTTTGGGGGCTCAGATTGCTCAAGCATGCAAAATAGCACTTAAATAGCATCTGATGTATACACAACATGATACATTTCCAAAGATATATACAATAGTTCTAACAATGTTTTTGATTTTAGAAACACTTAGAAACTTGCTTATCTAATGATCATTGCTATTTCGTATGATTTTCCCACATACCATCTATCATCTGTATCTCTACCAACAAACTACAACCAACAGCCTCAGCAATTATTAAATATATGTGATCTGATACATTTAAAACAAACCCTGGATGTCTTGTATGCATTTATTTTACAAGAGAGAGAGATGTTTTAAAATTGATTTCCCATTTTTTTTAATGCCTCAAACATCTTAGCAACTCTTCACCTGTCAGTATTGAACCAGGCTTTCCTTCTTCCACACTTATCTGAATGTGTCTGTTTGAGAACCATCAAATTAGCAGTAGATGATTTTTCATATATATTCATGTAAATGAGACTCTGACTCCAACTTGGATTCTGGGGTGGCTAATGACAACCCAAGCTTAATGATAAAGTAAACAGACCAATTATTTATAAAGGCTTCCTCTTTGGTAGACTGACCCTTAATCAATTCTTCCTAAATGCTCACTAATTCTTTACTCTCTTTGCTCTATTTTCCAGATAATATTTGACATTGTAAGAATGCTTTAGAGAGTTCTACATTGCTACTCCTAGGAATACTTGAGGAGACTTAAAGCAAAATTATATACTTCTCATAATACATTTTCGCACAGGAATTTGAAAGGAAGCTTCAGGAGGCAGGTGGTCCTGTACACACGCTACTCAAGACAAGGCCTCTGCATTGAAACTGTTCAAAAATATTTTTCAGAGAATTTAAAAATGTTTTTGTCATTTTAAGGTGTTAACAAGAAATTATGATTGTTGGGATGCCTGAGTGGCTCACGGTTGAGCGTCTGCCTTTGACTCAAGTCGTGATCCCAGGATCCTGGGATCAAGTCCTGCATTGGGCTCCCCGCAGGGAGCCTGCTTCTTCCTTTACTTATGCCTCTGCCTCTTTATGTGTGTCTCTCATGAATAAATGCATAAAACATTTTTAAAAAGAATTATGATTGTTTTAGTTCATTAAGATTTATGATTTTTATAGGTATTTTCTCTTCATTTCAATCATTTTATAATTCCATAATCTATGGCTGACTATGCACTTTGTGTCAGTCCTTGTTCTGTTTTCATTGCTAAGGATGCGAAAAAAAAAAAAAAAAAGGTTCTACCCTAGAGGAACTCATAGTCTAGTGGGTTGAGACAGATGATAAGTATATAGCAGGTTTTCATGTTCTGTGTCTGATCTTAATTTATAAAGGTGATTGAGAGAGAGCAAAGAGGTCAAATGCCTTTAAAAGATTTAAAATGGATTCCTGGGCCCCAACCCAAGAGACTCTCACTCAGGAGGTCTGGGATGAAACCTCAGCATGTGTATTTCTAACACAATCCCAGGTAATATTGATTCTGCTGATCCAGGGACCACACTTTGAGTAGCTCCCCTGTATAGTAACATGAATGAATGAACTACATACAAGATGGATGAAACTCAGAAATGTGATGTTAGTGAAAAAAATCAGACAAGCTGAAGAGCAAGCTTGGTGTTATTTCATTGATAAAAAGTTAAAAAGTAGTCAAATTATTCTATGATATTAGAAGTTAAGACATGATAACCTTTGGGGTAGGCAGGCAGGGTGACCACATAGTGTATAAGGAAAGTTACCAGACTGCTGGTAATATTCCCATCTTTATCTGCATGCTCATTACAGGATTGCATACACTTTATAGATATTCATGAAGCTGAATTTTTTGCACTTTTTCTTTGTATGTTATACTTTATGGAAAAACAATAACAAACAAAATAATGATGGAGACATACATAGAACCCAGAAGGCAGTCATTTAACATTTACCTTGCTCTAGAAGCCATTACAGACCTTGTTAGTGATAGAAAAATAAATATGACCTGGTTACCACCTTCAAGTAAATCACAGTTTAATTGAGGAGTAAGATACTTCAATAAGAAGCATGATTTAGGCCAAAAAATGTATAAAATGCTATAGAATTCAAAGGAGACATATAATTTACGGTTTAGAAGATCTGCAAAGGCTTAAAAGGAGGAAGCTGAGATTGAAATAGGTCTTGGGATGATGTGGAGTTTTCACAATTGATTTAGCTTCATATCTAAAACCATTTTTTTTTCTGTCCAGGGTCTTATAACCAAGTTCTTTTGTTTCTCTCAATTGGCAACTATATTGTGCTTTTATTATTATTATTATTATTATTATTATTATTATTAACAGGTTTATTACTATTCATTATTATATTAAGCTGATTCTGTGGATAGTTACTCAACAAGAATTTCATGTATCTTATTTTGCCAATCATTAAAGAGACCGATTCAAATATACCTTTCAAATCTGGTGAAAATTTACTCATTATACTTGATGTAATAAGCTGAGACATACAATAGATGGACAAGTAAAACAAAAGTTCATTTTATGAAAACAGGCGAAAGAAGGAGGATTGTTCTTTCAGCCTAGGTCCAAAGGCGCACAAATTCATTCTCTATTCTATTTCACAAAGTATGAAAGTCATATTGTTATATTGTTAAATAGAGCTCATTTGAGGTTCTGCATTGTAGAAAATGACAGAAGAAAAGTACTGCAATAATAAACTGTTAATAATAGAGCTGGCCCAAATAGGAATATAAACACATTCAAATTAGGCAATTTCCATGAATAGCGTTAAGTACAAAACTTATAGTGCATTACCCTTCAAAATTAAGTTCCAAAGGAATTTACAACTCTGTGTAATACAGCCTCGTCTAGTTTTCTATTCTTCTCCAAAGCAGGTCACTCAGGTATCCACATTTTTCAGTGGCTGTGTCATTCTGCAGCCCCACTAAGAAAAATATAAGACTTCCACTTTTTCTGCAACTTTGATAGTACTTGGTACTGTCAGTATGGTTGTATTTTAGCTATTCTAATATAGGTGTGTTGTACTGTCTCCTTTTGGTTTACTTTGCATTTTTTTTTTTTTTTGATGGCTGGTGATGTTGAGCATCTTTGTAGTGTTTATTTGGCATCTACACACCTTCTTTAGTAAACTATTTATTCAATTTTCTTTTTTTTTGAAGATTTTTATTTATTTATGAGAGACACAGAAAGAAAGAGAGAGAGAGAGAGGCAGAGACACAGCTAGAGAGAGGAAAAAAAAGGCTCCATGCAGGGGGCCTGACGTGGGACTCGATCCCAGGTCTCCAGGATCATGCCCTGGACTGAAGGCAGCGCTAAACCGCTGAGCCCCCGGGGCTGCCCGCTATTTATTCAATTTTCTTGTCAATTTTTAAATGAGTTGTCTGTTTTCTATTACTAGTTTTTGAGAGTTCTTTACATATTCTGGATTAAGTACTTCATCAGAGATGTCTTTTCCAAATATGTTCTTCCAGTCTGGGCTTTTTTTTTTTTCCATTCTCTTAAAAGTGTCTTGCACAGAGCACATGTTTTTAATTTGGATGGAGGTCAACATAATTAGCTGTATTGTATGAATCATGCCAGTATATAGACATAGAATTCATTTTAACAGTTTTTTTCTATTTTTCTTGTTCTGCAACCTTGCTAAATTCACTTATTAATGGTAGTAGCTTTTTTTGTATCCTTTGATACATTCCATATAGACAATAATGATATCTGAGAATAAGAAGACTTCTGCTTCTTGCTTTTCAATCTGTCAATTTTTTTTCTTACTCTATTTCATTGGCTGGAACCTCCAGCATAGAGCTGAATATGAGTACTAAAAATTGATATTTTGGTTTCTCCCTGATCTCAGGAACATTCTGTTTCCACCAGTAAGTGTAATATTGTAGGCTTTGTGTAGATGCCCTTTATCAGATTAAGGACAATTTCTTCAATTCCTAGTTTCCTGAGAGTTTTTAATCATGAATATATAATATGTTTTGTCGAATTATTTTTCTTTACCGGTTGAAATGATGATATAGGGTATTTTTTATTAGTCTGTTGATAATACTGACATATTGATTATATTTCAAATGTTGAGTCTTTCTTACATTGCTGTGATAAATATCAACCCGTAGCAGTATATATTGTTTGATATGATTTGGTAACATTTTCTTCAAGATTTTACATCTAAGAGTGTGGGGGATATTAGTCCTTTGTTCTCTTTTCTTATAAAATGTTGTCTGGTTTTAGTATCTCTGCAATGATGACCTCATAAAATAAAATGGGATGTTTTCCCTCATCTATTTTGGAAGAGTTTGTTTATAATTAGTTTTTTTCCTTCCTTAAAAGTTTGGTGCTATTAATCCGTTAGGCCATTTAAGTCCAGAACTTTGTTTGTTGGAAGACTTTTTGCTGTTACTTGTTTTCCAGAGTTTGATTATGACCTATCTGGACATGGATTTCTCTGGATTTACTTAGTTTGGATTTCTTTCAGCTTCTTGAAAATTTACTCAGGTTTATGTCTTATGACAAACCTGAGAACATTTATCCATTCTCTCTTTTTTTTCTTTTAAAGATTTTATTTATTTGAGAGAGAGAGAGAGAGAGAGAGAGAGAGAGGAGGTACAAGCTGGGAGAGCCACAGAGGGAGAGAGAGAAGCAGACTTTTCACTGAACAGGGAGTCTGATGCAGGACTCAGTTCCAGGACTCCAGGATCATGACCTGAACCAAAGGCAGACACTAAACCAAATGAGCCACCCAGGCACACCTAACCATTATTTCTACATATATATTTTCAGTTCCATGCTTTTTCTTCTCTCCTTTTTTTCTCTCAGAAATAAGAGAATCTGTCACAAAACAATGATACTACAGCATTCTGTGTGTTTTGTTGCAATTTGCATACTTTGAGATTACACACTTTGCAAACCTGTTCTTACCATACCCATGCTTTTTTTTTTAAAAGAAAGCTTTATTAATATATAATTCCTATTTAAAGAGTACAATTCAATGGTTTTTAGTGTATTCACAGATAAATGCAACCATGATCACTAGTCAGATTTAGAACATTTTCATTACCTCAAAAAGAAACATTATATCCTCTAATAAACACTCCTCACTACCTCATTCCTCTGCTTCTGGGTCCTAAGCAACCACTAATATACCTTTTGTCTCCATAGAGTCTCTTTTCTGGACATTTTGTATGAATAGAATCATAGGATATGCAGTGTTTGAGGATTGGCTTCTTTCACTCGGTGCAATGTTTTCAAGAATCATCCATGTCATAGTACGTATCAGTACTTCATTTCTGTTTATGGCCAAATTGTATTTCATTGCATGAATTTAACACATTTGATTTATCTATTTATCAGTTGATGGAGGTTATTTCCACCTTTTGGTTATTATGAATACCACTGATGTAAATGTTAATGTGTAGAAATGTGTTTTCATCTCTCTTGGGCATACACCTGGAATTGGCATTACTGTGTCCTATGGTAGCTCTATGTTAGATGGTTGGAAGAACTGCCAGGCTATTGTCCAAGGTGGCTGCACCATTTTAAATTTCCATTTCCTCCATATCTTCACCAACTTTTTTTATCATCTTATATTTTTATTCTATCCATCTTGATAAGTATAAAATGACATCTCACAGTGGTTTTGATTTTTATTTTCCTGATGACTAATGATGTCAAACAACTTTTCATGTGCTTAATTGTTTATCTACCTTGGAGAAATGTCTATTCAGATCTTTTACCTCTTTTTAAATTGTATTATTTGACTTTTTACTGTGAAAATTCTTTACATATTTTGGATACATGTTCTTTGTCTGATATATAATTTACATGTATTTTCTCCCATTCTGTGTGTTGCTTTTCACTTTCTTAACCATGTCTTTTGAAAGCACAAAAGTTTCCAATTTTGATGAAATTATCCATGTCATTCAATTTATCCATATTTGTTGATTGTGGTGTCATATATTAGAGTTCTTGGGGCAGCCTGGGTGGCTCAGTGGTTTAGCACCGCCTTCAGCCCAGGGTGTGATCCTGGAGACCCAGGACGAGTCCCACGTCGGGCTCCTTGCATGCATGCAGCCTGCTTCTCCCTCTGCCTGTGTCTCTGCCCCTCTCTCTCTCTCTGTGTCTCTCATGAGTAAATAAATAACATCTTAAAGAAAAAAAAAAGAATTCTTGCCAAATTTAAAGCCACAAAAATTTACTCATGTCTTTTTTAAAAGATTCCAATGAGTAGACTCTTAGACCTTTTATTATTGTTCCAGAGGTCCCTGAGACTCAACTCATTTTTAAAATCTAATTTCTCTCATTTACATTGTACAATTTCATCTATCTTTGAGTTCGGTGGGTTTTGTTTTGTTGTTTTTTTTTTGCCTCCGTAATCTCCATTCTGCTGTTGACTCCATCCAGTGATTTTTTTTTTTTTCATTTATACTTTGGTTCCGTCTTCTACCTTCTATTTCCTTGCAGAATTTTTCTTTTTGTTTCAAGAATGTTTGTTTATATTGCTCATTAGACCACTTTTTATGATGACTGCTTTAAAACCATTGTCAGATCATTTCAACATCTTTGTGATCTTGGTGTTAGTGTCTTTGGATGGTCTTTTTATTAATTTGAGCAGTGATTTTGTCTAATTTTTTACATTTATGCTGGACATTTTGAGTATTACATTATGAAACTGGTAGTTATTTAATCTTGTGTCTTACTAGGTTATCTTGCAGGATGGTAATGGGAATTAAAGAACTATGCACAGATTTTGCCTGCAGCACGTGGTCACAGCTGACCGGGATGGATTACATGGCTCCACACACAGACTCAGCTGGGAAGGAGTGCTGTCTTGTTATCACCGGTGATGATGGAAGTCAGAATTCTGTCCAAGGACTCTACCAGTGTCGGGTGACTCTGGGCTACTTTGTTATTGCAGATCAAGTATAAAGACAGGGGTCTACCTGCAGATTTGGCCAGGGGAAGTGCCATGAGAATGATTTTTTTTTTCCAGATAAAATAGGGAGAGAAGTAGCATTTTAGGTTGGAGAGATAGCCATGAATAAGGAAATGAGAGCCTTGGTAGACATGACATGTTCAAGAAATCTGCTGTAATCTAATGTGGTTAGAAGATAAGCTTATGGAGAGAAGGTGAGCAGGGTGAGGCTGAAAAGACAGGATAACTAAGGGTAGGTAGGGTGAGTAGCATACATGTAAGTCAGGGTCCTGCTAGTATGGCACACTCCAACTTGGTATATTAGAATTTTTTTAAAAAATGGACCTCAATGAATAAGATCTCCTCTGGTCCCCTCTTCTGCCCAAAGCCTTTGCTTCTTTCCCCCATCCAGAGATGTCATCTGTTTCTCTAGCCTTTGGAACCCCGAGTGAACTGAGACTGATTTTGACACAGCATGTGGGGGAAGTGATGCACTCAGGCTTTCCAAACCAGGCAGTAGGTGGCTTTTAGATTCTGCTTTGGCCATAGGGAAACATTCAGCCATCACATAAAGGCTTCATATATCCTGCAGGATCTAACAGTGCATGGAGAAAGAGGCTATGTGGAGGAAAAACTGAGGTTTCCCACATACAAGGGAATACAGATGACACCATGAGAAGAGGGTGGCTCAACCATCTCAGCCAAATTCCAGCTGTTGGAACCCTTTCTGCTGAAGCTCCAGACATGAGTGAGGCCATTGGGCTCCTTTAGCTGCAATCCCACTGCCTCAGCTAACCCGGGTGAAGGGATGAGCCATGATTATGGATGCCTGCACAAATTTCAGAATGACAGGGCTCATGAGCAATAAACAGATGTTTTCAGCCTCTATATTTGGGTGTTATTTTTACATGGCAAATAATAGCTGAAACACTTGGTAGTTGAGGAGAGGTCATTAAAAAAATTATTTGTAAAAGTGTGGACATTATTTAAGGAAACCACAAAGCAGAATGCTATGTTTTGAGGCTAGCAACCAGCAGGAAGCCCCCATTCTTAGGCTTGAAAGGGCAAGAGCAAGAGAAGTTAGCACAGTTCAAAGGAACCAGTTGTTGGAGAGAGCTCCTAAATAGGAATGTGGCATTTAGGAGAGAAATAAAGGCAACCAGGGGTGTCAGCGCTCAGTCTTGTTCTCCTCCTGCTTCCTGTCTCCTGCCAATAGGGAATATCAGCTGAAGCAGAGAAGAAGACAGTGGGCCAATGTCAGCTTGATCATACTGCTGCTTGAAACAAAAATGTTAGCTCTTTTTTTAAAAAAATATTTTTTTATTTATTTATGAGAGACACACAGAGAGAGGCAGAGACAGAGGCAGAGGGAGAAGCAGGCTCCCCACAGGGAACCCCATGCAGAACTTGATCCCTGGACCCAGGATCACGCCCTGAGTCAAAGGCAGATGCTCAACTGCTGAGCCACCCAGGCGTCCCCAAAACATTAGCTCTTTATGGAAAACAGCACGACAACAACAATAAAAAAGGGGTGGGGGGAGGAAAAAATAGTTAAGAGTTAGCCTCTGCATTTCCCATTTCTGTGGCTGTTTCTGAGACTCCCAATACAGATAGGAGCATCACCAGCTGCATCCTTGATTTGGAATTTCAGGTGGTACTAAAGAGGTATAGATCTCAAAGCATCTGAGGTGATAAGAGATGACAAATAATTTCAAAATATTTCATCACAGCAGAATTTCTACATTAAAATAAAAATTGAAAAAATAATGTCAGAGGGAAAAGCCGACCTGTGTTGTGATTGCCCATTGAAGCCTTAGCTGATCCTTTCTGGAACTCTGAGAAGCAGGTTAATGAGTGGCTCATTTGTTAGCCGAGCAAGGAAAGCTGTTTGCCTCTTGGTTGAGTTAATTAAATCGGGTCTGGTTAGGGCAGCTGAAAAAAAGGTGTCCAGATCTTTTCCAACAAACAACAAACAGACAAGCAAACAAATGAGTCTTGTTTATGATTGCTAACCCTCCTGTGAGAACCGTTGCTCAGTAAGTTGACACCCTGGGAGCAATATCTATTGCCGATTAAAAAACCAAGGTGAAGGATTTTGAGTGGTTTGTCCTTTTGGATGAATCCACAGATGTTACTGCTACTGCTCAGTTGTCAGCTTATGAAAGGAGTCAAGGCTGAGTTTGAAGTAACTGAAGAATTAGCATCTGTGAATAGTCTACACGGAAGAACCAAGGCAAATATTTTCAAAGTTGAAAAAACACTCAATTGGTGCAACCTGAGGTGAAAACTGGTAACGTGCTGCAATCGATGGTGATGAAATTGTGTGGAACAGGAAAAAGCTTCTTGAGACAAATTTACAAAGCTTGTGAATGTGCAAGGTGTTTACCGCCCGTGGTTATTTACTGCACTGTTCATCAGCAGATACTTTGCAGGAAATATTTGAGTCTATCAGATTATTGAACAGTGGTGTCAGCAGTGAAATCCCACCATTTCCCTGAAATTACCCATTGTCAATTCTGTGAATTTTTGTCAGAAGCCATTGAGTATGATGCTTGGGTGGCTCAGTCAGTTAAGTGCCTGCACTAGGCTCAGGTCATTAACCCTGAGGTCCCTGGATTAAGCCCCATGTTGGGCTCCCTGCTCAGCAGGGGGTCTGCTTTTCCCTCTCCCTGTGCCTCTACCCCTGCCCCTGTTCCTACTCTTTTTCTCTCTCTCAATTAAATAAATAAAATCTTAAAAAAAAAAAAAGAAAGACACCCTTCCATATCCTGATGTGCCCTACTGTCTATACTAGCAATCTGATGGCTTTGCAGGGGTAAAGTTTTATTGTGGATTTCTGAGCTGGGGGTCAAGATTGCAAAGTATCTGAACAAGAACTGTCCTCAACCATTTAGTGTTCAGTAAATTAGCTTTTGCTGCCTACTTGACCATGCTTCTCAATTAATTCAACCTAAAATTGCCAGGCAAAACAGTACTTATATGTGAAAGTTATATTGCAGTGAAGTCATTTTTGACAAGAAACATTGTTTGAATCACAAGTAGTGTCAAGCTGTTTGATATGTTTCTAGTGCTGTCAAAAGTTAAAACAAGTTGTGAGATACTCAGATTTGCATAGAATATGTTTTCCAAGCTCAAACTAAAGTTCCAGCAGCATTTTTGACCTCAATGGAAGTGCAAAGTTTCCACACTTCACAATCCACTGAAATGTTGCAAGTAAGGACTTTTCACCTAACCTTCATTTGGAACTAATTGATATGCAATGATATGAGATGTAAAACACAAGTATCGGGATGAAATCAAATAGAATTCTATAAATGCCTCCACATTGATGAACTTAGTCAATTAAATTCATATGCTTATTGAATGTCAGTATTTCAAAGTAAATATCTGCATGAAAGAATATTTTCAGAGATAAATTATGTAAAATCTCACAACTTGGTCCTCTGCATGGAATGAGAGAAGAATGAGCCTCTTTGACAGCATCTTGCACAGGTAGGGAAGCCAGGCACTCAGTCATGTGCTCTCACTTTCCCTCCAGAAATCACAGGCTGACAAGGACTCTCTTGGTCAGGAGCTCTCTACTGTCCTGGGGAAAGGGTGGTCTGAGTAAATAAAAGCTGTTCTTTTACCCTCTCCAATGCATACACTCAGATTGGTTTTTCCTCCATTAGTGTCCTGGTATGGCTCCCCTGGTCTCCTGGTCTTCCAAAAAGGTTCTTCCATCCATGCATGATTGTAAAAATCAATATTCTTTGGTGGAAAGGCAGATTAAAAAAAAACCCAAAAAACAAAAAAACAAGCCTTCTATTCCGCCATTTTGATGGTGCCACTCTTTGGATGATGCAATTTCTCTTCTTAATTGAAGGGTTCATGGTCTTCCATTATCCCTTTCCTCTGTGTATACTTTTTAAGGCCTCTGAAAGTGGTAGCTGATTCCATAATTTTTATTTTTTATTTACTTATTTTTTTAAAGATTTTGTTTATTTATTCATGAGAGACACAGAGAGGCAGAGACACAGGCAGAGGGAGAAGCAGGATCCATGCACCAGGAGCCCGACGTGGGATTCAATCCCGGGTCTCCAGGATCATCACACCCTGGGTCGGTGGCGGCACAAAAAGCCTGAGCCACCTGGGTTACCCCCATAATTTTTAAAATTACCGTTGTCACCATGGTGATTAGTATCACAATCGCTGGTCTCTAGACATCTTGTCCCTTCTGCTCAGTCCTGTGTTCACAGTGGTAATGATTTCAGTAACTGTGTTGTCACCACATGCTCAGACTTCAATCTGACCTCAAGAAAGTTATCAGCAAGAAAGATAAATCCTCACTTATGTGAGCAACCCAGTCCTGGAACCCCAATATCAGTTATACATGGAGGTCTACTTCCTTGAGACTGTTTAGGGATGATTCCTGCACCAGTCATAAAGAGGACACTCGCTTTTAATTGGGTGACTTTAATAAAGAAGAATGATTTTCAAAGCAAAAAGTAGGATTTAGAGAAACCAATAGGGACAGAGCACTTGCAGGGCTGACATGAAGCATGACCGTGGTACTCGGCAGTACAGACACCCAGCTCATGCAATCATGCAACCTACCTTGGAGGATAGTGGGGAAGATATGCCAAATTCATCTTCCTCCTATCCTCTTCTTCCCTGCAAATGTCTCTCCTCCCCCAACTGAATCAGTCCAACTAGAAGTCAGAAGGGATGGAAACAGAGTGATGCAATCTGAGTGAGTCAGTACCATGCAGCAAGATAGCAAGAGTGGAAATGGGATGTGGAGAGATAAACAGACAGTATCCAGCACAGCTTGGAAGTTGGATGATTTCTGTCCCACTTTTGACACAAAACCAAAAATTTCTGGCACAAAATTCTCCTCAAAAATAATAGCCTTACGACATTTTAAAAATGATACAGGAAGGTTTAGAGTAAAAACCATCTCTCTCTCCCCACCAAACTGAAAAAGTGTCACTCTGAGTTCTTATAACTTTGTGTTTTCGACTCTTTCAATAATTTATCTGAACATGATAATTTATTGACCAAGCTACTCTGGATCATGCTCCTGATGTGATTGTATAAGAATAAGCTACTATTATTTGCATATAGCTGAGATTAATGGGATGAAACAAAAATGTATATGTGTGTGCGTGTGTGTGTGTGTGTGCGTGTGTGTGTGTTGGGGGGTGTGTGTTAAATGTCAGAAATAAACAGGAAATGTAGGTTCCAAGCATTACATGTAAGTGTTGAAGCTGTGGGGGTTTTATAAGACTAAGTTATGGATCCTAGCACTTAGGAGGACGCGCACTAGAGATAGAAACTGCGGCCTTCAATCACTATGAGGCAGTCAGAAAGAAATGGGACCACTTCATAGAGTTTGGGCTTTGAAAGAACTGCCCATTCCACGGAAGAGAAAGAGAGCCACTGTGCCCACTGACAGTGCAGGACTAGGAGAGACTGTCTCTGGCTAACTGGACAAAGCAATCTCCCATTAGAAGAATCCAAGTGAGTACTAAGGACAAGCATGGCCTCTACACTCCTACACACTGAGTGATATGGGAATCCCAGCTTGAGAAATCAGTGTAGAACCTGGTTCCAGACTAGGCAACTCCCTGCAGAAAGCTAGCAAAGGCGCAATTGCTCCCGTGGGACTCTCTGCAATAAGAGGTGCAAGAGGCAACTCCCCAGGGGAACAATACACTAAAGATTCAGTCAGGAATACTCGTTGCAAACTGCATGAGTAAGTGATGTATCATAATGTAGGCTCGTTAGGGAGAAGACCCGAACCAGGAGGATAGGACAGCAGGAAAATAAGGAAGAACACGATGAAAGTCTGTCTCTATTTGAGTGAGTGTAATTTCCCTGGATGTCTCTGCCCAGGAGGTTTCTGAGGAGCTGAGAAAGAGCTTTCCGGGCTCCTGAGCTCAAAGTTCTTTCCTCCATTCGCCTAATCTAGGTATGCAGACCACTCCACTTTGACCTCCAGAACCTATTCTGCTTCTGCAGGATGTCTTCTCCAGCCATGGGCTCTGTTTCTTCCCAAGACAAAGCTGTTATGGGGCACAGCACAGTTAACTTACATTTTGAAGGTGTTCAAATGTACTAATATGTTCTGAGGTCTGCCACCTGTGGCCACTGGATTCCACAAACATGCCAGCACTTCCCTTTCATTCCCCCCCGCCCCACCCCAATGCCAGAGCTAATTTGGTAATAATTTTAGGCATTCCTGTGCCTGGAAGGTCTCTCTGATTCTTTTTCTTCCCTGTCACTCCAGCAATGTCAGTCCAATCATCACTTCTTGCCAGATTCCACCTTGCTTTTGGCAATACTTACACATACTTACATAATTCCGAATCCGCAGGTTGTATTTCTGCCCTAGGTTCTCTAAAAATGTTTCCCCCCATTCTTACTTTATCTGATAACATTGGCCTTTCTTGGGATCAAATTTATGGCGAAATGCCCATTTACCATGACCACTTTAAAGAAATAAGCTCTAGATCTTTCTTCTGTAAATCAATCTTTATTTAGCTGTATCTGTGATGATCTGCATTTTGTGGGAAAAAAACAAAAAAGAATGAAAAGTGAAAGAGATATCTAACACAGTTATGTAAATTATATTCAAATAAAACATTTTAATATTAAGTTATTTATTTGGTCAAAGGACACTCAAGCTTTCTTCTTCTTTCCCTCATATTTTATCTATAAAATTATTAAAATTTCACTTCCCTTATTTGCCTTCTGGTCTGCTATAAAGGAAGAGGAAAAAACACATAAGAAGCATGCATAATAATCAGGTTGCAGGTATGCTAAAACTATATTCCCTGCTTCAGATAAGTGACTTTGGGAGAAGCCCATCCCTTAGGACGACAAGGATACATCCAGTTTTCTTAGGCTGAGGATAACTTTTGCTGACTGTGTCAGAAAATGGAAAAGACAGTTTAATATATCAATTATATAAACTGACAATTTATAAAACCACACACTGACAGGAAACAAGTCAAACTCAAAGAAACTTCTGTGTCTATGGTTATCCAGGCAAGACAATCATCAGCTTATGGAAGAAAGTCTTCTGCATCACTATGTATTGTTATAACTTTTTATTTTTTTTCAGGCAGAGAGATTTCTAAAAAATCTCAATGCACTCTGGAATCAAAAGGAGTATTTGCATTATTGATTAGCTCTTATTTAGAATGTAGTTTGCAAAGTCACTTAAGATTTTGAAGGTAGAGAATATTACTTTCATGACAAGGTGAAGAATAGGACAGTCCTAAGGATTTGAGCTTTGTAGAGAAAGTATTTGATTTTTAAAAATCAAGGTGATCAAAGGGTCTGGCAGTCTGGAATGTAATACATTTTTCATGAAGATGCAACATAATTTAAAATGAGACATTTAGAAGGGTATTAGAATAGAGCAAACTGTTTAGCATTCAGGAAAAAATGAAAATAAGAAGGTCTTTAAATAAATAAGACATGTAGAGTTTAACAGAGAGTTATTGAATGGTAGATGAATAAAGTAAAGAAATGCAGAGTGACACAAGGAAGATAAGTCAGGAAAGTATGTTGATGAGAACATGTTTTCTTGTATTAAGTGACTATACTCCGCTTTTAAAAAATAACTTCAGCATATACCTGAGAATGTCAAGCTGAATGTTTCTGTGTTAATGCAGGAAGAACTGTTATTTCGTACTGCAAACATGTTAATGGATAACTTTCTGCTCAATCTGGATATATTTTGTAGGAAATCACAGTGAGGTCTCAGTACTTGTGTAAGTCTGCAAAACATTCCTTGTATGCAATATGAAACCTTCAGATGTAATGTATTGTACCTATGATAATATTTTCCATAAAAATTAGTGATGTACAGGTTGACTTTTATCATATTTTGTATCCTACTTTAGGAATGAATTCTGTAACGTGAGTCTGCTTCCATTAATATCAAAGAGAGATGAAAAGAATGTGCTGTTCCAATTGTGTATCTCAGAGATTTCTTCCAGTGATAGATCTCAGGGACAAAATACCACTAACTAACTAAGCAGTTCTCAAAAAAAAAAAAATCCCCCAAAGCACACTGTATTGTAGAGAAAGAAATGCCTTAGAATTATCTTAGGAAACTGAGCCAGGAGAGGGAAATTATGCACATCAAGTTCAAAATATCATTAAGTTCTTTCAATGAAACTACTGTGCTTGTTCTGGAAAAGATATACACCTGTCAATACAGCAAAGGAATTGTTGTACTACAAAAGGAAATTGTTTGCATTAAAAAAAAATATTTACAAACAGTATCAAGACCATATTTTATTTCACAACTGGGTTCGAATGCTTCTTCTACCAGAGGAATAAGGTGAAAAAAAAAGGGGGGGAGGGGGGAGTAAAGCCTTTAATTCAAAAATTTGGCTTGATGAGAAAAAAGTAGACTTCTGGCTTCAGGGACCAACAAATGGTTTGTTAAACTTATGTGCATTTGTGCCACACTCCATTCCTAATGAATGTGGTCTGAATTTAAGGTCTGCCTGTGCAGCATTATCTCACATTTTCTCCCCAATCTACACTGCTCATCTTTCTTACACACACCCTGCACATCCTGCATTCCGCTATCGCCATGAATCTGTTCACATGGTCCCAATATCTAGAATGATCACCTCTCCTTCGCTGCTATGCCAGTTAGCATCCAACTCACACGACATGGCCCAATTAGAAGCACTCTCATTTTCCCCTGGAAGTCCTTCTGAATAATTCCTGGAAGCAAATACCTTCTTTTATTTCTAAACTGCACCAAATGTTCATTTCTATTTACCAGAATATATAATACATTTTACCTCCCCCATAGGATTTTATGGACATCTCATATCCTATTCTAGTGGTGAGATATTTCATGGTAGGCATCTAGCCTTCATCCTAACTGCCTATAGTCATGTAGAAAAGAGATGACATCATACAGAAGAGAGGATGCTCAATAGATGACTACAGAATTGGTGACGGTTACATACATTGTCAAGAATAGAATTGTTACAGATCTGCACACATGTACTCCTATCACAGAACTTCTTTACCATAACATAAGTATTTGGTTTTGGTTGATAAATAAGAAAAAATATAGAAAGTGCACAAATATTTTGGAAAAGTGATGCTTTTTGCTGCCATAAATCAAAGAATCACTTATGCTTCTTTACCCAGAATGATAAAAGCCATAGTCTTTCTTTCTGAATGTTCTTCACTTTTAAAGATTTTATTTATCTACTTGAGAGAGAGAGAGAGAGAGAGAGAGAGAGAGAATGAGGCAGAGGGAGAAGGAGAAGCAGTTTCCTCATTGAGCAGATAGCCCAGTGTGGGGCTCGATCCCAGGACCCTGAGATCATGACCCAAGCTGAAGGCAGATGCTTAACACACTAAGCCACCCAGGTGCCCCTCTTTCTAAATGTTCTGAAGAAATTACCTGAAGAATATAGGATTTTCATAGTCTGGTGCTTTAAAGATTTATTTATTTATTTGAGAGAGAGAAAGAGAAGAGCATAAGCAGGGGGAAGAAGTAGAGAGAGAGACAGACAAACAGGCAGAGAATCTCCGGCAGACTCCACACTGGGCACAGAGCCTGATGCAGGGCTCCATCTCAGGACCCCAAGTTCATGACCTGAGCCAAAATCAAAAGTCAGATGCTCAACGGACTGAGCCATCCAGGAGCCCCATAATCTGGAACTTTAAAGAGACTGAGTCAATTTGAGAAAATAAAAATTATTGAAACTTTATATTTTAATGGCATTTACCCACTTCATTAGTATATCATTTTCTCAACATTAGTTTTAATAAGCAGAGAGGAAAGCAGAGCACTCTAAATATAAATTATGAATTGCACCAACAGAAAGGAAATAGAAAAAGTGGGAGTAGATAATAACAAAGAGGTCACCAATGAAATATATAAAATATGACATTATCTTAAGTGGAGACTGAGATATGAGCAAAAAAATAATCAGAATTAACAGCCACTCCAGGGATATTCTCCTTTCAAATTTTTGAACTTTTCTTCTCATAATAAAATGGATTCCTTAATTGCCAGGAGATAACAATAATTATGAATATTTTCAAATTATCTTCTTAACAATGAGTGCTCACATGAAGTAAATGCAAGGCCAAAGGAAAAGTCCCAAACGTTTTGTTCTCTTGTCTTTCGATAAAATCAGATTGTTCTGAATCATGCAAGGCACCCAACACATTACACACATCAACTGGGTCTTGATGTGATAAAAAGAACTGTTATTCACTTGTTTCAATGCAGAAAGAAAAGAAACGATGAAATTATAGTGCGTGAAGAAATCTGTAAAGAAAGGATTTCTTGATTTTGTCTTTATTTTTGAAGGGTGGTTCCCTTAGCAAATAATAAAAAATAGGTGCCTTGTGGGAATCTGAGTGTTGTGGAAAATATATTACTAGTAGTTTAGAACTCCCTTAGTGGATTTGCTCCACGCAATTGTGAAATCAAGCTCATGTTTCAAGGTAGCTAGCATTACACCTGAGCCGTAGGCTTGGGTCTAATAAGGGTTAGGTTGTCATGGAGCCCACTTATCTCTTCTTTCTTTCCAAGCTTCTCTTTCTGAGAGTGCTCACACCTTCCACACATGAGCAGTGAGGTGTATCATACAGACTATGATATTGTGACTTATAATAAGAAATATGTTTGGTCTCCATCTTTCTTTCTGGCACAGAGCTGCTAAAACTCTTGGGATTTCCTAAGTGGTGGGAGTTACTCTTATGAGATGTTAATGGGATGATTTTTGGACTCCACCTAAGGATGAGCTGGTTTCCAGGAAAACCAACCATGTGATTAGAAGGTTCGAACTTTTAGTCCCAGGAGGAGAGAGAGGTTGGGAGTTGAAGCAGTTGCCAATGGCCAATGATTTGACCAATTTTTCCTATGAAATGAAGCTTCCATAAAAGGATGGGGTTCAGAGAGCTTCAGGTTGGTGAACAAGTGGAGATTCAGGGAGAGGGGTACACTCAGAAAGCATGGAAGCTCCGTGTCCTTCCCCACACCTTGTTGTATGCGTATCTTTCATCTGGCTGTTCCTGAGTTATATTCTTTCATGATAAGCTGGGATTGTAGTAAGTAAACTGTGTAGTAAGTAAAATGTGTCTCTGAGTTCTGCTTTAGCAAGTTAATGGAACCCAAAGAAAGGGTTGTGAGAAGTTGTGATTTGGTCGGAAGTATAGGTGACAGCATGGATTTGTTACTGGCATCTGAAGTGTATGGGGGACTGAAACTTTCACCTGCAGGAACTCATGGTATCTCTGAATAGATAGTGTCAGAATTGAGTTGAATTGTAGGACACCCAGCTGTTGTCTGTGAATTGCTTTGAAGGTGCAAGAAAAAAGCCCACCCACCCCCCATGGAAATTTGGTCTCAGGTCCCTTACTGACCTTTGGGAGTGGACTCACCAGAACGAGGGGCACAGGAACCACATGATTCATGTCTCCAGATACAACTCAAGGGATGTATTGCATTGATTTCTGCATTGGATTGGCATAACATTTTACATTAAAATTATTTTTATAGCTAAAATTATTGAGGAGCACCATTAATCAATAGACTATGGAAAATAAGCCCCTTGACATTTTATCATTTTTACTTTTCAATGCATTTTTAGCACACCTTTGTCATTTAATAATCATAAAACCCTGACGGGGTACTGACATTCATCTTTTCCTGATTAGAAAAGTGAGTTTCACAGAAGATTAATGACTATCTCAAAGAAACAAATGGAATTAGTTTATCAGGAATCAGCCACCATTCCAACTCAGGGGTCTTGATCTAGATTGTTCTCCTACTACCTTACAGCTAGAGTTACTTGGTTAATACAGCTAATGAAAATATGAAACCCGGGTAATTTTGTGGGTACCCTGAACTAATAAGTGAACTTATTATTATACTTAAAGAACTTTAAAAAATGCTAACAGGTGCAGTCTCAACTAGAAAGAAAATGGAATAATTTTTATGCAAGGTGTTTAATATGTTATAACATTCCATGACAATAGGAAGTTGAGGCTCTTACACTCACTTTATAGATAAGAAAACATAATTGAAAGATCAATTATTTTTTTTATTTATTTATTTATGATAGTCACAGAGAGAGAGAGAGAGGCAGAGACACAGGCAGAGGAAGAAGCAGGCTCCATGCACCGGGAGCCCGACGTGGGATTCGATCCCGGGTCTCCAGGATCACGCCCTGGGCCAAAGGCAGGCGCCAAACCGCTGCGCCACCCAGGGATCCTGAAAGATCAATTAATTTGCAAAGATCACATAATTAGTAATGGTGCTAGGCAAACTGGCTCCAAAATTTGTTTGTTTAAAAATACCTTGCTTCAATGGGTTTCTCCTTTTTCTTTTTCTCCAGGTAACTCCAGTGCAAATTTCCCTGTTTATGGCCCTCCAGACAATGCTTTTCAGCTCTCTAGAGCTCCAGTGTCTATAGACACTCTAAAGAGGCACGCTTGCTGGAAGAGAGGTCTCCTTTCTCTCCTTCCACACAGGCTAGTCCATTTATTTCCTCCAAGGATAGCATCTAAAGGAGTTATTATGACAAAACTCCGGAGGCTGAATCATGCTAAGTATGGTGAATGGGTTATTACCTTTATTACAGAGAATTTGCTTTGAAAGAACTGCTATGATTGAAAAATTTTAGGGCAAATATTTTAGCAGAAGGGCCCTCATTTTGTATAATCACGTTTCCCTTCATGTGCTAAAACCGGTCTTTCTTCAAAATTGACTTCATGGAATTTTGAGTCACTTGCTGTCGCTGGGCTCCAAAGGGGAGGTGAAGAAGTTTCTGGTCTGGAGGCTGGACCTCAGAAGTTCCAATTGATACAAGCTACCGGGTTAGTTCTCCGAGGGTACCATCTTCAGGTTGGAGCCCAGCAAGTCTAAACCAGATTCTGTTTAAAAGACCAAAGAACGTTTGAAAGTAGTTCAAAGTAGGTGAATAGAACTAGATAGAATAGAGGTATGGTTTGAAACCCCTCTAGGAGCTTCCTGGGGAATTTCTGAGGTGGAGACAGGGATATTTAGACTTACTTTTATTCACTTGGTTTTGTTGAGAAGAAATGATAAAAGAGAAGGTTAAAGACATGGAGGGCCTACTAAATGTTATCATTAAACAAATGCACCCTAAGTGACATTTTAAATTTTGATTAAAATAAAAGATCTTAGCAATTTTAGGGGAAATTTTTCCCTAACAACAACAGGCCGATTATATGCTCTTAGACAAAAGATGAGTTATCCTTGGCATAATTTTAGAGAGCCACAAAGAAAGATGTCATACATTGAATTAAGAGAGGAAATAAATGTGCTCCAACATTTAGATTTGCCTTTTTTAAGGATTATTTCTCTATGATATTTTAATGTGTCTGTTGATAGCAAATGTTTAATTAGAAGCACTGAGATGTCTCTCAGGATGGTTTGTTCTCTTAAAAGAAAAATATATTTTTCAGCCGAAGAGATCACCTCCAACTCTCCATTAAAGTAAGAATGTTATACCCACACTAAGGTTTTTTCTCTGACAGGAATTCAGGATGAGAATTCTTTCACATTTTCAGGAGACAGGCACAAAGCACATTGAAACAATCACTAGCATCCAAGTGCATTAACTGAACATTCTTGGGAGTTAAATGGCATCAAGATGAGTTTCTAAATAAGAGACATGGACTAAAAGCAGTTATAAGTTTATGTTTACAGAGCAAGTGTGACTTTGTTTGGATGGCATATTGTCATACCTTCTTCCTTGTGTGTGTCCAGGATGCCCCCAAAAACTACATATTAATTTGAGACCTAGCTCATTGCAACTGCAAATGTTAAATGTTGAACACACACCAGCAGCTTTATATAGAAATCAATTGTGCTTTCCACAGAAAATACCAGACCTATTAACCAACTCTTTGGGAGAAATATATATTCTTTTGCAAGTTTCTTCATTATTTATTAAATCTCCTGTCTTAGCCAGAAGCAAAAGCGACTAGGAGTTCAGAGAACTATAATTTCAGGGTTTTCCCTCAGGGATAAAAAGGAGACTGAAAAGCAACAGAGCTTTGAAAAAAAGAAAATAATTGTTTTGTGTAAGATAAAACTCAGTTTTCCCTAGAAAATGTAAGGGGAAGGAAACAGATGAGGAAGGGGAGGAAAGCAGAGATCAAGCATTAAAGAACAAGGAGGAAGGCAGATTATAAGCATGAGAAATGGAGACATTAGGCAGAAGCCAAGGAAAAGCCACAGAAAGACTCAGAAGTGTGTTGGATCTAACACGGAGCCTGGTCCATCATCTTCCTCAGTCTTCCCCTTCTCTCTTATAATTAGGTCACAGATTATCATTTCTTTCTTTCCCACTGGAGTCATTGCCTAGATCCTGCTTCTTCTAGAGTAAAAAGCAAAGAGACCCCTATGGTTTCAATTTGCTAGGACCTTGGTCACACTGCCCCACTCTCTTCCTACAAAGTCAAACTACAGAGTCCATTTCCCCAGATGGAATGAATCTACCATATATTTTCGTACACAAAACTCAAGGAAGGGAAAAGTTTTATAAAGAAGTAATCAACATAGGGACACCTGGGGGGCTGTGGTTGAGCATCTGCTAAGGTCGTGATCCCCGGGATCAAGTCCACAGCAGGCTCCCTGTGAGGAGCCTGCTTCTCCCTCTGCCTGTGTCTCTGCATCTCTCTCTGTGTGTCTCTCATGAATAAATATTTTTTTAAAGAAGTAATCAACACAGAAATCAAATAAGTCAGGAAGAAAAACACTTGCTGCATTTTTTAAATGATTAATTATTGAGAAATTTTACCAAAGTGGTATTAATGGACATGGTGGGTTTATAAATCTCAGGTAGTGAATTGAAGAGATATTGAAATTGTGTACATTGAAAGAATAAATAGCATTAAAAAGCAATAAAGGAAAAAAAGCAATAAAGGAAACCAGAAACATACTTTATCAGAAAATACAGAAGCAAAGAACAAATTGAAAGGAGCATATATATGGCTTCCATGATTAGAGAGGTAGAAAGGAAGAGAACTTTTAAATTTTTCTAAGAATTAGGAAATACTCAGAAGCTCAAGGTTTTGAAAGATGAGATTCTGAAAATCAAAATCCATTTGTTTAAGAAAAAAAAACTATTTGTATCTGTTGATCACTAGGAGATTGGCTTTATTAAGCCTGAAAACAGGGGCACCTGGGAGGCTCAGTTGGTTAAATGTCTCTTTTTTTCCCCCTTAAAGATTTTATTTACTTATTTGATGAGAGAGAGAGAGAGAGAGAGAGAGAGAATGGGGGAAGAGGGACAAGCAGCCTCTATGCAGATCGTGGAGCCCAAAGTGGGTCTCCATCTCATGTTCTTGAGATCATGACCCTGAGATAATGACCTGAGCAGAAGCAGAGTCTGACACTCAACCAACTGAGCCACCCAGGCACCGCAAGCATTTGATTCTTGGTTTGGGCTCAGGTCATGATCTCAAGATTATGATCTCAGGGTCATGAGATAGAGTCCTATGTCAGTCTCTGTGCTGAGTATGGAGCCTGCTTCAGAATCTCTCTTCCTCTCCCTCATCCCTTCCCCCATCTCTCTCTCTCTCTCTCTCTCTCTCTCTCTCTCAAACATACACACGCACACACACACAAAGACTGAATGAAATCAGATGGCAAATGGAATATCCTACAGACCTAGGCTATATTAGATTTATAAATATATTATTAATGTAATTAACATGAATTTTAAAAATAAAATTTTTTATTTGCTCAGATGCAAAAATTTCATGAACTTCTGTTGGTTCTACATACTTTTATGCTAAACAATCCTTATGATAACATTGTGCAATTTTATTTTCAGAGAATACGTAAGTCACACTTTATCTACATGTGAATGACTGTGTTTTTTTTTTGTTTTTTTGGTTTTTTTTGCCAGCATGTATGGTAGGCACTCTTCCCTAATGGGCTATCAGCTTCATATTCAATCTAGGTAGATTTTATTTTCAGCATATATAGATAGCCTCAGTTCTCTAATTTCCTAAATTTTTTCAAAGGAAACAGAAGCAAGTATTGCATTCTCAATATGCCTTACATTTTAATCAAGATGCTTCAACCCCAGAAACTGAGTTTATATACAGAAAGCATCCAGTCCATGACAATACATCTCTGTTTCAGATAAGAAACACAAGAGACCAAATCACAACCTTTGCTGCAATCATCCCTGAGTGGTCAAGACTAAGTTAATGACTACCAATCTTCGTGTTTTTGTCCTTCTTCCAACTTAGGACAAATTGGAAAAAGCCAATGATGTTCCCCAAACCAACTACAAACGCTGCCCTGTTTCTGCTGAGCCCACACCCAACACCTCCATATCAGCAACTTCCAGTCAGGGCATACCTAAAGCCTATCTACCCTTTGTAATCACTATATACCTTTTTTGCTCCTCTGCCTGTCTTTGAGTCTTTGGCAAACACAGACATGGTGACCGACACCCTTGCTATGTCAAGCTTCTAAATAGTAAACTCTGTTTTCATTTGGGTGGTCTTCATTTATTTCCACAAATGCATTCTTAAGGATAGCTAAAAAACAAAAACAAAAACAAAACAAAACCTTGTTTTAGAAGGAGAGTGCCTCTTTCCACTTCACTGGTTTCTGTACGTAAGGACATCTCTCTATGTTTTTGCTTTCTCCTTCTCCAACCTGTGGAGAAGGAGCGAGTTATCTGAATGGTGAGAAAAAAAAAAATGAGTACCAGTTGCCTATTTAAGTGGATCCAAGCTATCAAAAGTCCTGAATATGGGAATTTGAGAATATCTCTCCTTTCTACATGTTGAATTCCATACAGACTCAGATAAGTATGTCTGCAAACTCATTTTTTTGGTGCAAACTCTTAGGGAGTGTCCCTTAGAAGATGAGGCCATGTATTTAAACCTAAGCTTTATCAGCAATTGAGATGACATTTGGGCTTCAATCTGCCTAATCATTCATTTGGATGCAGAGAAAATTTTGAGACTCTCCTAGGTACCACCATGAACATGTTTCCCGTCACCCCGGCTTTGTTTTGTCCTTTCTTTCTTCCTGAGATCAAGATAAAGAGAACCTTATTCTTCTCAGTTTCACAGAAAAAAAAAAAATCCCTGAGAATTATAAGTCCCTAGGATCACAAGAGAATTAGTTTTATAAAAGCTCTGTTATTTGTTTCTTTTCCAAATGCTTTGTTTTTTAATGCAGTCTCACCCTCCTCCTTTTTTCGTATTTTACAAATTTATAATTTTTGCACTTTCGGTGTGTGGGTGTGTGCAAATGAGCCTAATGTGCTTCTGTTAATTTTCACACTGTTTTCTGCTGTGCTCCTGCTGGGCTGCTAAAATCAACTTGAAAAAAAATGTCATTACTGTTACCTGGGGATTAGAAAAATTATTATTTTTCATTCTCATATAAAAAAAACCAATAATTTGAACAGAACCAATAAAATATCTTGCATTATATTGTTTTACTTTAGACCACTGGGTTGACTTGTATGACACAGGAATACCTAGCCTATGATTCAAATTTTGCCCCATGGACAGATGTGGCAGTCTAGGTGTGTTGATAAAAATCCTAAACCCATCACAAATAGATATTCCTAAATGAAGAGATTTATTTACTTTGTCTAATATTTGAAAACATTTTTTTATTCTTTCTCATATTTAACCCCTTTAATATTTATACGAGAATGATTTAGCCAGTTCCTCAAAGTGTATCTTATGATACATAGGAAATGGATACATAGGATACATAGCAAATGACAGAGGTAAGATGTTCTATTTCCACATCAGGCTAATTTAGGACGTAGGCCCTTAAGCAAAAGAGATACTACAAATGATTCCAAAGTTGTAAATGACATTTCTACAGGGATATAGCTGTATGTTCTGAATGTTCTTGCATTTATTTTCTAGGAAAGCAAACAGGAAATAAGAATGGGGAAAAAAATAAAACCTTCAAACTACATTTCTGGTGCAACAAGTCAGAGAGAACCTCTAAATTCCAAACAGTATGTGAGTACTGTCAAAACCTTCTGAGACCAGAGAATTCCAAATGGGAAGCAATGATGTACTGCCAAGAAGAGCTGGGAGAGAAAGGGGCCTATAGGTGATAGATTTGTTTGTTTGCTTTAATGTAACAAACACTTAACTAATAATTATGGTCCAGGTATTGCTCAAAATGCTTTATGAATATTACCTCTTATAAACCTCATAACAACCCTTTGAGCAGCTATCATTACCCATATATTAGAGGTGAACAAAATGAAATGAGGTGTAGAGAGTCAATGGCCACCCAAAAATTGATAATGGATGTTCCTTCTAAATGGGAGGGATAGTGGGCAAAACCAATAGACAAAACAAACAATCAAACAAAACAAAAAACAACCAAACAAACAACAAAAACGTAAACAAACCTAGGTAGATAGAAAACACATAGCACATAAAAGTACACAGAAGGATGCTGAGTTGATGCTCGGGATTGAATGTTTATATCTTCCTAAAATTCATATGTTAAAATTCTAATCCTTGATGTGATGGTATTTGGAGGTGAGGCCTTTGGAAGGTGATGAGGTAATGAGGGCAGAACCTTTGTAAATGGGATTAGTACTCTTATAAGAGACTGCAGAGCCCCACATACCTTCTCCCATGTCAGGACACAGCAAGAAGATAGCTGCCTGTGAACCAGGTAGCAGGCTTACCAGACACTGAAACTTCAGGTACCTTGACTTTGGATTTCCCAGCTTCCATAAGAGTGTGAAATAACTGTATGTGGTTTAATCCACCCAGTCTATAGTATTTTTGTCATACCAGCCTGAACAAACTGGAACAGTTGGTTTCTTTCAGAATGTGTGGCACAAAATTTACCTTCTAAAGATAAAGAAATTGCCTAGGAAAGCAGTGACCATGTTCTTTGGTGGCGGTGGCTATTTTTTTTAAAAGATTTTATTTATTTATTCATGAGAGACAGAGAGAGAGAGAGGCAGAGACACAGGCAGAAGGAGAAGCAAGTTCCACGCAGGAAGCCCGATGTGGGACTCGATCCCAGAACCCTGGGATCACAACCTGACCCAAAGGCAGATGTTCAACCACTGAGCCACCCAGGCATCCCAGCGGCAGTGGCTATTAAAGCAACATGTCTGTACCAGCTGTTAAAGTTCTTTTGAGTAAGGTAGGAGTCAGAAGAAATTAAGCTACACAAAGTGGTGCATATTATGAAAGAGAGCCCCTTGAAGTAGCAAGAAAGTAAGGTGCCCTTACAAAGAAAATTCTGATCACTTCCTTTTCCATAGGAATCAAATGTTAATAGTTTTCTGAAATTCTGAATCATTCAGAATTGAGCAGTAAAACAAAATTAAGTAGAGAACAATAGAAATGTGTAATAAGCAAAAAGTTAAATGAAATGCAAAAATCTTCTATATATAAGGAAAATTTACAGATGAAAAACAGATGAAGATTGTAACCTTACTTTCCAACATGAAATAAAATACAATGAAAATTAGAGCATCAAATGTATGCATCAGAACAAAAGGAAGAGATAGCCAGACAACAAGAGAAAATAGGAAGAAAAACTGAACTCAGAAAAAAAAAATAAAGAGAACAGGGTACCTGGGGTGGCTCAGTTGTTTAAGCATCCAGCTCTTGGTTTTAGCCCAGATCATGATGTCATGGTCATGAGATTAAGCTCCACATTGTCCTCCACACTCAGCACAGTGTCTGCTTGAGATTCTCTCTCTCCTTTTCCCTCACCCTTGCTCATGCTATAAATAAATAAATAAATAAATAAATAAATAAATAAATAAATAATAAAATCTTTAAAAATAAAAGACAAACCCAGTTTATGAATGAAGACAAAATAAGAGGGAGCACAGGGTGGAATAGACACTAGGGATTTGTATAATAAATAGAGAAAAGGAATAATAGCAATAAGAAAATAATAATGAGGAACAAAAAACTAGAAAAAAATTAATATCTAATAACCAGCACTGAAAGAGGAAACTCCATCCTCTGAACTCCAAAAATGGAATAGAACAAATATTTAAACTACAACCAAAAAAAAATCTTTCCTGAAGTATTAGAAGGTTCAAGCTACGTGTTGAAACAATACATTGAAAATTGTTCCAAAACAGTCAATACAAATGTATATTCTAAGTCCACTCATCATTAGTAGCTGCACTTAAAATATTTTAATTCCTTCAATGATATACTCTACTTTTCTATCAATTACTAAAAAGAGAATGTTGAATTCACCACCCAGAGTGTAGATTTACCCTCCTTCTTTCGGTTTTGCCAGTTCTCTTTTCATGTGTTTTTTAAAGGTATGTTATTAGGTGCATACAAATTCAGTATTGCTATGAATTCCTGATAGATAAGCTTTTTGGTCATTGTTAAATATCCCTCTTCATCAATAGTGAACTGCTAAGCTCTCAGTTTACTTTTTCAGGTAATAGTAGAATCATTCCAGATTTTTTATGGTTTACAGATCTTTCTCCATTCTTTCACTTGTACTATATCTTCAGTTTTATATATAAAATGTATCTCTTATAAGCAGTAGAGTCTTGCTTGTTGAGTGAATGTGGTAAACTCTCCCTTTTAAATGAAGAGCCTCGGGATCCCTGGGTGGTGCAGCAGTTTAACGCCTGCCTTTGGCCCAGGGCGCTATCCTGGGAGACCCGGGATCGAATCCCACATCGGGCTCCCGGTGCATGGAGCTTGCTTCTCCCTCTGCCTGTGTCTCTGCCTCTCTCTCTCTCTCTGTGTGTGACTATCATAAATAAATTAAAAAAAAAATTAAGTGAAGAGCCTCGTCTACATATGTTTAATATAATGATTGATGTGTTAATTTAATATAACATAATAGCAGTTCTTTCTATTCTGTTGCTCCCAATATGTGTGTTTCCTCTGTCATCCTCTCTGGAATTCTTTTAAAAATTAACTAGGTATTTATTAATATTCCTCTTTATCTCCTCTTTTAAAAAATACTTTTATCTCTACATCTTTATTTTTCAGTGTTTTCTTAAGGATTTATTAGAATCCTTAACTTACCATCATCCATTCCCAAAGAGTATTATATCACTTTTAGTAAAATTTGAGTGTTAAACAGTTTACTTCCACTGACTGCCTCTGTCTTTTGTGCCATAGTCACCCACTTCAACTTTCTATGTTATAAACTTCATCATTTATGTTATTGCTTTAACTTCAAACAAATATCATTTAGCATTTAAAGCTATTAACAAATGAGAAAAGAATCTTTTATGTTTATTATTTCCAGTGTTCTTTAGACTTTTGTGTAGATCTAAGTATCTGTATAATATATTCTCTCCACCTGAGAAATTCCCTTTAGTATTTCTCTAAGAAATCTATTGAGAAAAAAAAAAAAAAAAAAAAAGAAATCTATTGAGCATTGATTTCTTCAGCTTTTGTTTAGCTTAAAATGTCTTTATTTTGCCTTCATTTTTGAAACTGAGTTCTAGGCAAAGAAATTTATTTTTTCTTGCCGAATTTTAAACATGTCAATCCATTGTGATAAGGCATATTTTTCTTTGTGCTTCAGTTTTGTATACTTTCCTATAACTCTGGATTTCAAGCCACAGAAGTTTTCAGTGTACTGATGTTAGTCACATTCAGTATTTTTTTTAGATTTATATATATTTTTTAAATTCTAAATTTCTGTTTTAGATCTTTTTATCTTTTCCATTTGTCTCCTGAGATTCTGAAATACCATCTGTTTACTCATTTTCTGCTCATTTACTGCTTTCATTATCATTGTTAAATGTATTTATGGTTGTTTGAAGTCCTTAAGAGCTAATTCTAACACATTTATATCATCACTAGTTCTGTTTATTGACTTTATTCTTTGATTATGGGTTATGTATTTTTTAAATTTATTTTCATGTGCAGCGATTTTTTATTTTATGCTGAACACCATTGATACTTTGATGAGAGTCTAAATTTTATTGTCTCTTTTGAGTAATATTGAAATTGTTCTGTAAAATTGTTTACTGGTTTAAAAGTTTGATCCCTTTCATGATTGTTTGAAATTTTTGACACATCAAGTCTACCTTAACTCTTACTTTTGGCTAGGGTGCAACCCTACTCCTAACATGTGACATTTGTGGGTTCTCAATTGAATACCTGGCTAAAGCCTTACTATACGGCCAAAACAATGAAATTCTTCTTTACAGATTGTTGTATCCCTACTCAAGTACTATGCCTCTTGAAAGTCAGCTGTCTCAGTAGTTCCATATTATATCTACTATGTGCTTTGTCAGTTCAGTGAAATTGCTACATTCTACCCAGGCTCACCTCCTCGATCTGTGATCTGAGAAGTATATTTAAGTAGAAAGCCAGAACAACCAGAGATCACCTTGTGTGGGTCCCTTATCTCAGGAATTACAGTCGTATGTTTTATATATATTGGTTAGAGTTTTTGCACTTATGGCAGAAGGTTAGTCTAGCTCCAGTTCTTTCATTATTGGCTAGAAACAGAATTTCTTAATTTTTTTATTGTTATTATTATCCGGTCTTTTTTTTTAAGATTTTATTTATTTATTCATGAGAGAGAGAGAGACAGACAGACAGAGAGAGACAGAGACACAGGCAGAGGGAGAAGCAGGTTCCATGCAGGGAGCCTGACATGGGACTCGATCACTCCAGGATCACGACCTGGGCTGAAGGCAGCACTGAACTGCTGAGCCACCCGGGCTGCCCCAATTATCCGGTCTTTATTTCAGAATCTTGTGAATATATTTTGTTCTCTTTATTAGTGTTTCAATTGATTTTATATCATTAATTACTTATTGAGTATTCTGCGGGTCCTTGGCACTATTCCTATGATTATAACTCATTTAAGTATCCTGAAGGATCTTAGGATTTTATTGGAAAATAAGACAGATACACTAAAGGCAGCACACCGCAAACATTACTGCATAAAATGATCAGAATGTTGCTGCATGTTGAGAGGAAAGTAACTATTTTTGAATCCCTGGAGGAAAAACAAATAACAAAACAAAATGCTCAATAAATAGTCCTCCCTGTCAGTGAAAGTTAGGAGAAGGGAACTAGTAAATGTTTTTGGATTGTTCATTTTTCTAGATTCATGTAACCATGACCAGTGATAGATACAGAGGGGTGCAAGCCTCTGTGTTTTCTTATTGTGTGCCAAAGAACGTCATCTACATGACTAGCACCAGAAAAAAAAAAAAAAGAAAAAGAAAAAGAAATGAAATAATGAAACGAAACAAAATAAAATCTAATGGTTGATTTTGTCAGCTGTTGCCAGGTGCAGCCTAAGATTCCATATAGTTGCAGCCTCCCATGGGGATGTTTGGGGCTCAGTCCTAACCAGTGAATGACACGAGTCAGCTGCTTCACCTTTGCAGATAATTGATCTTGAACTCAGTTTTGTGAGCTTGCATTAAGGCCCAGCTTGCCATGTACTGGAAGTCACTTCTTGTTTTCAGACTTTCAGACATTTTCAGTTTTTAGCCTGATCCATCACACTGGGCTTCTGCCCCGCCTCAGCCTCGTAGACCTCCAGCTTCTCGCCAGACCTGGAGTGTCCTCTGAATCTGAACTTGCTTCCTGACATTCTCCTTGGTCCTTTTAGTCTTTTTTCAAGGGAAAGGAATTATGGGAAATATAATTTGACAACCTGAGTCTAAAATTTTAGGATATTCTGATGATTTATGTCAGGATAATGATAGCGTTGAATCACTTGAAATCAGGATAATCTCATATATATATATATATATATATATATGATATATATAATATTTATATATATAATATTTTCTACTTATATATATAATATATAATATATATATAATATATAATACTTATATATATAATATTTTCTACTTTCCCCCAACAACATCTGAAAAATTGAACTATTCACCCAGAATGCAGATGCAGATGTTAACTATAAAATTTTATATCTTTACTTATTTGTTTGTTAATCTGAGAAGCACAAGATCTCTGGATCACAGAACAGATCCTTTATATAGTCACAGAGCACCTTAGTAGCATTGATTCCACACACTCCAATTCCCCTCAGGGTCAGATGTTTCTGTGTCAAAGAACCATGAAATTATAAAATCCAAAACTAACCTAGAACACCTGGCATATCTGCTTCATCTTAGAGAGAAAGACAGAGAGACAGATCTTTGCTCTGATCTTAAGCAAGTTCTCTGGGAGAGAAGAGGAGAAGGTCTCTAAGATGTTATTCCCTTTAGAGTACGATCAAAGACTCTGGAAGAGATAAGTCTTTAAATTCTTCTGGAGCAGTTCACTGTCTCTAACTTCCAAGGCATATTTATCATTCAATCATCCTTTCTCCAAGTTTGTCAATAGTATTTGCTCATTAAGTCCTGATGAATAATACTCCTGGGACATTGTTTCACTTAATAGTGCTGAGTTCAAATTGATTTTAATATAATCTTCCAAACTCTTGCTATCACATCTCTTCCGCTGTCCTAGACTTCCGTGGTCATAAGCCAGCTCATATCTCACCAATCACTACCACTGTCTCTGCCTAATGTTCATTCTAGTGGCTTCTTGGTGTCTTCATCTCTCTCCTATCTTAATGACCAATATGAGGAACACACTAAAATGTCTGAATTATGAAAACAAAGTATAAATTGTCCTGACTTCCAGGAGAAACAAAATAATATAAAATTATAAAAAGAAAAGAAAAGCAAGATCCTGTGAAGCAACACATATCAATAGATTTTCAAATCCCTCTTTTGTACTTTTCTAAGGAGACTGTAGACCAACTTCTACATAGTTCTTCAAGAATATTAGTATTGTTCTCAATCCACCAAGTAAAATTCTTAGTTATCAAGGACAGCATAAATAGAGCCCAAGGGCTAGTTTTTTATAAAGTTCAAAGTTAATGAGATAATAAATGCGTAAGTTGCAGAACCAGATATACATGATTATGAAGCAAAGAGACTGGACCACTGACTTAATTATATAAAATATTAAGTTTGAACAAGTACAGTTGACCTTTGAATAATGTGAGGGCTAAGAGTGCTAACCCCCACATGCAGTTGAAAATCCACATATAATTTTTGACTCTGCTAAAACGTAACTACTAAATGCTTACTATTGACCGGAAGCCCTAGCAATAACATACAGAGTTGATTAACATGTATTTAGTATGTTGTATGCATTATATACTATATTCTTACAATAAAATAAGCTACAGAAAAGAAAATGTTAAGGAAATCATAAGGAAGATAAAATACACTTAAAGCACCATACTATAATCATAAAAAAAAAAAAGTCCAAGTGACCTTCTTGGAAAAAAAAATGTATTTTTTTTTGCTGTTTCACGAGTTGTACCAATACATATTGTTGGATTATCTCTGTGGTTTTGTTTTTCTTCAGGATGTTGGAAAAAATGGAACCATTGAGTACACAAAATTTGGGGTCTGGTTTATTTCACTTATCATCCTAATGCACTGAGATTCACCTACATGCATGCCAGCACCTTCCCTTTCATCATAGAAAAGCATTCCGTTGTAGGAGCTTGCCACGGTGTGTTTATCCATACCCCACTTAAAGGCATTTGAGTTGTTTAGAGATTTTGGTGATTACTAATAAAGTCACTAAAAATGTTCCTGTTGAACATTTGGAATAAATATAATTTTTATTTTACGTTGGCAACAACCAGGGAGTAGTGTTCTGGCAGCATGTGCTAAGTACATATCTTCCTTTATAGGAAGCTGCAAAAATCAACAGTACTTGCTGTGGTCAGGTTTTTTTTTTTTTTCTTCTTCTTCTTCTTCTTTTTATTTCTTTTTCTCCTTCCTTTTATCCTTCTCTCCTCTCCCTCTTCCTTCCTTCCTCTCTTCCTGTCATCTCTCTCTCTCTCTCTCTTTCATATTGCGGTTCTTATTTGCATCTCTCTAATGGCCAAATATTATGAACGATGTTTTCTTGTGGTTACATATCTTCTTTGGTGGGGTTTGTTCAAATATCTGAACCAATTAAACTGGGCATTTCTTTTTTAGCCAGTTATAACTACAAATTTAATTTTTTACATGAAGAGGCATAGGTATTCAGATTATTTATTCCTCTATAAAAGAGCTTGGGCTAGTCTTAGTTTTCAAGAAATTTATTAATTTACTGTAAATTAATTGTAAAATTTTTGGTAATAAAGTTAATCATAATTTTACCCTATTATCATTTTAAAAATCTTTGAAGTCTATGGTACTGGCCCCACTTTTATTCTTTTTTTTTTTTAAGATTTTATTTATTTATCATGAGAGACACAGAGAAAGAGGGAGAGGCAGAGACACAAGCAGAGGGAGAAGCAGGCTCCATGCAGGTCGCCCGACGTGGAACTCAATCCTGGGTCTCCAGGATCATACTCTGGGCTAAAGTCAGCGCTAAACCACTAGGCCACCTGGGCTGCCCAGCCCACTTTTATTCTTAATAGTTGTAATTTGTAGCTTTATTTTCTTGGTTAGTCTATGTTTATTAATTTTATTAATGTTTTAAAAATTACAGTAGGTATGTTTTGTATAGATTCTTATGTGAGCAAACATATTTAAAAAAAAACTTTAGGGGTGCCTGGGTGGCTCAGTCGGTTGAGCGTCTGCCTTTGGCTCAGGTCATGATCTCAGCATTGGGCTCCCTGCTCCATGGGGAACCTGCTTCTCTTTCTCCCTCTGCTTCTCTCTCTCAAATAAATAAATAAATAAATAAATAAATAAATAAATAAATAATTTTTTAAAGAATAAATTAAAAATAACTTTAAAGGGTATTATGTGCTAGGATGCCTGAGTGGCTCAGTCAGTTAAGCATCTGCCTTCGGCTCAGGTCATGATCTCAGGGTCCTGGGATAGAGCCCCACATTGGGGTCCCTGCACTGCAGGGAGTCTGCTTTTCCCTCTCCCTCTGCCTCTCCCCCTAACCTGTGTTCTTTCTCTCATTCACTCTCTCTGTCTCAAATAAATAAATAAAATATTTTAAAAAAGAGTATTATGTGGTATTAACATATCATTTCAATAGCCATGGGAATGGATTGTGTTTATTAAGAAACTTTTCATATAATTGCTTAAAATATACCACCAAAAAGACCAGATAAAAACATAAAACTAAGGCCTTTGAAGGTGATCAGTACATTGAGTTTCAATCCATCCCTCCTTAATTTTTGGTGATTTGGAAACTATCATAATACAGAAAAATTTTAAACACAAAGTGGATAAAGTAGAGCCCAGTTGATGTAAATATTTTTTTATAATAGACTAACAGAGAAGCTAAATTTGTGCTATGCTCTCTTGCAAGAACAGAATAGGATCTGGCTAATCAGAATGCCTATCCACCTGCCCCAGCATTTGGCCTGGGGGTGGGAAAATAATTTAAATTAGATTCATTAAAACATGCACTTTCCAGGAAAGTGCTACCATTGGTCTTTTTTTCTACAACCTCTAAAGAAGAAAGGTACAAAAATAATCAGATAGAGGCCAGCCAGTTTCCTCTGCATGTCTGGATTCAGACAACATCTAAAATAACTACCCTCATGTAAGTTGCTAGATAGATAACTTAGCTATGGCATAGCCAGAGCTACCAATTAGGGACACTGAGGTATTATATTTGTATTGTTTTAAACTGATAAATTTGTGTAATTTGAAATGCAGCCCTAGAAAACCAATGCAGGCTGTGGGTCTGATTTGTTTTTTTGTTTGTTTGTTTGTTTGTTTGTTTTTTGTTTTTTAATTCCCCAAAGATTTCTTGGCCCTAATATATATATTGCTACTTCCTACCAAGGGAGCTACTTTGCATTTCAGTGGCTAATTCTAGACTATTTTAATTTGTTATTTGGTTGACCACAGAATTATATTCACTTGCTTGGCTTAATTATACCTAACTAAGCAAAGTGAGTAAAGTGCCCAGAAATAAAATGAAATATAACTGATTCAAAGTGATTTATAAATATATAGTATAATTTATAAATAACTATATAAATATACTTAAAGCATAACTATGTGCATAAATATAGAAACACTGTTTTTATTACTGAATATGTTAATATATATTTATTTTATTATTTATTTTATAATTATATTAATGTGTTGATTAATAAATATACATGAATACACATTTATTCTGTATATAAACTATAAAACTATACATTATAGAAACATAAAATACATTTATATATAAATTATTAAAAAATTTTTCCAGATCTACAGGTATATATTAATTTATTCCATATATATTCCAGTAGTAGAGGCGAGAAAAAGCATAAGCCCTGGTAAACATTTCGGGAGTTACTAGGGGAAGTCTACTGTGTTAACTGAGGATTAAGACAGCATCTTAATTAATGAAACTAGATCTGGATAAAATGAACTGTAAATGAATTTTTTATGGTTACTGAACACAAACCTTTTAATTCTATTTAGGTGAAACATGTTATATTGTAAATGAGGAGGGAGAGAGAGAAAAGGGAAACTGGTAGATATTTTATCCCAAAAGCTTTTTTTTGGTAGAAATCCTCTAAAAAGAAGACTTGAAATATGTAGCCTCAATGAGAAGAGAAAGACTTAAGACTGGAGGCAATAATTTGAAGCCAAATGGAGAGCTGTGGCAAGCTCATATATTACTATCTTCTATGTAATCAATACCAAGAGTTAAGGGGAAAAGGATGAAAGTCAAGTCACAGAATGACGGGGCTCTTCAGTTCAATCTGCTCAATATACAACAGAAACATCATGGCCCACAGAAGTTTCCATCTTCTATGGCAGTCAGCAGGTTCTCAGTGGAGGGGCAGGACTCATGTAAGCAACCCAATCCTGCCGTATCACCCACTAATATGCTATCCTCAAATATAAGCATTGTTTAGAAATGGTTTTTGAAAAGATGCAATAGTTACTTTACCCTTTGCTACTTTTCCATGAGAAAGGTACTCAAAAATTAAAGAATCAGCATGTTATTGATTGTGGTAGGCTTCAGCTCACAGACCACGTTAGTACCTGATATTTAAAATAAGCACACGTCCCAAGTTCTATTGCATCTGTGTCTCTGGCAATTGTAAATGTAGGGCAGATCATTAAACTCACTTAATGAATAGAAAGTTGCATATGAAGTCTGTGATCTGACTTTTCACATTTGCAGACAATATAAAAGAAGTCTGTAAGATTTAAATTTTTCACACATGTGAACATATACAAAGAATTGGAGAAAAATATCTAACTCATGTATCATTCCAGCACTAATCTTAGCAAACCTAATTTTAAGCTTTTCTCAGACTGGAAAGAATGTGATTGAGTTATTCACATCCATCAACATATCTTTTTTTTTTTTTAATCAAATTGTCATTGTATTTGATATCTTGTGGGCTGAGTAGTTATCACAATTAAAGCTGAAATAATAAACCACAAGGTTTGTGTGACATTAAAAAAAATTATCAAAAATCCCACAGCATATTTAGCTGTGACAGAAAAGTTGATTCCATGCATGACTTTATATTTGTGAGTGTGTATGTTCATGCAAATATGTACGTGGAGTTGAAGTTCATCTCTCAGTGCATCTGTAGAAAGGCACATAGATTCAGGAATCTGTCTATATGTCTAGAAGGTGTAGTCATGTGCTCTGAAAGCAAGTAATTCTAAACACTTGTCATCATTAAGTGATGTAATATTAGATATTAAAAACAAACAAAAATACCTAATATTGAGGTATAGGTTGGATATTGTCCTTCAGACAGGACAACTGTATCTTATTGATCAAGTTAATGGTTAATATTCCCTATGAGTAGGGAAGCATCTTTTGAATAGCTAAAACAAATTTACTTCACAAACACATTTTTTTTTGCTCAGCATTAAGAATTCTAATGATGAAATATCTCCCCTGAAGGCATCTTTGATATCTGCAGACTTACTTATTGTCAGCATATACAAAGAAGCGTGCAAACATCACATCTAAAAGCAATTATGCAATTATGCAAAGACTACATCAACACCACATGAAGTACATAGTTAATTTTATAATGTAAAATTCTAAATGTTCCTATGGAACCTGGGATAATCTCTATGATGTAACATGCCTCTATGTGCATTTTAAAAAGTGTTTATACATATTTGCAAGGAATTATATAAAATACATATCAGTTATATGTAATTGTTCCATGCTACTTTGAATTTTATATAAGGATATCCACATTTAATTATACAGAAAGATGGCTTAATTTGTGGCTGTTCAAAGGTGGATTAAAATTATAAAGATCCGGGCTTCTCTTCGCAGTCAGTAGACCCTGTGCTGACATACTGATGTGATGAAAGGATAAGCGCTGCCATCTTTAACACATACTAGCTTGATGATGTTGAGCAACTTATATAACTTTATTTTGGACTTAGTTGCCCTTTGAAATGTAAGGATACCTACCCACCTGGGTGTCATACAAATCACATTCTCTTCAAATGGCACCTATTATGTTTTTCCCAATTAATTCTCTAGTGCTTTCATGGTATCTTGGGGAATTAAATTTGAAGTCTTTCAAAATCTTCTAATTATCATATTTCAAGTGGCCTTTATCAATTTTCATATTTAGCTAAATGGTGAGTGAAATTAGGAGACGGGTCGAGGTGAAGAGGAGATGAATGGTTTTGCTTTTTATTTTTGAAAAAATATTTTTAGGGGTGCCCAGGTGGCTCAGCTGATTAAGTATTAGACTCTTGGTTTCTCCTCAAGTAGAGAGCTCAGGGTCCTGGGATTTCAGAGCCCTGCATTGGGCCCTGCACTCAGCGGGGAGTCTGCTTAAAATTTCCTCTCTCTACGCCTCCCCTCCACTCTCTCTCTATAATCAACCAATCAATCTTTTAAAAAAAAGAAAAATATTTTTAGTGAGATGAAAAACTATTATAGTCATCCACATCTATGAAAAATAAATAGAATATTTAACATTTCATTTAAAGTAGTTACAAAGTCAGTAAAATAACTATGAATGTCTGCTTTCTAAAGAAAAATGTTCTTAGGGAAGAAAAGAAAAATCCATTCAAATCAGCTCAAGACAGGTTTTCTAAGAGGCTTTCAGATTAAACTCTCCAGGCCCTTCTAAGTAGTAAGGTCGAAACCAAAAGAGTTTTTAATTTCACATATTCTATAGTTAGGACACTAATTTTAGCTTGTTACATGCTGGAGTTAGATCTCTACATACTGATACATGTGTAGTTTAAGCACTGTCAAGGCTTGTGTATCATTGGTATACCAGAGGAATTAATTTATAGAACTAATTGAAAAAGAGTTAACATACAACATATTTAAAAGATATAGAGAGTATTTTTAATGTTTGAATTTGTTACATATTTGGTCAAAGTTGTGTTTTTAAATATTTAGATAGATAAAACTAGAGCATGAATGATAAATAAAACTTTAAGGAAATTTTAAAGGACAAAAATGCACAATTACATGAAATTCTTAAATACTTTAATCCTGAAATCAAATTTAATTTTTTTTTCAAACAGGTCATATAGTGGGAATGTCAGAAGTAAAAAAAAAATAAAAAAAAGTTAGATTTTTTTTAAGAAATATGACTTCTCAATCTGCTCCTAAAATGCAGAAAATCCAATTTCTTCTTCTCAAAAATTGAAGTAATAGGGGCCAGATGTACTTTTCCTACTGAAACAGTCAGAAAATTGTACAAAATATAAGATGCACAATTTTTCAGACCCTGGGCAACAGGCAATGTAGAGTTATGATTTCTGACAGAAGAAAAACAAAATGAGTCCTAAAATTATGGGAGCTTACTGCTGTGTTTGCAAGCTACATTGCAAGAAGGAGAAATGCAAAGTGAATCCAGAAGTCTTGCTCAGTTGAGGAGACCGAGATCAGAATATGCGAAAAGGAAACTGGCTAGAAATTTAGGGCAGAGTGATAGATGAGAGGGAGCTGGGGACAGAGAGAGAAAGAGAAGGAGATCCAGGGATCTGCAAAGAGGATCCCCTCGAGACTTTGGGTGAGGGTGAGTTTGCACATATGTGAGAGAAAACTACCTGCTGTGGAGGAAGAACCCCCCACAAAGAAGTAGATATTCCTTCATATAGATTTTTTGCATCCAATATCTCCCTGAAGAACTTCCTTTAACATCTCTTGAAGTCAAAGGCTGCTGCCAATAAATTCTCTCAGTTTGCAAATATTTTCTCCAAGTGATGGCTTGTCTTTTTCATTTTCTTAGCATGATCTTAGGAAGACCATACATTTTTAATTTTGAGAAAGTTTAAGCAATCATTTTTTACATTTATATTTCATGTTTTTGTGTTCTGTTTTTTAAATTTTTGTGAAATACAAGGTTTCAAACATTTCTCTTCTTTTTTTCCCAAATATTCTATCATTTTAATTCTGATATTTGTGTCTTTGATCTAATTCCAGAAAAATACCGACCTATCATAAAATCCAATGGGACACCTAGAGATGAAAACGACACTATTCTAAGTGAAAATACAATGGATGGGATTAATAAGAAATGGCACAAACAGGAAAAGGGTGGTTGGCTAATGGCACTACTATGACAGCTTCTCACACATTTGAATGTGCTGTTTTTATTCTATTAATAATATTTTCTGTTTGTCCTTATGACTTCTTTGATCCGTGAGTTATTTAATTTCCAAGTGTATGGAGATTTAAAATGTCTGTTTCAATTAGTAGCATCTAATTCAATTTCTATATGGCCAAATATATATACTTTGATTTAAACTCTTCCAAATTTATTAAGACTTGCTTTCTAACAAAGAATATGGACTTATTAATGAATATCCCAAGTGTACTTGTTAAAATGTGTATTCCACTGCTGTTGGGTGGAGTGTTTTATGAATATGGGTGTGCCAAATTGATTAATTATGTTACAATCATTAACCTGAAGTTTTCTTTTTGTTGTCAATTACTATGGAGGAGTAACTGTGGATTTATCTATTTCTCCTTTCAAATCTACACGTGTCTGTTTCATACATTTTGAAGCACTATCATTAGGTGCATAAATATTAGGAATGTTTTGTCCTTTAATGAAATGACTAATTTTTAATATGTCCCATTTTATTGATAGTAATATTCCTTGTTCATGCATATTATATCTGTCTCCTAAAAAAACCAGAATTCTTTGCTAATTTTGCATCAAACACTGAATTATGTCTTAAAGGGGTTTAAAAATAAAATATATATATATTTATATTTACCCAAATTGTTGCCATTTCTGCTACCCAGGAGGATTGGGAGGACAAAAAAATATCTAGTAAAATAAGAGCTGAAAACTTCCAAATATGATGAAAATTATAAACCTATAGACTTAAGAGGCTCAGTGAATCTCAAGCATAAGAAAATCCTACAAATGATGTTCAGACATATCATAATTGCATGGCAAAAAATCAATGATAAAGAGAAAATCTTAAAAGTAGCCAAAAGAAGGGTGCCCAAGTAGCTCAGTTGGTTTAGCACTTGACTTCAAGGCGGGTCATGATCTTTGGGTCCTGGGATTGTGCCCTGAGTCAGGCTCCCTGCTCAGGGGAGAGTCTACTTCTCCTTCTCCCTCTCTCATTCTGCCTCCCCTCTGTTATACCTGCTCTCTCTCTCTCAAATAAATAAATAAAAATCTAAAAAAGCAGCCAAAAGAAAGAAACATTATATATAGAGAGATGAAACAAGATTTCACATGCAAAGCAAGACAGAAGATAATGGGATGACATATTTGAATTATGAAAAATCGCCAATCCAGATTTTATTATCTAGTAAGATTATCTTTCAAAAATGAAGGTGAAAAACAGCATCATACATATTTAGGCAGAATTCACAGTTCTATCATTTTTTAAACTGGAAGTAAAATTAAATAGAGATTTTAAATAAATATGTGTCATTTTTTTCTACAAATTTATATTCAAGAACTGTCCAATAGGATTCTAAATATACTTAGTCCCTATTGACACATAACTACACCAAGGGTGAGGTAAACACACATGCAAAACTCTCACCTCTTCTGAAAGTCTTTCTTTGATTCTTCCTTTCCATTATGATTTAAATTATTCTTTGTATCTAGTTTACTTAATTTTTTTAGCAAAGACATTATTACAATCACCTCTACTTCTTTATTTCTTCTCACTTTCCCCCAAAGACTGTAGGCTTTGTGCTCCACTCTTTATCTCCCACCTTCACTTTGGTCCTGTGGCCATGCCTCCTCAAGATGCCAAGAGTCTGCAGGATGGAGATGATGTCCACTATGGAGAAAATATCTTCTTTCCACCTTCCAGTACCTAGGGTCTTGGCATTCTCTGTCACCTCACTGAACCTTTTCCTAGCACTCTACCCTAGGTTTAGCTGCCTATGGTCCAAACACTCCAGGGTACACATTTCAAGGACCAAGGAACCTTGGGTATGGGTCCTTGTAAAGAGTGTGGAAATAACTCCTCAGATTACAGGATGAAGTGGGGCTGGGATGCAGATGGCCTCCTTTGGCCATTAATTTCCAATAAGGAAGATTGGAATAGTTTGAGGAATCAGGGCTTTCTGAATTACTAAGGTTTATTTTTCAAGGTAAGAGGCTAGAACATACTCATTTTGTTAGATTTATGACATTTAAATAATTACACATATAGGTTTATAGATGCCTATTTATACTCTTGCCTTCAATGCCTCAGGGGGGAAAGTGATTCGTTTTAAGCATCAGTGATGTTTAGCTTGGTGTTCGCCACACTATAAATGTTCAATAAATATTTCCTGAATAAATGAAACAGCTAACTAAAAACTCATATAGCTATAAAACTCTCTGTTTCTAAGAGTTTGGAATCTAACGAGGAAGATAATATGAGGATTGCAAAATTGAAATTCAAAATATTTTACGATGTATATTGTATGGGATATGTCAAATTCATTCTAAAATTGAAGTTATTTAACCAGAAATATCAGGATATGGAGTATCTTTTCCATAAATTAAAAACAATATTCCTGAGTATATTTTTCTTTAAGTAGTAAAATCTTAAAACTAATTTATTTGGAATTTAACTTTACCTCTATGGAATTAGGCTTTCCTGCCTTAACTAGAGAATAACACTGCACTCATACACTATAACCTTTTCTTGAGGAAACAGATTTCTCTTTGTGAACAATCATTATTCTTTGAATTGTTTTCAGATATTTTGAGCATTTTTTGACTTCTCCCTTATTTAGTTGGCAACATTATTAATATGTTTTCTTGGGTGCTATTTTCCATGACTTAGGAGGACTAATTATAATTCTTTAACCATTAGAGCCGAAGGAGCCATTAGAGAAAATCTGGTTTAATTTCCCCTGATATTAAAATGACTAAGATCTAGCAGGCTTGTGAACAATGAGAGGGCATGTCTCAAGTTCTATTCCACACATTGTGCTGGCAGAAAATTAACCTCTGGATGAATAGATTTTTCTCCATATAATGGTGGCATAATTTATGGGAAGAACATGAATCTGAGTAATCTGCATTTCTCACCAAAGAGCATCTGATCTTAAACCTGAAATAAAACTAAGAAAAGTTTAGAGGCATATGTTTCCAAACACAGTTATTAGCAGAGAATTTGAGATATAATAAAGCCAACAGATCAGGATATGATTGCCATTGAAAAGACAGACTGTCACAATTCTCAAGATGAGGAAGTATGCCACACCTTTGGGAGGCTACAGTGGGGAGGCAACAGTCAATCAGGAGGCCAAGGGAGAGGAGGTACCATGGACAAGAGTTTTTATCATGGTTTCTGTGAGATGGTGATGGGCAGTTGAGATAAGCAGATTTAGGACTGGCTACTTTGAGTAATCTCAGCAGTTCCTGGGGCAGAGGGTTTGTGCCTACTTGTCCTTTGTTGGATCCTAGGGTGATTGGGACAGGTGGATGGTGGCTCAGAGTGTGACAGTTCAGCAGAGGAGGTGGTTGGAGTGTGGGTTCTGGATTTATTGTTGTTTTATATTTAGGTTCTTTTTTTTTTTAAATTCAATTTGCCAACATATAACACCCAATGCTCATCCCATTGAGTGCCTCCTCATTGCCCATCACCCCAGCCTCCTCCTATTTTGCTTTTCAAATTTAAAACAACATTGCCCATTGTTTTGTTGATGACGGAGGCAGAAGACCATCATGACACTGGTGTATTATGAGTTGTTCGGTATATGCACACAGGGCAATGTTAAGGCATCAACCTAAGGAAGCCAGAAACATGGTTAACACAATAAAGAATAAGAATATCCAGGCTTGTGATTAAATTTGAAATGAGAAGGATATTGAGGAAATGTGTTCATTGATCTCTCAATGATGACACCAAGATCTTTTCCCACAGAGTTTACAACTAATTCAAAATCTGTCAGTGAGATCAAAGTGTTTAAATTTTTCTTTCCAAGATGTATTGCAGTTTGTACACATCTAGGTGCTTTTCTTTTCTTAAATTTTATCTTTGCTAGGTTTGTTGTTCTCACTATTTTCCCATAGCACAATCAAGCTACAGAATTGGTATCACTTTGAAAACGTCTTTCTGGGTGCCTGGGTGGCTCAGTCAGTTAAGTGTCTGCATTCGACTCAGGTCCTGGGATGGAGCCCCACATAGAGCTCCCTGCTCAGGGGGGAGTTTGCTTATCCCTCTGCCTCTGCCTGCTGTTCCCCACGTTTGTGCTCTCTCTGTCAAATGAATAAATAAAATCTAAAAAAAAGAAAAAGAAAAAGAAAAAGAAAATGTCTTTCTTTGTTTAGTAACTTTGTATTCTTGACCCTTGAAGGATTTATTTCTTAGGCTCAAAATCTACTGTATTAATCACTCTCCTTATTCAAATATTCAATTCCCATTAATATTACATTTTCAGATTGTTTGGGGGGAATTTTAAAATCCCAAATTATTGAAAGATTAGAAATGCATCTATTCTAAATGAATTATTTTATGTATCGACAAAAAGAGACTTGCCTTTTCTCTGTAATATATTAGATAATTTAATATATTAGGTAATTTTAATGGCTTCAAAAGCCAAGACAATGACTATTAAAAATTTTAGTAGGCAATTTGAATTTATAAAAATAAAACAATTAAGATAAAGTATACTTTTTGTGACCAAGAAAAACTTAAATGCAACAGAGATTAAGAACTATATCCCTAAAATATACTTAGTAAAACAATTTCTATCAAACCTGAAAGATAGAAAACTCTGAAAAGGTGCCTAATTATGTCGTTAAAGTATGCATTTTAATGTAGGAATAAACATCTTAACAATTATGAGCCTGGTTCCAATCCACACTTTTATCACTATGTTCCTTAGTAAATGTGCTAGACATTGGCGAGTGTCAAGTAACAAAAATAACACAGCTTGACAATGTAATTGGGGCAATTTCATAAATATCACCCAATAAAATGTAGGTTAAAATATTTTTAAAGCATTTCATTCTTTGAGGATAAGATTCGGAAATGGAAAGGAAAGAGCATCCTCAAAAAACCAAAACAGTAGTACAATTGTTTTTTAAAAATGGCATTAGAGGGCACTCTTGTATGCTTTGTAGGAATTGCAAACTTGAATGTACTGCTGAGTCTAGAAATGGTATGGTATAAAACTTTTTCTGGCTATTTTTGATATCTTGGTTTAAATAGATTTGAAATTTTAAATAGATTTAAAACCAACTTCACTTTTATGAAGTTTTGTCATCTGACAAAAGGAAGAAAGAATAGGAAGGAAGGGAAGAAGAAAGGGAGAGAGGGAGGAGGGAGGGAAGGAAGAAGGAAGGAAAGACATACTATGAGATGCATAACTCCTTAAAAGTGAGAAACAAACAATAAAACATGGGAGATATAATTTGAAATCATAAACTTAATAAATATCAAAACATTGAAGAAAAGAAACTTAAACCAAAGAGGAAAAACATCCATAAAACTTTTGTTTTTGTTTTGTTTTACTATTTGCATTATTTAGGTTAGAATCAGAATGTTTAAGGCTTCACAAAACTTGACATAGTCAAGTGACCACCCTGAACTTCCTATCATTGATATCTTGAAGAAAAATATTAAGTTACTCTCAATCAGGCCACATTTCTATATGTTTACTTATCACTTTGCTGGGGACTGAGGTATAAATTAAATTGTTCTTGATCTCAGCCTTCAAAGGATCTACAGTTTTTTTTGTTTGCTTGATTATTTGCTTAAGATTAGTGGCTAAAACAACTATGGGAAGCGACGAGGCTACTGATTACAACCTTCCATCGTAATTAAATACTTTGATAGTGAGTGCAATGATTAAACCCCAGTAAGGTAGCATGTTCCCTAGGCAGAACTAGCAGCTAGGTAGGTAACTCTTCTGGGCATTTAAGCAAATCATTACTCTTTTCTTTGTACCACTATCATATGAATAGGACACATTGAAACAAAATATCTGAAACACAATTGAGATCATTAAAGTGCACTTTTGAAAAAGATAAAAATTTGAATATTTTCATATTTACACCATAGAACCTTCTCTACACTGAACAACTTAAAAATAATTTACTCACAAATCTTTCCCATCCTAGCCTATCACATCTTGTTGTGTGCGGGTGTGGGTATATTCCTCACAGTCTAATTATTTTATATTACATGCATTATTATGTTATGTGCTTTCAGAGACTTGAGGGTGTTTTGTTTCTTCCCTTGGAATACTTTCTGGTTTTAGATGTGTTAGCTTTTTACTTTAGATTTTTTTTTTTTTTTATTTGGTTGATCAGCAAATTGCTAGAATTTTGCTGCTGCCCTGGTTAGGAGGATTTCTTGAACAATTTTAGTTATATTGCCTGATCATCTTTGGCAATCACAAGGATTTCTTTGTTGCAACCTAATAAATAATCCAAACTAGAAAGTATGCACGTTTATTCATACTGGGTGCAACTATTAATCCTGGGTTGGTTTTGCCCCTGATTATAGCTGCTCAACACACCATATTGTTATTCCAAAACGTACTGAGGAGACTATGGGAGAGAGAACAGCTCTTTTATCTTTTGTCCAGAAAATCTGAGTTTCCAGTCAGATTTTTAGAAAGAACATTAATAGCCATAATTCCTTTTTAGAAATGAGCATAGACATATATTTAAAATAATATTTTTTAAAAATGGACCCACAGTTATAAGATCTGCACTGAACTCTGGCCTCTGTTCTGAACTAACCGTATGGTCAATAAGAATTCACTAACAGGGGGCACCTGGATGGCTCAGTGGGTTAAGTGTCTGCCTTCAGCTCAGGTCATGATTGCGGGGTCCTGGGATCAAGCCCCACTAGGGCTCCCTGCTCAGCAGAGAGTCTGCTTCTCCCTCTAACCTTTCTACTCCCTCTCCCCCTTGCTCATGCTCTCTTTCTGTCTTCCAAATAAATAGAATCTTAAAAAAAAAAGAAGAAGAAGAATTCACTAACGGTTACTGAGACTAAGTGAGGGCATATTGTTACATGATCTCTGAGGCCCCTTGCGACGTTATCTGTGCTTCCAAACACATTTTAAGCAATTGATCATATAGTGGCCAGGATGTAAGAGCTTAGCTCTCCATGTCTTGAATCAAGTAGCTTCATTAATTTACTCTACATTTATGAAGCGTTCATTATATGTCAGGAGTGTTAGTCTTTTACAAAGAATGAGAGACTAGGTTAGAAAACTCTCTTCTCTCTGTCATTGTGTGTCTGTGTGTGTGTCGCTGTGTGTGTGTATCCAGAAGTGTTTAAATAATTTTTTAAACATTTTATTTATTTATTCATAAGTGACACAGAGAAAAAGAAGCAGAGACACAGGCAGAGGGAGAAGCAGGCTCCCTGTGGGGAGCCTGATGCGGGACTGTAACCCAGGACCCTGAGATCATGACCTGAGCTGAAGGCAGGCGCTCTACCGCTGAGCCACCCAGGCACCTTGTATAAATAGAATTTTCAACTGAGTTTTTTTCTGGGTAGTGGGACTGAGGATTATTTTTACTTTCTTCTTTATGCTTTTCCTATATGTTTTACACTTTCTGCAATTTTTAAAATGAGAAAAACATAAAATATGAGTAATATTTTAAATAGATAAATGATCAAAGTCATTCCTTTCTTGACACAGGGTCATTACTGGGAAATGTGAATGAAAGGATAAACTGTACAAAATCATAACTTTGTTTTTTATTTAAAGTTTGATTTCTATTTATCCCTAAGTTATTGAGCTCAACTGCTGTATTTACATGATTGATGTAACTTGCTTTGGTGTAGACCCTGGCTTCTGTTTGGATTTTTAAGTTAAAGATGGTTTGCATGCTAGTTGTTTTGATGCATGTCATCAATTAATATTTATTCTTTTTCCAGCTTTAAGGCCAAAGGTTAGCCTCTTCTTCTTGTCTACTGAATATGATTTTTGTTATGCAGTACCTACAGAAAACAAGGTCAGTAAAAGATTTATTTCATGAAAGTGTTTTCAAGCAAATAAATTACATTTTCTTTCACAGTCAAGGCTACCTTGTTAGCATTTGATTAAATGCTTCAATAATTTTTTCCATGGCAATGTGTTTCAAAGGAGGTAAGTACTAATAGCAGCTGTGCACTTGTAGTTAATGTGTTGTTAAATTGATAGAGAAAAGCAATATTGATGTAATAACTCTCATTCATGCATTATCTCTGAACAGAAAGTTTATAATAAGGAGTGAGCTGACATTCAGAAACTAAATAATCTAATATTAATTGTGAATTCTTTAACACGCCAAGACAATTGTTTAATTCTGAATAACATTTTTCAGCATTTATTTCAGAATTAGTTAAAATTCACCTTCCCACAAAAACGTTCATATTTCTTCCCTTCACAGAAAATGTTAAATTTTCCAGCCTAGTTTTTTAAGTGAGTACAATTAAAGCCTTCATCAGAAGAAATGAAATTTGCATAAACATACATGCCTTAATAGCCTTTGGTACTGAAACAAAAATTACTCTTCTTTTGATATACTGAGCCTGTTGCACAATTATTACATTGCTCTAATGTCTTTGTAACTGGATGTTTGTTATTCATCTTTTGTTAAAGTTCATTTTGTTTGTGAACAATGCATTTTAGCACTATCCAATAATTTATTTCAAATTTGTGTTAATCGTGGTAAGTTAATTCTTACATATTTATTGAGTCCCGCAAAGTTGAACAGTAAATTTATTCAAATTAATGTGACTTAAATTAGAGCAAGCCAATTTGGTACTGCTAGAAAAATTGTCTAGATTGTTTTCAGTGTTTATTCAATGATAAAGTATTTCTTTTATATCAGCTTTATTGGAATGTATGCACCTGGTTGTGGTGAAGAAGAGCAAGACGTTGGAAGCACTTTTTCAGTTAGAGACTCTCTCTCTCTCTCCCTTTCTGTCTCTGTCTCTTTCTCTAGACAAAATTACAAAGTATTATTCATTGTGTTCATGAAAATGTAAAGAAGCTAGCCATTTCTTTGATAAAATTGTCTCAAAATTAGTACTGCCTCTCTTTTATGCACTAGGAATCATACATTTTTTAATTTTTCATGAAAAACAGGCAATTTGCCATACATTTTTTACTTAGTTTTGCAAAAATGACTATTAGTACACATCGGGTAGACTCTTACTAAGCAAGCCCAGAGTGGAAAACATACAGAGAGACAAATAGTGTCATTTTTATATTTCACCCTTAGTGCCTCCCATTTCTCCCTAAGTTCTAGGTGTACTACACAGAACAATGAATAATAGTTTTGAAACCTCAAGATGTGTATCTGTTTGTTATTTTGATAGATCAGGAGTATCAGTGAGATTACAACCTGAATTCTCATCAAAAGGGAAATTGATCTATGTGATGAAATCATTAGTGTGTGTGTTTACATGAGAAAATGTGCAAGATATATTAAATGAAAAGAAACCTGTTTTACAAGAAAATACACAATAATCTCACCCAGATTTTAAAACAAACTTATTACTTCTGTTGTTATGGATATTGTCCCTCCTCCTGAACACTAGTACAAATATAAAGAAAAAATTAAAAATAGAAGGCTAAGAATAAAACTGTTAAATTAAATCAGAGGGGCAGGGATCTCAGGGAGAGCTTTCAGGTCCTCACAAACTTTAAGAATTTCATTATATAGGTAATATTTCTTTTTTTTTTTGTAACCTCTGCCTGGAAATAAGTAGAATCATATCATTAAGCCAGCCTTATAAGATACATGTTTATATGTCATTCTGTATGTTATTACATAGAATTCTGCAGTGACATACGTGACTTCTTACATACACGTGTGTTTTTCTAAAATACAGTCCAAAGTGCAATCCTTAGGTCATAGCATATACTCACTTGAAACTTTACATGGTTCTGCCCAATTGTTGTCCAATGGCTACACTGATGTCCCTTAACCATCTTTCTGTGAAAGTCCTCACTTCTACTATCCTTACCGATACCAACTATTACACAGTGATTTAAAATTTAACATTTTGCCAAGTGCAAAAATAGTATATGATTTTATTGATTGCTTTTGAAAATTCACAACTATGGCCTCATTTTTAATAATGCAGATGCATGATTTCAGAATCATCATCAATAATAATAAATGGCTAGTTGGAATATGGCAAGTTAGGGAAATTTTATTTTTTTAATTTAAATCATAGTTATGTTATTTTAGACTCCATAATGGTTTAAAATTTACCTTATGAAATCAGGATTTTTGACCATATACAACGGATTTTACATGCATTAAGCAAAATTAGCTCTCAGACTTTGAGTTCTAGGTGAGGGCAATATTTTCAGGATGTCTCAAAATTCTTGAAAATGTTAGATGAAGTTCTGCGGAAATTTATCATAAGCCATAGTTTAAAATAAACTAATAAAATAACCCATTTTGTCCTCCCCCCAAAAAAGCAAACAACACCAATTCTAATATATATTAAATTAAACGGCCTTGGTTGGCTTTATTATTTTTTATTTTTTTAAAGATTGTATGTATGTATATATGTATGTATTTATTTATTTATTTATGAGACACACACATAGAGAGGCAGAGACACAAGCAGAAGGAGAAGTAGGCTCCCTGCAGGTAGCCCAATGCAGGACTCGATCCTGGTTCCAGGATTAGGACCTGAGCCAAAGGCAGACGCTCAACCACTGAGCCATCGTCAGTCAGATATATATAAGTAGGATATATATGGTCTGTGTGTGCACAAAAAGAGATTTATTATGAAGAATTGGCTTATATGGTTATAGGAGCTGAGCAACCAAGACCAAACTCCATTGAGCAGGAAGCCAGAAAGGAAGATCACAAGTAGGATGGGACTCCAGGGACACTAGTCAATGCTGTTGTCCATGAAAATAATTTCTTTCCTTTCTGGGGATCATCAGATTTGCTCTTAAGGCCTCCCAACTGATTAGGTTAGGCCCACTCAGGTTATTAAAGTCAACTGATTAGGAACTTTTATTACATCTGTAAATTCCCTTTACATCATGCACTTTGTATTTGTATAACAGGACTGTAGCCTAGCTGAGTTGACACATCACGAAAGTCATTGTATCTTGCAGCCACCCTCTGTGTTACTTTCTTTTCAAAAAAAATTCACATGAGGGACGCCTGGGTTACTCAACAGTTGAGTGTCTGCCTTTGACTGACGGCATGATCCCGGGGTCTGGGATCGAGTCCCACATTGGGCTCCTTCAGAGAACCTGCTTCTCTCTCTGCCTGTGTCTCTGCCCCTTTCTCTCTCTGTCTCTCATGAATAAATAAATAAAATCTTAAAAGAAATTCATATTAAATTTACAAAAGCGATCTTTTTCCTTTGGCACAAATTTATCCTATCTCTTTATTACTAAAATATGAAAGAAACCTTTTTTAAAGTTTTTATTTATTTATTCATGACAGACAGAGAGAGAGGAAGAGAAACATAGGCATAGGGAGAAGCAGGCTCCCTGCAGGGAACCTGATGTGGGACTCGATCCCAGGACCCTGGGATCAAGCTCTGAGCCAAAGGCAGATGCTCAAACACTGAGCCACCCAGGTGCCCCTAAAAGAAGCTACTGAATCTAAAATTGAAGGGTCAGTGGGACAGGTATTGGAGGGAAGGCTGTTATTGACCTTTCATTTAAACACTGTGCTATGGTCTTCATTGCTGTGTTGAACGTGAGCATTATGCAAAAAACATTCTACCTAGAAGGCAAGATGGTTCTAAGTATAATTATTCCAATATTGAATATTATTTTAAACTATTAACAAAGTTTGTGATGAGGATATATCATTGCCAATTTTTTTCCTTATAGACATTCAGAATTTACACGATGTTTTCATATTTTTCAATTGACAGAAGAGAAAAAATTTGGTGTATGCACCTGATTATGGGAGCTCATTTTTGAAGAGATACAAGATAAACTTATTTTTCCATATAAATGAGAAATCTTTCTGGTATAATTCACAATTATATGCAGTTATATTGCTTTTCTGTCTTTGATTTAGAAGAAAGGAACCTATCACACTTTAAGTTTTGTGAACTCAAAAACCTTTGGATTTTCAGACAGAAACTGACCCTAAAGTGAGAGTTTGGATTGACAGAAACATCTCTTAGTGGAGGAGACCATTTTTAATAGCGTAATGTGGGATGGGGGATTTTGTTCTTTAGCACTTCCACAGTCTTCTCAATAGTGATATAATAATTTGGATGCACTGGTTACTTTCATTTCCTAACCAACTTCTAGATAAATATCCTCTACTAAAATGATGATATACTTTTATTGCAAAAAAAAAAAAAGTAGCAGTAAGCTCAGAGCTAATTGGTTGTGGTATAGAATTCCTTTTGGGCTGAAGAGGGAGAGGGAATTACACTATGCTAAAATCCAAAATCATATATTTAGTAGATATATTCTATTTTATTTTTTAAAGATTTATTTATTTTAGAAAGAGAAAGCTCACATGAGAGAACACAGTGGGGAGGGGCAGAAGGAGGAGAGAGAGTCTCAAGTAGACTCTGTCTAGATTGCAGAGCCCAGTAGTCTCGATCTTTCAATCCTGAGATCAGGACCTCAGCTGAAACCAAAAGTCAGGCACTTAACTAATTGTGCCACCCAGGCATACCAGTAGATATATTTTTTAAAAATAACTTATAGTCACTACTTCTCTAAAGCAGGTGCTGTCAATTATTTTATTATTATTATTTTATTTATTTATTTATTTTTAATTTTATTTATTTATGATAGTCACACAGGGAGAGAGAGAGAGGCAGAGAAACAGGCAGAGGGAGAAGCAGGCTCCATGCACCAGGAGCCTGACGTGGGATTCGATCCTGGGTCTCCAGGATCGCGCCCTGGGCCAAAGGCAGGCGCTAAACTGCTGTGCCATCCAGGGATCCCGGTGCTGTCAATTATTTTCAATTGATTTTGGAGAACTTTTCAGGATGTCTGTTTAAGTAGGTGCTTCTTTATAGCATTATTAATTTTTTTTCTTTTTTTCCTTTTCTGTTTAATTTAGCTCAAGGGACAGTTTTAAAGTCAAAATCATCATGAGTACAGCCACTTTTAAGCTTCAGTAATTTCTGTGTTTGCATATAGGAAAGACCAACGAGGGTAAAACCTTGTCTTTGTCTATAGTTACCATTTAAGGAAATGTTCTTCTATGTAGGTGGGACTTTGGGTTAAGTACTTTAGCTTTAATGAGTATACCAATCCTATTCTCTGTTTGGTTGATTTTTAAATTTCTTAGAATCTGCCATTAATAAGTACATGGAGGGCCTTCAAACTGAACTATTTGCAGTCAATACAACTGCCACTTTTATTGCTTCTCAAATCCTTCTAAATGCTTCCTTTGTGGAAAAAAAATAGAATATTTTGTTTGAAATACCCCCAAAATAAACTAGTCATTCATTTTTCTATATATTTCAGCCTACTCCTTGTATTTGTTATGATATAAGGTACAACTGCAGGACCCTAATCCTTTGTGCAGTCTTTACATGATTGGAGTCAAAGAACTGGAACATGTTTTACTCGGTTTTGTGTTGCTGTTACAAAGCAACGTAGGATGGGTAACATAAATGACAGAAATTTGTTTCTCATGGTTCTGAAAGCTGGGAAGTCCAGAAACAAGGTGCTGGCAGCTTGGTGTCTGGTGAAGATCTCTCTTTTGGGTTAAGAGCTCACAGTTTTTGACTGTGTCCACACATGGTAAAAGGGACTAAGGAGCTCTATGGGGCCTATTTTATAGGACTTGCCCTCATAATCTAATCCTCTCCCAAAGGCCCACCTCCTAATGCCATCGCTTAAGGTGGGGAGGATTTCAGTATATGAATGTTGAGGGGACACCAACTTCAATCTATAGTAGAACAAAAAATCAAAATAATCAAGCGTACTCAACTATCTGATCAAATCCATATAGCATTTGGCATACACAGCATTCCTGAAGAGAAGAAGAGAGAACAAAAAAGGAGATATTCTTGCTCCTGCTTACAACCTCTGCTAATTCTCTGGACACACTTATGTCCATTGGACACACTGTCTTTCTGTAGATGCTAGTGCTTTCCACTTAGTACAGTCATGTCTCTCTTGATTCTTCTCTTGCTTAAGTTAAACAATGGAAGGTCTCAGGTAGAAAAATTGTGCTGTGATTTTGCAAATTTTGCATACACTTTTCCTCCTTGTGTTACACTTTTCTGGAGAAGCTCCAAAATGAAACTCTGGTCCAAAGCATTGCAAAATTTTTCCTTATTGCTTTCCTAAGTCTGTTTGCTGACAATATTTGAAATGTAACAGAAGAGTTCATTTCCATCCCTCAAAAATAATCTAAGGGTGGTCAGGTTGAACGATGGTAACATGTTCTATTCAGAATTACGTCTTCCTATGGATAACAAAAACTTCTTAGTTGATGAAACACTTGTGTTTTTGTAATCTTCCATCACTACAAGATATGTTTGAAACTCCTTGTTTCCTCATGCAAATAGGACCCTGATGACTCATCTCCCTTCAGATTGCTAGACCTGTTTCACATGCACACCTGAGCATAGCTTAGGTTCAGGCTAGGTCTCAAAATACACTGGAGCTTTATTCCTGGATCAAGTGACACAAGCAGAGAACTTATTTATTGGACCTTAAAATATTAATGGTTCTCAACCATCAGCTCTCCTCCCTGGGCCCATCCACTTCCTATGTTCTTACAAAAAATGAAACTTAAAACTCACAAATAAACTAGTTATTGTGCCTCTTTTAGAGTTGTCATTGAATCCTGAAGGAAGGATTCAACAACTTCCTTCTTTCCTTCCTGCCGTATCACTTGCTATCTGCCCTCTTGATGAAAATCTGGGAATCAAGTGGAGAATAGTGTTTCATGCTTCAGAATCCAAGCAGCAACAGCAATTTTTCTTCTTGTAAACAAGTTCAATTTGTAAAATGGAATGGAACAAATGGCTTTCGTCATTGATTATTTCCCTGTCTTTGCTAGCAGAGTTAATACAGCATTTCTACCCTATGATCTACTTCTTCCTTTCCTCTTTTCTCTTCTTTATTTCACTGCATTTGTCTTAATCTGTTTGGGCTGCCTTAACGAAATACCCTAGACTGGGTGGCTTAGACTAAAGACATTTATCTCCCGCAGTCTGGAGGCTCAGAAGTCCCAGATCACACAGTGCAGGCAGACCAGCTTCCTGGTGAAAGTCCTCTTCCTGACTTGTAAACAACCATCCTTTCACTCAAGGCCTTTCCTTAGTGCACGTATGTGGAGCTGGAGGGATCCTCCCAACTTTCTCTTCTGATATGGACACTAATACCACCATGTGGGTTTCATGCTCATGATTTCTTTCTTTTCTTTCTTTCTGTCTTTCTTTCTTTCTTTCTTTCTTTCTTTCTTTCTTTCTTTCTTTCTTCTTTCTTTCTTTCTTGTCACATTTTATTTCTCACACACACAAAAAATGGATCTGAAGCAAGTTACGCCGTTCATGAAGATCAGTCCAGGGGTATGTTAAAATAGTCTCCTGCATCTTGGCCATACGGTGAAATATCCTAACAAATGGGAGAAGTGAAAACACTGTGCATACACAGAGACACAAGGTGGCTTTGCTTTCCTGGCTACTAGGCTCTAGGAAATTCCTCTTCTCTGACCAGAAAGCAGGTGGGGTAAACAGAAGATAAAACCCAAGCTGACCCTCAGGGCTTCTTGCTGAGAGCTCTAGTGAGAATCCAGCTTCAGTTTCCTAGGACCCCAGAGGCCCCCTCGGTGACCACTTCCTGCAGAGGAAGGTGCCAGGCACCCTGCTCCCAAAGACGGCCTTCTGCAAGGGCTGCTGGGCTCCAGCCACCAAGCCCCCACCGTATGCCCAAACTAAGGCAACAGAAACAACCAACCCCTTGTGTCTCTGGTTTCAGAAACCAAGTTCATTCTTCAATGTGAAAATTAGATTTGTTACTAATGACCTCCACTGTTTAAGATTTATCGGTGAGCTACTGACTCATCTCAAGGTCAGGCTTTTAGTAATGGCCTGAAATCTCTTGCTGTTTGGGTGTCCAGGCCAGAACTCCATACCCACAATTAGCATCTGGTGACATGAACTTGCTCAGCCAGAATCACAGAATACTTGAATTAGGGGAGCACTCAAGATGAGGACCAAGAAAGTGATGTGTCCTGCCAGATGGTCACATCAGGATCACACATGCTCATGATTTCATCTAAACCTAATCAGCCTCCTGATTAGGCCCCTCCTCCAAATATCATCACATTGAGTTAGGGTTTCAGGTGGTAAATTTTGAGAGGACACAAACATTCAGCCACATCACCTTTATATTTGCTGCATATATTCTTATAAACCACGTAAGATCATTTTGGTAAGTGTCAAGAGGGGAAGAAATTTAATTTCACATAAAGAGAAATAGTCAGGTCAAGCCCTGCAGTGTCAAGGAAAGCACATGGTATGCTAACTTCGACTAAAAGGCTCTTAGACAAAACGTTTTATATCTTGAGTTAATGTCTAGAGATAATATGCTAAATGTTGTCTCTTTTATGTATGTTCATGTTTCTTTACACACATAAAAAAAAAGGTTTACCAGTTAGCTCCATTTTTGTTGCAGATATTCATCCACTTTTTAGCTAACCTAAATGCTATCCAATGACTTTTACAGGAATATTTTTTATTAATGATTATTACCTAGTTTCATTCAGCCCCTAACCCATGAAATGCTTACTATTCTTCATTCAAGATGCTTCATCCTGGATATCATTGAAAAGAAGGGAATCTTCTCTATGGCCATCTTTCTAGTATTGGTAGACTACTCTACTCTTTAGCCAGATGGAAGACTTTGTTCTACCTCATTCACTTTTGTTTCATTTTTAACTAAAATGGAGTAGAAAGTAGGAAAAAGTCATGCATGGCAAAATAATGATTGAGACAGTTTTACAAATGTAGAGAAAAAATAAAGATCTTCCTCAACTTATGATGGGGTTACATCTCCATAAACCCATCACAAATTGAAAATCTCCTAAGTCAAAAATGCATTTAATACACCTGACAGACCATCAACGCTTAGCTGAGCCTACCTTAAATGTGCTCAGAGCACCCATATTAGCCTTCAGTTGGGCAAAATAATCTACCACAAAGCCTACTGTATAATAAGATGTTGATGATCTCAAGTACTTTATTCAATATAGTACTGAAAGTGAAAAATGGAGTGGCTGCATGGGGACAGAAGGTTGTCAGTGTATCAGTTGTTGACCTTTGTGATCTCTGGCTGATGGGGAGCTGTGGCTGCTGCTGCTAAGCATCATGAAAGAGGATCTGACTGCATGTCATTACCCCAGGAAAAAATAAAAATTCAAAATTCAAAGTATGGCTTCTACTGAATGTGCATTGCTTTCCCACCACCATAAGGTTGAACCATTGTTAAGTCAAACCATTATATTGGTGGCCATCTATATTCCAGATATAATGTGCATAAATATGAGTTTAAAAGGAAATAATTCTTGGACACGTGGATGGCTCAGTCAGTTAAGCATCCACCTCTTGATTTCAACTCCAGTCATGATCTCAGGATTGTGAGGTTGAGTCATGGGCTTGGCTCTGCGAGTGGAGCCTCACTCTCCTTCTGCCCTGCCCCACCCCCCTCCCTCTCTCTCTCTTTAAAAAAAGAAAATAATAAAAAAATTAAAAAAGGAAATAATTTTCAGAGCTAGTCTTACTTAGACAAAAATGGAAATATGAAACACTAATAATTTTTAAAACATAGAATATTTCTACATAAAAATTAATTTAATGCAGCAGTGCCTGAGTGCCTCAGTTGGTTAAGCAACTGGCTCTTGATGTCAGCTCAGGTCAGGTCATGATCTCAGGGTCCTCAAATTGAGCCTCACCTCAGACTCCATGCTCAGTGGGGGATCTGCTTGACGATTCTTTCTCTTTCTCCCTCTCCTGCTCCCCCTCATGGGAGGGCATATTAAAATGACTATGTTATTTACCTTCAATGCTCTCATTTTTAAAATAAATATGATTTCTAAAAATACGTTTTAAGAGGAATAAATTGAACTCTTGAGTAGGAATTTCAAAAATATTTTTTAAAATAGTCAACATCTGTGATTTTGAAGCTTGTCTTAATGGTAAGCCCAAGAAAAGTAGATATTTTTTAAAGTACATTTTACATCTATAAGCGAAATTACCTCCGGTGGTACCAAATCATAGGTACATATATATAAAAGCATGACATTTTTGATGACTATTTATAAGAGCTTTCCTTTTACTTTCCTTGCAAGAATTCTCTAATAATTTGATTTAAATCTTCCTCCAAGCAGAGAATGGTGTCTAATTTGCTGCACTGCAGCTCAGGACAGAATTAATGTTTTTAATGAATCATTCTCCTTTGTAGAGAGAGATATATGGCCTCTGAACCCCGAATTACAAAATCTCCTTCTCAGTAATTAAAAGATAAAAATAAGCCTGACAGCGTAAACCTTTTAAATTTATTTATATATTCACAGTGTCTTTCATAGTTGCTAGTTTCAGGCACAAACTTCCCACTCCACCAAATTTTTAGTGATGGTGTGTCCTACTTTAAAATTTCATCTTTGAAAGCACTTATGATTTACTCTGATAGTGTGGTCAATGTGCATGTATGTGGAATATCTTCATAGTCAAATAAAAATAAACCTTTTTCAGAGAAGTTTACTTAAAAATGAAGAAACTGGATATATAGCCATGAACATACAGCAATATGACAATCAGTAATTCTTCTTTCTTTTGCTTATCCAGTTAGGAAAACTAAAATACACACACACACACACACACACACACACACTATACACTGCATACATACACACAGACCCATACACATACACGCAGGCACATGCACACACCACACTACACACCACACACAAACACACAGGCATAGACACACACATACACAAAGGCACACACACAGAGAAAAGCTTTGGAAAAAGGCATTGTGCATAAATCAGTATTAACACCATATGGAGATAGTTGTAGGAATACATTCATAGTGATTACTTCTTTATCATATGTATGTATTAATTTTTTACCTAATTCTTACTAATCAATTACCTATGATATGATCTGAAAGGTAATTGGATCCTCTCAGCAAAAAGTACATATTCCTCATTCATTTGTAACTCATCAAATATTAACCATTGGAATAATATTTGATGATAATAATATGAATGGTTAGGAGAGAGCCCATAAGAAGGGAGAGTTATTTCCAGGGTATGATTCAAGTCTTTAGACAAATGGTGCCGCATTCCCAAAACATTAGCAAATTTACCTAGGCAAATGGTATTAAAATGAGCCCAGGAAATCATAAAAGAAAAGTAAAATCTTGTACAATATCATTATATAATGAGCTTTTTGCCTTTTCTTCTGTATGATTAATTAGTATTAATGAAGAGATATATATGAGGAAATAACAGTATTAATTTACATTGTTGTTTCAGTGACTCAAAATAGTGTATTATATTGTATACCTGAAACTAAGATAACACTGTATGTTAACTATACTGGAATTAAAAATTTAAAAATAGTATATTATATTTCTGTAGTTATTAAAAATATTTAAACCCCTTTCATGTATATGATCACACTTGATATCTATAAAAATTCTACAATTTATCCAATTCATGTGCACTTAATGTCTCTTGTACATATAGCCAACAATAGACTATGCAGCATTTACTAGGTATCAGGCACTTGTTAAAGAGATTTGCAGATATCATCGTCCTGTCCTTACATTAAGGGGCTCTTCTACTTGTTCTGTTTTTGGAATCTTTTCTCTACTACCTTTGAACAAGTGCATTAGTGCACACACATGCACAGACACACTGGCTTTCAGGAGAGAAAGTCGATTCACAGAGACATTATCGTGTGTGATCTCATGTTTCTGTTTTGAAGTACTCAAAAATAGAGACTCAAACTAAGGCCATTTCATTGGCAACATAGGAACATTAACATTCTCTAGTCATCCCAGTTAAGTACATAGATACTTTAATTAGCTCTTTAGGACTTTTTTTTTTTTAAAGATTTTATGTATTTATTCATGAGAGAAACAGAGAAAGAGGCAGAGACACAGGCAGAGGGAGAAGCAGGCTCCATGCAGGGAGCCTGACGTGGGACTTGATCCTGGATATCCAGGATCACACCCTGGGCCAAAGGCCGCGCTAAACCACTGAGCCCCCTGGCTGCCCTAGGACTTTTTGTTGATGTCTCTTTGATGTCCATTTACGTAGTTGTTCTGTAATCACAGTAGGGGCCAGCAAGAGATCATTTCCATCCAATCTCAGTGACCAATGAACTGATAAATTATGCATATTTTCATGATTTTTCTGTCTTCCTCTTACTTTCTTGTTTCTTCTTTCTGTTCATTGAGATGCTGAAATATGAATTTGTGACCCATGTCACAAGACATTTGCAGTAGTCCCCTCTTATCCATGATTTTGCTTTCTGTGGTTTCAGTTACCCACGGCCAAATGTGGTCTGGAAGGAGATGATCTTCCTTCAGATCCATCCTTAGATGATCACCTGTAGCCTAACACTATGTCATAAATACCTACATCATTCACCTTGCTTCATCTCATCACATGGGCATTTTATCTTCTCATGTCATCAGAAGAAGAAAGGTGAGTACGGTATGATAAGATGTTTTGAGAGAGGAAAAGAGAGATCACATTCACATAAGTTTTATTATAGTATATTGTTATAATTATTCTATTTTATTAATTATTAACCTTTTACTGCACCTAATTTAGAAATTGGACCTTATTACATCTATATATGCATAGGAAAAAGCATAGTATGTGAAGGGTTTGATACTACCTGCAGTTTCAGGCATCCATTCAGTCTTGGACTGTATTCCCCACGGATAAGTGAGGACTACTGCATAACTATATATCTTTTCAAAAGGTCTCCAAAAGGGATCCCTGGGTGGCGCAGTGGTTTGGCGCTTGCCTTTGGCCCAGGGCACGATCCTGGAGACCCGGGATCGAATCCCACATCAGGGTCCCGGTGCATGGAGCCTGCTTCTCCCTCTGCCTATGTCTCTGCCTCTCTCTCTCTCTCTGTGACTATCATAAAAAAAAAAAAAAAAAAAAAAGTCTTCAAAATGTCTCTTTTGTTTTTTATTTCATTACTTTTCCCCTATTCTTCATATCTAATCCATACTTCCTTTCTCTCCTCTCCTTCCTTTAATATGCGTTTAGACATGCATTTGCATTTTAAAATCTGTTGGGTTTTTTTGTGTATATATATTTTTTAATTGGCCTAAGGTCTGTGCAATGTGCGTGATTCCATTTCTTAACTTTCTTTAAAATTTTTCATCCAGGGCAGCGCGGGTGGCTCAGCGGTTTAGCACCGCCTTCAGTCCAGGGCGTGATCCTGGAGACCCGGGATCAAGTCTCCTGTCCGGCTCCCTACATGGGGCCTGCTTCTCCCTCTGCCTGTGTCTCTGCCTCTCTCTCTCTCTCTGTCTCTCATGAGTAAATAAATACAATCTTTAAAAAATAAATAAAAATTTTCATCCATTGCCAGTGTTGTGTTTGATGTTTGCCAATGATTTTTAATTGTTCTATATTATTAATATTTTTTAGTTCTTTATTTTTTTATTTTTTTTATTTTTTAGTTCTTTAAACAAGCAATTGTAAGAATTATTTTAAAGTCCTATTATAATTGTGAATTGTTCACTTCCACTTCAGTTGACATTATTATACTGTTAGCTGATGCATACAGAGATAGGGTTTGATATCTTCGTTTTGAATTGGGCTCTTCATCTTCGTGGAGTGTTTATACCAGTTTTCCTCTCTCAGTATATATTTTTTCCTATCTTTTTTTCTTTTAACCTTTTTAAGTACTCAGTTACATTTATAAAGTGTATCTTACAAGCAATGAATTGTACATCTCTTTTTTAAAAATCAAGTTTGACAATCTTGAACTTATACTGAAAGTGCTTAATGCATTTTGTTTTCAAAATTTTGTGCTGATAAATATACATAAAATTTACCATCTTTATTATGATTGTTATTAACCACAATTCATGGTATTAAGCATATTTGCATGTGGTGCAACCATTGCCACCCTCCATCTTCAAACCTCTTTTCATTTTGCAAAACTAAAATTCTGTACCCATTCCCCACTGTCATTAGCCACCAACCACCACCACTCAATCTCTATGAATTTGACTTCTCCAGGTATCTCATATAAATGGAATCATATCATTTTTAAGATTTATTTTATTTTATTTTATTTTTTATTTTATTTTATTTATTTGAGAGAGAGAGAGTTGCAAAAGAGGGGGCTGGGCAGACAGAAAGGGAGAGATAATCTCCTCACTGAGTGCAGAGTATGACACGGGGCTCAATCTCATGATCCTGAAATCATGACCCTAGCTGAAATAGAATAGGGTGCTCAACTGACTGAATCACCCAAGGCACCATATGTCATATTTGTTTTTAATGATAGGGTTTTTTTTTTCTTTTTAAGAGAAGGGAGAAGGACATGAGTAGGACATTCTCTCTCTTTGGAGAGAGAGAATCCAAAGCATCCTACACACCCAGCACAGAAGCCTACGTGGGGCTCAATCCCACAATCCTAAAATCAGGACCTGAGATGAAATCGAGTTAGTCATTCAACCAACTGATACACCCAGGTGCCATTTTAGTGTTAGGCTTATTTCACTTAACATCATGTCCTCAAGGTTCATCCATGTTGTAGTATGTGAGGATTTCCTTCCTTTTTAAGAGTGAGTAATATTCTACTGTACGCAAATACTTCATTTTGCTTATCTATTCATCTGTCAATGGACACTGGGTTTGTTTTTGCCTTCTAGGTATTGTGAATAATGTTGCCATTAATATGAGTGCAAAAATATGATTTCAGACCCTGGTTTTGACCACTGGGGTATATACCTTGAACTGGAATTGATGGATCACATGGTAGCTTTATATTTAATGTTTTAAGGAGCTGTCAAACCGTTTCCCACAGTGTTTAGACCATGTTGCATTCCTACAACGATATACAAGGGTTCCAATTTTAGTGCATTTATTTTTAATGAAACTGCTGATATACTTAGGTTCTATAATTAATTATATACAGTTAGATGTATAATAACTATCATTTATTTTTTATTTTCTAATCTCCAAATCTGTTTTGTATTTTTTGGCTTTCTTAGCTTTTTTTGGATTGATATATTTTTCTTATATTAGCTTTATTTGTTGTTTTTTACTATATTTTTACATTTTAACCTAAAGATAAAATAATCACCTTCACTTATTAAAGTCTAATATAAATTGTTACTTCCATAATTAGATACTGTTAGAAACTTAAATCCTTTCACATCATTTATTCCTCACTTACCTCTGTCCTATTGTTACACATTTTCAGTTATATGTATAAATTAAATTCCACAGGACATTGCAATTATTATTTGCTATAGTCCATATTCCTGTATACTTATCCAGTGTTCTTTCTTTCTTCCCATATTTTTCTATTTCTCTTGGGGATCATTACCTATCTTTAGATTTTTTTTCTTCTAGAACATTACTTCTAGTAATAAATTATCTGTTTTCTTTTGATGTTTCTCTGAAAAATGTAATAATTTCCGTATCACTTTGGAAGTACAGTCCTGCTGAATACATAATCATAGTCTGTCATGATTTCCTCTCAGCATTTTAAAGCTACTCTTCCAGTGTTTTTCTGGTTTACATCATTTCTGTGAAGTAGTCAGTTGTCTGTCTTCCTGTGGCTCTCCAAAGGTTGTCTTTTCTCTCTAGTTCTTATAAGATTCATCTTTATTATATTGAACATATTAATAGTAGTCACTCTGACAACCTTTTCTGAGAGACTGCAGGCAATTTTACTGACTTTGGAAAATTTTGGCTTAGTTCCTCAGTCTCCAGCATAGGACAAAAACTGTACAGAAAGTTACCCACGCAAAATTTCGATTGATCCTAGTCTCCACTCAGTGACAGCACAATTTGTACTACTTTCTCTTTCCTTCACTGATGATCTTTAGCAGTGCTCCTCAGATGATAGACAGATTGTTAAATCTCCTCACCCCAGAGGAAACAATATCTGGTCATCATGTTTGTTCTTTCTCCCATGAATGTGGCCCCCAATCTTTGCAGCTCTGATCATCACTGCTCCCATACCTGTGTTTACAATTATTTTTCCTTCTTTTTTATACTCAGTGTAATGGAAACGTCAACCTGGAGTGACCTACTATAATCTACCTGCAGCAGATGTTTTATTCTGCTCTTTTCAAATACAATTCCTTCATACTTTTGTGACCAGTAATGACACACTAAATTAATATATGAATTAACACATGAAGTGATAGAGACCAAGGTGGAAGATACACAACATAGCACTTTACAGGGCTTTCTCTTTTCTTTTCTTTTCTTTTCTTTTTTCTTTTCTTTTCTTTTCTTTTCTTTTCTTTTCTTTTTTTTCTTTTCTTTTCTTCTCTTTTCTTTTCTTTTCTTTTCTTTCTTTCTTTCTTTCTTTTTTTTAAGAAGAAGGCGGAGGAGAAAGAGCATGGATTAGTCTAGGTGTCTACTTATAAAAGGATAATTAATATTTATCAATGTTATGTAATATGTAAATAATGTAATATGGGCATAGTTTATACATAGGAATGTGTGTGTATACACACAGATATTGTTCAAAGAAACAGTATGCAGACTTAAGGCTAAAAGATTAATAAAAGACTATAAAAATGAAAATTTGTCAATAAAGCTAGCTATGCACATACTGTGAAAAAAAGAGATTAATATTGATTGGTGTTTCTCCTTCCTCTGTAATGACCTGACAAATTCAGGCATATGGGAACATGAAAGGATATAACATATCTCACTAAAATGAAATGAAACTATAAAAATAATTTGAAACCAAGATCTTCTAACTCCAAATCTTTTACTCTTTCTTATTAGTATTTGTTACAGTGGTGTCTGAGGAACCCTAAAGAAACCCAGACCCTTTCAAGGGATTCAGATTGTCAAAAACATTTTTTATACTAATACTTATACATTGTTTCTCTTTTCATTCTTGTTTTATCATGAATGAATGGTTGCATTTACAAGAGGCTATAATAAATGATGATGGTATTTTTGTAATTTTGACTAATGAAATACATGCTGTTGATTTCCTGAGTTATCTAAAAATTTTCTATGATAAAATTTTAGGGTATATAGACATTTTAACAATATTTGTTCTTCCAATCCATGAGCATGGAATGCTGTTCCATTTCTTTCTGTCTTCTTCAATTTCTTTCATAAGTGTTCTATAGCTTTCAGAATATAGATTCTTTATCTCTTTGGTGAGGTTTACTCCTAAGTATTTTATGGTTTTGGGTGCAATTGTAAATGTACTCGATTGCTTGATTTCTTTTTCTTCTGTTTCATTGTTCATGTATAGAAATTCAACTGACTTCAGGATATTGATTTTATATATTGACACTGCTGAATTCCTATATAAGTTCTAGCAATTTTTTGTGGAGTCTCCTGGGCTTTCTACATAGAATATCATATCATCTGTGAAGAGTGCAAGTTTGACTTCTTGACAATCTGGATGCCTTTTATTTCTTTTTGTTGTCTGATTGCTAAGGCTAAGACTTCTAATACTATGTTGAACAACAGTGGTGAGACTGAACATCTCTGCATGTTCCTGACTTTAGTGAAAAAGCTCTCAGTCCCCTCCCCCCCCATTCAGGATGATATTTGTTGAGGTTCTTTCACATGTGGCTTTTTGATATTGAGATATATAGCACTACATGGTGGAGAGTTTTTATCAAGAAAGGATGCTGTATTTCGTCAAATGCTTTTTCTGCATCAATTGAGAGGATCATATGGTTCTTGTCCTTTCTTTTTTAATGTGACATAGCACACTGATTGATTTGTGGAGGCTGAAACACCGCTGCAGTCCAGGAGTAAATGCCACACTGAGCTATGGTGAATAATCCTCCTCTTAATGTACTGTTGGATCCTATTAGCTAGTATCTTGGTGAGAATTTTTGCATCCAGGGATATTGGTCTGTAATTCTCCATTTTAGTGGGGTCTTTGTCTCGTTTGAGGATCTAGGTAATGTTGGCTTCACAGAATGAGTTTGGAATTTTTCCTTCCATTTCTATTATTTAGAACAGAAAAGACCCTGGATAACCAAAGGAATGTTGGAAAAGAAAGCCAAAGCTGGAGGCATCACAATTCCATATTTCAAGCTGTATTACAAAGGTGTAATCATCAGGACAGTATTGTACTGGCACAGAAACAGACACATAGGTCAATTAAATGGAACAGAGAACCCAGAAATGAACCCTTAATTTTATGGTCAACTAATCTTTGACAAAGCAGGAAAGAATATCCATTGGAAAAAAGACAGTCTCTTCAATAAAATGGTGTTGGGAAAACTAGACAGCCACATGCAGAAGAATGAAACTGGATCACTTTCTAAAACCATCTGCAAAAATAAACTTAAAATGGATGAAAGACTTCAATGTGATAAAGGAATCCATAAAAATCCTAGAGGAGAACAGAGGCAGCAACCTCTTTGACTTTGGCTGCAGCAACATCTTGCTAGGTATGCCTCCAAAGGCAAGGGAAACAAAAGCAAAAAGGAGCTATTGGAACTTCATCAAGATAAAAAGCTTTTGCACAGCAAAGGAAATAGTCAACAAAACTAAAAGCCAATCTATGGAATGGGAGAAGATATGACAAGTGACTTATCAGATAAAGGGGTGGTATCCAAAATCTATAAAAAACTTATCAAACCCAACACCCAAAGAACAAATAATCCAGTGAAGAAATGGACAGAAGACATGAACAGACATGTCTCCAATGAAGACATATTAATGACCCACAGACAACTAAAAAATGCTCAACATCATTTGGCATCCAGGAAAAAAAATCAAAACTACAATGAGGTATCATCTCACACTAGTCAGAATGACTAAAATTAACAACTCAGGAAATGACAGATGTTGGCAAGGAGGCAAGGATATGGAGAAAGGGGAACTCTCCTAACACTGCTGGTGGGAATGCAAATTGGTACAGCCACTCCAGAAAATAGTGTGGAGGTTCCTCAGAAAGTTAAATATAGAACTACCTTATGACCCAGCAATTACACTATGAGGTATTTAGCCAACAGATACATGCATAGTGATTCAAAGGGGCACATGCATCCCAACATTTATAGCAGCAATGTCCACAATAGCTAAAATATGGAAAGAGCCCAGATGTCCATGACAGATGAATGGATAAAGGAGATGTGGTATATACACAATGGAATATTAGCCTTCAAAAAGAATGAAATCTTGCCATTTCCAACAATGTGGATGGAGCTAAAGGGTCTTATGCGAAGTGAAATAAGTCACTCAGAGGAAAAAAATACCATATGATTTTACTCATATGTAGAATTTAAGAAACAAAACAAATGAACAAAGGGGAAGGGAAGAAAAAATAAAATAATATAAAAACAGAGGGCAAACCATAAGAAACTCTCAACTCTAGGGAAAAAAACTGAGGATTGCTGGAGGGAAGGTGGGTGGGTGGATGGGGTAACTGGATGATGGTCATTAAGGAGGGCATTTGATGTAATGAGCACTGGGTGTTAGATGCAACTAATGAGTCACTAAATTCTACCCCTGAAACTGATAATACAGTATATGTTAACTAAATTGAATTTAAATAAAAAAAATATAGTTTTAGGGTACAAATAAGTAGATTTTCAGAGATTAACATAACTTACTTTCAGCACTTTGCACTTATATTATTTTTGCCTATACTGACTTTAATTATTGTAAACATATTATCATTTAATAAGTTATTATACTGAAATTCTGAAGTTTTCCTTGCTCCTTATAGAAACACAAGAAGATATAAGTACACATCAGTGTCTGATTTTGTAATAACATTTTATTTTAAAAACTCCTTTCTAAATTGTTAAATTTAAACTTACTCTTAAAATTAAATTATGCACTATTTTTAAAATATAAAACATTTTTCATATATTTAAGCTTAAATTGTCGGTTTAGAAGAGAAGATTAAAAGAACTGATTAATTAAACCACAGCTGCGCCATTGTCATCTAAATATGCCAAAAAAAAAAAAAAAAAGATGAAACTGACATACTGAAAGTTTTCTCACTGATGGAAAAGGAGAATCTATTCAAAACAAACTTGAAAGACCTTTAAATAAGAAATTTTGAAAAATGACAAAATCTTTCTTTCCCTCATCTGTACTGATACTTATAATTCAATTCATGGTATCTTGTGATCAAACATTTTAAAATATTATTATGATGCCATTTAAAGTATAGCATCCATTTGATACTAATCCTTTAGAATCTAAAAAAAGATGATTTTTTATTGTAACATTAATATTAGGAGCTCAAAAACTATCAGGGGCTCATTAAAAGCCAAAAGTTGTTTGGTTTTGCTTTTAAAACTAGAAAAGGGAAAAGTCACTACAGCATCTTATTAAGCATTAAGTTATTGCAGTGCTTGTGGCCACATTGCATACAGCTAAAGAGGTGCACAAAATAGTTGAGTGACTAATAAGTCTCTGAACACTTGACACTGGAGAATGCCTGTTGGGTGAAATGTCAGAGAAAGAATAATCATGACATTAATACATTAATACATAATTTTCCAATAATTTTCCAATAATACATTAATAAGTGAATTAATAATTTAGCTGTAAACCATGAAGAGTGAGTTAATATAGCATCTGCAAAATTATGTTTTTGTTTTACAAATGGATGAATTTATAGATGTGACTAGTTTGTTTTGCTTATATTCATACAGTGTTTGTTTTAAACATTTCCTATCCACCCTATTGATGGCGGGTTTCCTGAAATGGGGATGAGCAAAGACAATACACCTGACACTGGATAGATAAGATAGATGGTAGGTTATTGATCCTACAAACTTACAACCTACAAGAGCAGGACACTGCATGTCATACAGGGCCACATGGGTATTGCATTCTAGAACAAACCGTGCAACCTCAGATGGTAGGAGGCAGACTTTGTAGTATCAAAGGATAGCAGTATCCCTGGCTCCTGAGGAAGAATGTGACTGGCTTGTTTGAATAATTTCACATCTGGCAGGGATGGAAGCCTACTTGTCAAGGACAATTAGGAACCACACCTGATCCCCTTGGGAAAAACAGGTGTTTGACTAAGGTTATTATCCCAGAGACAGAGTGGGGAACAGAATTTGCAGTTAGGCCACTGGAGATCCTCTGCTTCACCAGATGTCAAGACATACATAATATTGGGCCTTAGCTCATCACTTTGTCCAGTGTGGGGTCATCTTAGAAGCATATCTTGGGGCTCTTTATGGGCTTTTCTTATTTAACAATTAGGATAATGTCCAAGTCTTATGATACTAGTGATTCCAAGCATGGACTCTGAAGAAAGGAATCTTGGATGTGAAATACAACTCTGTAACTTCTTAGTTCTAAGACTCTGGGCAAATCACTCAACATTCATGTACCTTAATTTCCTCATTTGTAAAATGGGCTAAAGATAATACATACTTACAACATAAGGTTGTTTTAAGGATTATGTGATTTATTATTTCTACACATTTTATAAATGCTTATATATTTTATGAGATAAATTAAAAGCATATATAGATTTAATTTATAATTTATGTAATTATTTAGGAAATAATTATTTCCTAAAAGGATATAAAATGAACATTAAAGTTGGCAAAGTCTAGGTAACATGGGGAACTATTGTTGGGAATAAATTTTGTGCTGAAAGAAAACTACTGCAATTATACTATGAACTTTCTACCAGTTAATACATGTACTTTTCAAAATTGTAGATGACATAAAGCTAGAGAGATAGTATTTTGGGTTAATAGAATCAGAATCTAAAACAGTCTCTGTAGCCTTGAATATTGGGTCAAATCTGGCAGGATTAAATTTAACAGAAAAAATGTAGGTCTTAAACTTGGGGACCTGAAAGAGGTAATATATACTTTAGGATGCAGTTCATTTTAGGCTGGGTATAAGTTAATTAGTAAGTTTCCCCAAAAAAGTCAATATGTTTCATATAACTTTCAAGCTTTATTTATTCGGGCTTTATTTATAGGAATATAGTGTCTTGATCAATTAAAGTGATAGTACCACTTTTCATTGGTCAATCAGTTTATCTTTCTCAGTAGTTTCAAAGGACATGGAAAAAGTAGGGCATATTTCAGCAGTGCAACTATGAAACTGAGTGGACTTGAAACTGTCATATCAGAAACTGAGAAATGGTAGAAATAATAATTTACCCTGATTCTATACCATTGAGTAGTCTCGATGCACATGCCTGGCTGAGCATCCAGTGGCAATGCTGACTGTGTTAGAAGACATCCCTCGCTTGCTTCTGACCTGTTTCCAGTTCTCATCCAGTCCTGACTCTTGGCTCCATCAATGGCCTCCTTGCCACTCCTCCCCCTACTTTTGGACAGGATTTAACTTTTTGGCTTTGCTCATTCCTAAACTTTAAAATGGATATGCCCTTTTGTATCTCCCTGCTTCAACTATCAGGAGTAGAATTCCATTCCTAGTCGACTCCCAAATGACCCCATTTCCCCCAGAGGTATGAGTCTGGATACGATGCTGTAAGTAGCCCCCTAAAGACAAACCTAGAGCTAAAGACAGAAGGCTATTAGAGGAGGGGAAGTTCTGGGTATGGAGGACTGACTGTGACAGCTGGAACCCCCTGAAATTAGATCGTGCCTTGTCAGGAACTAGTGACTTTCCCATTACTATAGATATTTCAGCAAAAGTTTCCTCTTCCATGTGTGGAACTCTTGAGGCAAAAAATGTAAAAATGGGACTATAAATAACACAGTCTTTTCTCTGAGTTTTTATCTTTGTTTTTGTTTTGTTTTTTAGAGTGTGGGATTTTATGGGAATTTTTAAAAAGAATCATTTAACAAATTTTATGTTTATTACCTTGAGGATCAGAAAATACAGTCAAAGTTATACACATAATATGTCATGAACATGAGCCATGCTTTGTTCATTTAAGTAAAGCATTAGAACTTAATCTGATAATTAAGGTTAAGAGACCGATTTACTAAGTGCCTGAAAAAGCATATTCCTCATACACACCCTCCAGATACATGCTTCATTCCCCACTCATCTCTCTGTTTTAAAATATAACTTCAACTTGGAATGTTTTTATATTTATTCATTTTCTTTAGGCAGAAATTGATAACACCTTCCTTCAGAAATGAATTGTTAAAAGCAATGAAATTGGCTGCTAATGAGTATTTGAAGTACCAAAGTAAACAAATCTATTAAGATGTATCTGTATACATATTTATTTTATATATCATGACTATAAAACTGATTCTTCTATCTTATAAACTTTACTAAGAAACCCTTAAACAAATTAGGTTGTTAAACAATATTAAATATTACAATTTAGTGAAAGTATATTATGAGGTATCAAGCTCAAAGCACAAATCATGCAAAATTATAAAAGACAAGATTCACGAAGAAAAATCTTCTGCATAGCAAGGAAACAATCAATAAAACTAAAAAGCAGCCTATGTAATGGGAGAAGATATTTGCAAATTATTATCTGATATAGGGCTAGTATCCAAAATCTATAAAGAACTTATTAAACTCAACACCCAAAAAACAAATAATCTAGTTACAAAATAGGCAAAAGACATGCATAGATGTCTTTCCAAAGAAGACATACATATGGCAAATAGACACATGAAAAGATGCTCAACATCACTCATTATCAGAGAAATTCAAATCAAAACCATGATCAGATAGCACCCCACAACTATCAGAATAACTAAAATTAATAACACAGGAGACAACAGTTGTTGTCGAGGATGTTAAGAAAGGGGAACCCTCTTGCACTGTTGGTGGGAATGCAAAATGGTGTAGCCTCTGGAGAGGTGCAGTCTCAGTATAGAGAATCCTCAAAAATCTGAAGATAGAACTACCCTATGATCCAGCAATTGCACTACTAGATATTTACCCAAAGGATACAAAAATACACGTTTCAAAGAATACATGCACCCCAATGTTAATAGCAGCCTTATCAACAATAGCCAAACTATGGAAAGAGCCTTCAGAAAGGATGAATACCCACCATTTGCTTCAACATGGATGGACCTGGACGGTATAATGCTGAGTGAAATAAGTCAATCAGAGAAGGACAATCGTCATATGGTCTCACGCATATGTGGAATATAAGAAATAGTGAAAGGGACTATAAGGGAAAGGAGGGAAACTTAGTGGGAAAAATTAGAGAGTGAGACAAACCATGAGAGACTCTGAACTCTGGGAAACAAACAAAGGGTTGCGGAATGGGAGGTCGGCAGAGGGATGGGATAACTGGGTGATGAATACTCAGGAGGGCACTTGATGAGATAAGCACTGGGTGTTACAATATATGTTGGCAAATCGAACTTAAGTAAAAACAAATGTATAAAAAAAGAGACAGCCCAAATGTCCATTGACTGATAAATGGATAAAGATGTGTGTGTGTGTGTGTGTGTGTGTGTGTGTGTGCTGGAATATTACTCAGCCATCAAAAAGAATGAAATCTTGTAATTTGCAATGATATGGATGGAGCTAGAGTGCATTATGCTATGTGAAATAAGTCAATCAGAGAAAGACAAATACCATATGGCTTCACTCACAGGTAAAATTTAAGAAACAAAACAAATGAACATAAAATGGGGGGGGGGGAGAGACAGACAGAGAGAGAGAGGGAGAGAAAGAAGCCATAGGAGACTCTTAACTATGGAGAACAAACTGAGAGGTGATGGAGGGAGGGGGATGGGGGATGGGATAGAAGGTTGATGGGTATGAAGGAAGGCATTACTATGTTGAGCACTGGGCATTATATGTGAAGGATGAATCACTTAATTCTACTCCTGAAACCAATATTGCACTACATATCGACTAACTAGAATCTAAAATAAAAAAAGCCATGAGGAATGGGTTTTATAAAACATCTTTTGTCTGCATCAAAAGATTGATTTTTTTCTAACAACAAATTTAGAAATCTATTGTGTATATATTCATTTTATAATGCAATAATCATTAGGTCATTAAAAATTTTTTTTCTGGGGGGAGGGGCAAGACGGCGGAAGAGTAGGGTCTCCAAGTCACCTGTCCTCAACAAATTACCTAGAAAACCTTCCAACCATCCTGAAAATCTACGAATTCGGCCTGAGATTTAAAGAGAGAACAGCTGGAACGCTACGGTGAGAAGAGTTCGCGCTTCTATCAAGGTAGGAAGACGGGGAAAAAGAGATAAAGACACAAAAGGCCTCCAAGGGGGAGGGGCCCCGCGAGGAGCCGGGCTGAGGCCGGGGCGAGTGTCCCCAGGACAGGAGAGCCCCGTCCCGGAGGAGCAGGAGCTGCACGAACCTTCCCCGCGGAAAGGCCTCGCAGGGAGTTGGAGCAGGACCCAGGAGGGCGGGGATGCCCTCGGGCTCCCTGGGACAGTAACAGAGGAACTGCGCCCCGGGAGATGCGCCGAGCTCCCTAAGGGCTGCAGCGCTCGGCGGGGCCCGGAGCAGCTCGGAGGGGCTCGGGCGGCGGCTCCGCGGAGGGGGCTGCACCGCCGGGAGCGCGAATCCAACAGCGCAGGCCCCGGAGCACAGGGCGCCGGGACACAGCCCAGGATCCGGCCTCCCCCGGGACAGGCAGAGGCCGGGAGGGCCCAGGACAGCAAGGAGGCTCCTGCCCCGAGCTGAGCAGATCAGCGGCCCCGCCCCGGAGCCTCCAGGCCCTGCAGACGGAGAGCCCCGGAGCTACTGCGGGAGCTGACTCCAGGGTCCCAGAGCTGCCCCCGCCACTGGGGCTTCCTCCCGGGGCCTCACGGGGTGAACACCCCCCACTGAGCCCTGCACCAGGCAGGGGCAGAGCAGCTCCCCCAAGTGCTAACACCTGAGAGTCAGCACAGCAGGCCCCTCCCCCAGAAGACCAGCGACACGGACCAGTTCCAGGGGAAGTCAAGGGACTTAAAGTACACAGAATCGGAAGATACTCCCCCGTGTTTTTTTGTTTTGTTTTGTTTTGTTTTGTTTTTTTGTTTGTTTGTTTTTGTTTTGTTTTGTGCTTTTTTTTCTTTCTTTCTTCTTGATTTCGGATTGCTTCCCCCACCCCACCCCACCCTTTTTTTTTCTCCTTTCTTTCTTTTTCTTTCTCTTTTTCTTCTCTTTTTCCCCTTTTTTTTCTTCTTTCTCTTTTTTCTTTTTCTCTTTTCTTTCCTTCTCTCTCTTTTTCTCCTTTTCCCAATACAACTTGTTTTTGGCCACTCTGCACTGAGCAAAATGACTAGAAGGAAAACCTCACCTCAAAAAAAAAAAAAAGAATCAGAAACAGCCGTCTCTCCCACAGAGTTACAAAATCTGGATTACAATTCAATGTCAGAAAGCCAATTCAGAAGCACTATTATACAGCTACTGGTGGCTCTAGAAAAAACCATAAAGGACTCAAGAGACTTCATGACTGCAGAATTTAGATCCAATCAGGCAGAAATTAAAAATCAATTAAATGAGATGCAATCCAAGCTAGAAGTCCTAACGACGAGGCTTAACGAGGTGGAAGAACGAGTGAGTGACATAGAAGACAAGTTGATGGCAAAGAGGGAAACTGAGGAAAAAAGAGACAGACAATTAAAAGACCATGAGGATAGATTAAGGGAAATAAATGACAGCCTGAGGAAGAAAAACCTACGTTTAATTGGGGTTCCCGAGGGCACCGAAAGGGACAGAGGGCCAGAATATGTATTTGAACAAATCCTAGCTGAAAACTTTCCGAATCTGGGAAGGGAAACAGGCATTCAGATCCAGGAAATAGAGATCCCCCCCTAAAATCAACAAAACCCGATCAACACCTCGACATTTAATAGTGAAGCTTGCAAATTCCAAAGATAAGGAGAAGATCCTTAAAGCAGCAAGAGAAAAAAAGTCCCTGACTTTTATGGGGAGGAATATTAAGGTAACAGCAGACCTCTCCACAGAGACCTGGCAGGCCAGAAAGGGCTGGCAGGATATATTCAGGGTCCTAAATGAGAACATGCAACCAAGAATACTCTATCCAGCAAGGCTCTCATTCAAAATGGAGGGAGAGATAAAGAGCTTCCAAGACAGGCAGGAACTGAAAGAATATGTAACCTCCAAACCAGCTCTGCAAGAAATTTTAAGGGGGACTCTTAAAATTCCCCTTTAAGAAGAAGTTCAGTGGAACAATCCACAAAAACAAGGACTGAATAGATATGATGACACTAAACTCATATCTCTCAATAGTAACTCTGAACGTGAACGGGCTTAATGACCCCATCAAAAGGCTCAGGGTTTCAGACTGGATAAAAAAGCAGGACCCATCTATTTGCTGTCTACAAGAGACACATTTTAGACAGAAGGACACATACAACCTGAAAATAAAAGGTTGGAGAACCATTTACCATTCAAATGGTCCAAAAAAGAAAGCAGGGGTAGCCATCCTTATATCAGATAAATTAAAATTTACCCCGAAGACTATAGTGAGAGATGAAGAGGGACACTATCTCATACTCAAAGGATCTATCCAACAAGAGGACTTAACAATCCTCAATATATATGCCCCGAATGTGGGTGCTGCCAAATATTTAAACCAATTAATAACCAAACTGAAGAAATACTTTGATAATAATACACTTATACTTGGTGACTTCAATCTAGCTCTTTCTATACTAGATAGGTCTTCTAAGCACAACATCTCCAAAGAAACGAGAGCTTTAAATGATACACTGGACCAGATGGATTTCACAGATATCTACAGAACTTTACATCCAAACTCAACTGAATACACATTCTTCTCAAGTGCACATGGAACTTTCTCCAGAATAGACCACATACTGGGTCACAAATCGGGTCTGAACCGATACCAAAAGATCGGGATAGTCCCCTGTATATTCTCAGACCATAATGCCTTGAAATTAGAACTTAATCACAACAAGAAGTTTGGAAGGACCACAAACACGTGGAGGTTAAGGACCATCCTGCTAAAAGATGAAAAGGTCAACCAGGAAATTAAGGAAGAATTGAGAAGATTCATGGAAACTAATGAGAATGAAGATACAACCGTTCAAAATCTTTGGGACGCAGCAAAAGCAGTCCTGAGGGGGAAATACATCGCAATACAAGCATCCATTCAAAAACTGGAAAGAACTCAAATTCAAAAGCTCACCTTACATATAAAGGAGCTAGAGAAAAAGCAACAAATAGACCCCACCCCCAGCGAAGAAGACAGTTAATTAAAATTCGAGCAGAACTCAATGATATCGAGACCAAAAGAACTGTGGAACAGATCAACAGAACCAGGAGTTGGTTCTTTGAAAGAATTAATAAGATAGATAAACCATTAGCCAACCTTATTAAAAAGAAGAGAGAGAAGACTCAAATTAATAAAATCATGAATGAGAAAGGAGAGATCACTACCAACACCAAGGAAATACAAACGATTCTAAAACATATTATGAACAGCTGTACGCCAATAAATTAGGAAATCTAGAAGAAATGGATGCATTCCTGGAAAGCCACAAACTACCAAAACTGGAGCAGGAAGAAATAGAAAACCTGAACAGGCCAATAACCAGGGAGGAAATTGAAGCAGTCATCAAAAACCTCCCGAGACACAAGAGTCCAGGGTCAGATGGCTTCCCAGGGGAATTCTATCAAACGTTTAAAGAAGAAATCATACCTATTCTACTAAAGCTGTTTGGAAAGATAGAAAGAGATGGAATACTTCCAAATTCATTCTATGAGGCCAGCATCACCTTAATTCCGAAACCAGACAAAGACCCCACCAAAAAGGAGAATTACAGACCAATATCCCTGATGAACATGGATGCAAAAATTCTCAACAAGATACTAGCCAATAGGATCCAACAACACATTAAGAAAATTATTCACCATGACCAAGTAGGATTTATCTCCGGGACACAAGGCTGGTTCAACACTTGTAAAACCATCAATGTGATTCATCATATCAGCAAGAGAAAAACCAAGAACCATATGATCCTCTCATTAGATGCAGAGAAAGCATTTGACAAAATACAGCATCCATTCCTGATCAAAACTCTTCAGAGTGTTGGGATAGAGGGAACTTTCCTCGACATCTTAAAAGCCATTTACGAAAAGCCCACAGCAAATATCATTCTCAATGGGGAAGCACTGGGAGCCTTTCCCCTAAGATCAGGAACAAGACAGGGATGTCCACTCTCACCACTGCTGTTCAACATAGTTCTGGAAGTCCTCGCCTCAGCAATCAGACAACAAAAAGACATTAAAGGCATTCAAATTGGCAAAGAAGAAGTCAAACTCTCCCTCTTCGCCGATGACATGATACTCTACATAGAAAACCCAAAAGCCTCCACCCCAAGATTGCTAGAACTCATACAGCAATTTGGTAGTGTGGCAGGATACAAAATCAATGCCCAGAAATCAATGGCATTTCTATACACTAACAATGAGACTGAAGAAAGAGAAATTAAGGAGTCACTCCCATTTACAATTGTACCCAAAAGCATAAGATACCTAGGAATAAACCTAACCAAAGAGGTAAAGGATTTATACCCTAAAAACTATAGAACACTTCTGAAAGAAATTGAGGAAAACACAAAGAGATGGAAAAATATTCCATGCTCATGGATTGGCAGAATTAATATTGTGAAAATGTCAATGTTACCCAGGGCAATTTACACGTTTAATGCAATCCCTATCAAAATACCATGGACTTTCTTCAGAGAGTTAGAACAAATTATTTTAAGATTTGTGTGGAATCAGAAAAGACCCGAATAGCCAGGGGAATTTTAAAAAAGAAAACCATAGCTGGGGGCATCACAATGGCAGATTTCAGGTTGTACTACAAAGCTGTGGTCATCAAGACAGTGTGGTACTGGCACAAAAACAGACACATAGATCAATGGAACAGAATAGAGAACCCAGAAGTGGACCCTGAAATGTATGGTCATCTAATATTCGATAAAGGAGGAAAGACTATCCATTGGAAGAAAGACAGTCTCTTCAATAAATGGTGTTGGGAAAATTGGACATCCACATGCAGAAGAATGAAACTGGACCACTCTCTTTCACCATACACAAAGATAAACTCAAAATGGATGAGAGATCTAAATGTGAGACAAGAGTCCATCAAAATCCTAGAGGAGAACACAGGCAACACCCTTTTTGAACTCGGCCACAGTAACTTCTTGCAAGATACATCCACAAAGGCAAAAGAAACAAAAGCAAAAATGAACTATTGGGACTTCATCAAGATAAGAAGCTTTGGCACAGCAAAGGATACAGTCAACAAAACTAAAAGACAACCTAGAGAATGGGAGAAGATATTTGCAAATGACCTATCAGATAAAGGGCTAGTTTCCAAAATCTATAAAGAACTTATTAAACTCAACACCAAAGAAACAAACAATCCAATCATGAAATGGGCAAAAGACATGAAGAGAAATCTCACAGAGGAAGACATGGACATGGCCAACATGCACATGAGAAAGTGCTCTGCATCACTTGCCATCAGGGAAATACAAATCAAAACCACAATGAGATACCACCTCACACCAGTGAGAATGGGGAAAATTAACAAGGCAGGAAACAACAAATGTTGGAGAGGATGCGGAGAAAAGGGAACCCTCTTACGCTGTTGGTGGGAATGTGAACTGGTGCAGCCACTCTGGAAAACTGTGTGGAGGTTCCTCAAAGAGTTAAAAATAGACCTGCCCTACGACCCAGCAATTGCACTGTTGGGGATTTACCCCAAAGATTCAGATGCAATGAAACGTCGGGACACCTGCACCCCGATGTTTCTATCAGCAATGGCCACAATAGCCAAACTGTGGAAGGAGCCTCAGTGTCCATCGAAAGATGAATGGATAAAGAAGATGTGGTTTATGTATACAATGGAATATTACTCAGCAATTAGAAACGACAAATACCCACCATTTGCTTCAATGTGGATGGAACTGGAGGGTATTATGCTGAGTGAAATAAGTCAATCGGAGAAGGACAAACAGTGTATGTTCTCATTCATTTGGGGAATATAAATAATAGTGAAAGGGAATATAAAGGAAGGGAGAAGAAATGTTGGGAAATATCAGGAAGGGAGACAGAACATAAAGACTCCTAACTCGGGGAAACGAAGTAGGGGTGGTGGAAGGGGGGAGGAGGACGGGTGTTGGAGGGGAATGGGTGACAGGCACTGAGGTGGACACTTGACGGGATGAGCACTGGGTGTTTTTCTGTATGTTGGTAAATTGAACACCAATAAAAATTAATTAAAAAAATAAAAGAAAATAAATTTTTTTTTTCTAAAACGTGTGTTTCAGGTTATATATTCTCATTTGCTCTTTCAGAAGCTAAAAGAACAGTTGATGTCAGGATGTATTTTGTGTGTCAGATTTTCTCTGCCTTTAACAGTACAGTATTGAACATACATAACATACATACACACATTTTAAGATCTTAACAGTTATACTTAATAAAAAATTAAAAAAAAACCACTGAGTAGATTGCTGACTTGTGACAGGGCCAAGATAATAGCCAATATACATGTATAGAGCATATATACCTTGTTAGAAAGCCTTGCCATAGCACTAGACTCTCCTTCAGTGTTCTCTGACATTCACACCCTGCAAAATATTCAATCTGACTTCATTAATCAATCTTCAGTTGCTTTTAAAATTCTAACTAAACTCATTATATCAGCCCTCTGTTCTGCACAGTCTGCACACGAATTGGATCACATGTTTGTGGAGGGTGGCAAGTTCAAAATCTGTTGGAGTAGGCTGGCAGGCTACGGACTCAGGAAAACGTTGCAGCTTAACGTTTGCACAGTGCAGAACCCTTGTCTTCTAGATATTGACATAGATTTTTTTCCTTTGATAGAGCTTAACAGCTTACATTTGTTTCTTAATTTAACATGTAAAAAATGCCTATTGAGTTAAGCATTATGTTAGAAACTGAGGAAACAATGGCAGCTACTGTGGGATAGTTTAATGTGTCAATTTGGTGGAGACATAACGTCCAGAGATTTGGTCAAACATTATTCTGGATGTTTCTGGGAGGGTGCCTTTGAATGAGACATTTGAATCAGCAGACTATTGATCTTAATAATAGTGGGCCTTGTCCAATCAGTTGAAGGTCTGAATAGAGAAAAGAATGACCTCAGAGCAAAAAGGAATTTTCCAGCAGACAGCATTAGGTCTTCACCTGAAAGATTGGCTCTTTTTGGTTCTTTGGCAGATTGCCTTTGGACTTAAGCTGCAACGTTTTCCTGAGTCCGTAGCCTGCCAGCCTACTCCAACAGATTTGGAACTTGCCACCCTCCACAAACATGTGATCCAATTCCTTAAAACAATTTTTTAAATGTATCTATATCTCCTCATATAGATATAATCTCATGTCTCAAATTCTTAAAATTTCTTAAAACAACTCTCTTTAGAGAATTAGAGAGAGAGAGAGAGATTGATCTGTAGGTAGGTATATAGAGATGCAGATAAAGATTTATTTGAAGGAATTGGGTCACATGATTGTAATCTACAATAATGTCTTTGTAGATACATCTATATATCTTGTATCTATGTATGTATCTCTGGACCTGTATCTATGCCTGTATGTACATCTGTTTCTCTGGAGAACCCTGACTAATACAGCGATGAAAACATATTTTTAGACCATAAGTATGCAGAGAGAGTAATGCAGGAAATCTACTTACATTGGGAGTGGTGTTCTGAAGAGCAGCTGTTAAAGCTTTGTCTTGAAATCTACTTGAGACAACAGTAACGGAGGAGTCAGTTACTACAAGGCAAGAATGACAGCATACAAAAAAAAAAATGAGGAATGATAGCACAGGCTTGAAAAAAAACAATTAATAGTTGTTTTGGTGGAAAATTCAAGGTAGATGAGAGACACATAATGATTTTAAGGTAATGGCCCTTTACGTCAGCTGAACAGCACACTTTCTCAATGACACACATGGAGCCCGACAGAATAACTCCTTTTGAAACAACTACCCTAGTATAAAATATTCCCTTCTCTTTCCACTTGATTCTTTGTTGTTGATGGTTGTTTGTGTTTTCCCTGTTATTTAGACCCACTCGATCTCTTGCCCCCATGTTCATTTTGATTTGTCCTAGTACATCAAAGGGTGACCTAAAGCAGGGCTCTGGGCAGTGCTGATTTTAATTTTTTTTTAAGATTTTGTTTATTTATTCATGATAGACAGAGAGAGAGAGAGAGAGGCAGAGACACAGGCAGAGGGAGAAGCAGGCTCCACACAAGGAGCCCGACGCGGGACTTGATCCCGGGACTCCAGGATCACACCCTGGGCCAAAGGCGGGCGCCAAACCGCTGAGCCACCCAGGGAATCCCCTGATTTTAATTTTTATTGCTAATGTTCCATGTAGTCAACCTTCTTTCCTGATGGCAAGTCCTTTGTGATACGACTGGAAAGCAGCAAAATTTGCAATAGACACCATCCTCCAGGTCTCTAAGAGTACAATGATGGTTAAGTTATGTCTGAAAAGGTGACTCAAAAACAGAACAAACACGATGATCATGACAGTTTATTTCCACCTTGATTTACAACAGAGACAATCTATAGACCAAACATTTTGCACTGATGGTAGAGCTCATTATATTCCAGTAAATAAAATGAAATATTTAAGAATGGGAGCATTAAAATCACTACAAGATAAAAATCAATAGCCTGCCATACAAGCAAAATGCTATTCAATGGGATTTCTGTTTTTAAAATAAATATTAGAATTAGACCCATAAGGTAAAATGATTTATTGTAAATTAACAGCAAGAATGGGTAGATTTCAGAGTAATTCTTTAAATAATGTCACAGAACCACCCTCCTGAGCTAACTAATTAGCTCATTAAAGCATTCCATCTCATTGAAAAGCGGTTTTTCTTGAAGATTGTCAGCCCCATGATTGAATGACATGCAAAATCTCTTGGTATTTTATGGATATGTGATCCTTGGCATTCAATAATGAAACTGCTCTTCTCTGTTTGTAGAAGAAGAGCATTCAATTTTCATGGAAATGTCAGAAAGATTATATTGTTTTCTTCTATTTATTTTTATTGTTTTGGTCTGGGATATAGTTGAAAGCCTGTCAGTGGTGTCCTTTGCAGTTGCTTCAAAAGCCATAAAACAATTGGTACAACCTGAAAATGCTGATTTATTGTTGATGCAAAAAGATAGGAATCTTTTAAAACAAATAATGTGAGATCCATAAATTTCCAGTTGAAGATAATGCATTTAAAAGTTTTGACCATCTTTCTATTTATTTTATATTAGTTTCCCCAAACCTCTAATAAGATCTTATCTTTCCATGTACAGAAAATGTGAATAGGTCCTCCGTAATTATTATATAGGCTAAGTACATGTATATTATACACATTCAATAAATGCTTAATGAGAAAGTGAGTAAAATAAGTGATTAATATATTAATATTTGGAGAGTTCCCTTCACTTAAACTGCCCTCTGACTGCTCTTCAATTATTCTTTTTCTTCAAGCAGGTTCTACACCCAGCATGGAGTGCAATGCAGGGCTTGAACTCATAACCCTGAGATCAAGACCTGAGCTGAGATCAAGAGCTGGATGTTTAAGTGACTGAACCACCCAGATGCCCCTCTGAATGCCTCTTCTATGAAATAATTTATTATACCTCAAACTCAATTAGTTTCTATTTCATTTTAACCAATAGTATATTATTTAGCACTCTACCATGATTCATTTTAATAAATTTAACCTACAGATCTTAACATTTGTTTGAGTTCTGATATGTATTACTTTATGAGAGGTTAACATTACAGATAGGAAGAAAAGGTAAAAAAAAAATGCATTTAAGGCAGCAGCCAAAAAACAAGGTTGGGGGGTAAGAACGGGCAAGCAGCCTACTGATGAAAGGGACGCATCAGTTGTTTGTCCTTTCCTATATATAATCAACTATAAATGTCTGAAAACATATAGAGGAAAGTAATGATGAAAAATACTATGGCAGGTGTTATCACATGTATAATTATAGGTTGGGTATTCTATAGAAGGGTAATATAACCCATTTTGTAGGATTAGAAACAGTTACCTCAATGCATGATGCCTTGAAGTGTGTTAAACAGAGGAGTATTGATGGAGGGGTATGACAGAGATTGCTAATTGTGCCTGACCTCTACTTCCCTTTCTACGTTTAGTAATGAACTCCCTGATACTGCATCACCATTAGCAGGACACAAGGCCACCCATATAAAGTCCATGATTCCAGGTAAGGGGTTGACCAAGCTCTCATGAATGCAATCTGAATAGTGTTTCCCCTTCGACATTACTTCCTTAAACAGAGGAAATATGCCTGTGATTGTGAGTTAGCTCTGAACCTAAGGTCAAACACAATGCCCTATAAAATGATGAAATAAGACAGAACGAACTCAGGATAAACTAAAGGAGCAAACTTAAGTATAAGTTGTTGTGGAGATATATAGACACGTGCAAACTAGTCTTGTTAGTTTAAGGATGGTTTTTACTTTCCCTGAAGTTTGCTCACTTTTGGACTCCTTATATGAAAGGGGGGAAAAAAACACTTCTAATTTTTTGGACACTCTATTTTTGGTTCTTTTGGCCCAACCTCTTAGACCATATTCAATAAAATAAAGAATGGGATAAAGAGCCTGTGCAAAGTTCCCAAGATGAAAAAAAAAAAGAAAAAAAAGACAATTGCTGTCTTTAGTGTCCAGACTGCTAACTACCTCCTCATTCTTCTGGCACATACTTTTCTGTGTCCCCCACACCCTTTGAAATAACAAATTCAAATCTTCTCATTCTTGATTATTTTCTTCTGCATTTCCAAGAGTCTTTTCTCCCCATTTCAAAAAAAAAAAAAAGGAATTTATCTGCATCCACCTATAATTGCAACTTTGAAATCTACACTTTGTGTCTCCTACTCCTATCTGTTCTCCTATTAATTATGAAGCTAATGAGGCTTACAATTTTGATTGTTTGCTTGTAAGAGCCCCATCCATGTCCCTGGTAAGAGACCTAGCAATGACGCCTCGTATTTTTGTAGTAGTTTATTTTTTTTTTATTTTTTTTTTTAATTTATTTATGATAGTCACAGAGAGAGAGAGAGAGGCAGAGACACAGGCGGAGGGAGAAGCAGGCTCCATGCACCGGGAGCCTGATGTGGGATTCGATCCCAGGTCTCCAGGATCGCGCCCTGGGCCAAAGGCAGGCGCCAAACCGCTGCGCCACCCAGGGATCCCTTTTGTAGTAGTTTAAAAAGCAAAATGCTTTTGCATTTTTTGTTCAAGGAAGGGGGCCCCAAAACACAAACTTTAGAACCCATAAAACTAGCATCTTTCCTGATCCCACTGTGACATCTTGAACATTTTTGGAACTTCCAATCCACTTTGCATTGCCCATTATAGCTTGTTCTTCAGTGCCCACTAGTCCCCACGACCCAGTGTGGATTCCAGGCACTTTGCCTATAATCACTTACCTGTCAACATCACGCAACTTGTTCTTATCCCTCTCAAGAATATGACTTCAGAAACCCCCCAAACATGCAAGTATTCAAGCATCTGACTTCTCTAAAGTAAAATACCTAAATATTACTTGTGAAAAATCACACTGCTTCACTATTAAATATATGAACATGGCATTTAATGAGAGCTCCACTATCTGTTAGCTCTGTACTTTCAAGCTGACTCTCCTGCTGGATGCTTCTTCCTTCTTTCACTTCCTACTATGTCTCACACTATGTTTCACCTCCTTTAGAAATTATGAGTGATTAGACAAAAACTGTCTTACTTGCTGTCAAATCTACACAACTATGGGTATCTGAATATGACATTTGTTCTTTTCTTATTACAATGGAAGGAAGGCTATCCTATGAGAGGCTCCATTCTCATCTCAATTCTTAAGGATTTAGCTCTTGCAATAACTTCCCTTCTGCCCTATCAGTTTCTCCATCTCTATGGGATAATTCCCATAAACTTACAAAATTCAGCTTTTGTCTCTTCCTTAATAAAATAAAACCCTACTTTATGAATACCACTTATCCCAGTGACTGCCTTTCTCTCTCTTTTCAATTTAATTACCATCTGTACCACATCATTTACTGAACAGTCCATCAACTTCTCATTTATTTGCAGTGTTTCTTGAGTCAATTTCCCATATATTTACAGTCAAATTTCGTTTTCACTTCTGCATTTCTTGGCTTTCCTATTACAAAAAAATCAACAGTGTTTTTACTATAGCTTTTTATAGGTACAGTTGACCCTTGGACAACTTGGGGCTTAGGGGTGTTGACCCCCTAGGCAGACAAAAATCTGCATATAACTTTTGACTTCCCAAACTTAACAACTAATAGCCCACCGGACCTTGGGTCAACTGCATTGACATCTGATGATGGGAATCCAGCACAGCCCAGGGGTTACAACAAGGACTCTAGACACAAACAGCTGGGTTCAAAGCCTAGTTACACTGGTAAATACCTGCACAATCTTGAGGAAGTTAAAATCTGTGACTCACTTTGTGTATATGAAAAAAATTGAGCTACCTAAGATTTAGGGGAACACTAAAAAGAAGTACTATTTAAGTATTACTTATTATTATCATTACTACAATTGTTTTGACAATTCTTAATATTTTAGTTTTCTATATGAATTTTAAAAGTAGCTTATTTGCCGTGAAAATTCTTTTAGGATATTTTAAAATCAATATTTAGGGTTCCTCATTATGATATGGAAATGCCAGCCACTATTCAATCACTTATCAAACGATGCGAATATTGTCTTCAATTAATTATTTGGTTTCCCTTGAGTTAATACTTACATCTTTTTTAATAGCTAAATTCTCTGTTTTACTAAAATAAAATATCATATACTTTAATTTTCTGATAGAATTAAAATCTACTTTTTGCTGTTTCAGATATGAATCATTCTCTCTCTCTCTCTCTCTCTCTTTTTAATCTTTTTATTTTGCAAGTTCCTCCTAGAATCCTATCTTGTCTCCATTCCAATTTACATTATTTTCTCTTCTGGCTTCTGGACAGGTTTCATCCTGGAGCTCCATTTGCCATCATACCAGGAATTCCACTCATGTTTCCTGTATTTGGAGACCATGTTTTCTCATTCTTTTGCTTTTCTTTTTACTGGTTAATGTATTTGGTTTCATCAAGTATGTCTTACACTTGCTTTCTGAGAAGGGGTGCATAAGGACTGATTTATATATATCTTGATTGACAGTTTGCTAGGTGTAGAAGTGCTACATTGAAAAGATTTCCTCATAATTTTGAAGCCATCGATGCATGACCTTTAGCTTCCAGTATGGCTTTAATAAACTTGATGCTCATCTGATCTTTTATTTGTGCTCTCTTTTCCCCTTCTGTCTGAAAACTGTGGATTTTATTTTATATTATAAATGCTCTGAAATCTCATATTGAAATGACCTGGAACTTTTCATCTTCTCCTCCTCTTTCTCTTCTTTTGTTCTTTTTTTTTTTTTTTTTAATTCATGAGAGACACACACACACACAGAGACAGAGAGGCAGAGACACAGGTAGAGGGAGAAGCAGGCTCCATGTGGGGAGCCCTATGTGGGACTCCATCCCGGGTCTCCAGGATCATGCCCCGGGCTGAAGGCTGCTAAACCACTGAGCCACCCGGGCTGCCCTGCTCTTTTTCTTAACTGAGAATCCATGTCCTTCAGCTCTGTTAAACTTTCTTACAGTAACGACCAATTTTTCTCTCTTCAGAGTTTTTTTTTTTTTTTTTTTTCTTCAGAGTTTCATCAGTTTTTGCTTTAGGTATTTCTGTTGTATGGTGCATATAGATTTAGGATTTTGCCTTCTTGGTGAACTGGCCCCTTAATTATCATGTAATGTCTCTCTTTATTACCAGTAGTATCCCTTGTTCTGTAATATAATTAATCTGATTTTTTTTAAGTTTTTATTTTTATTTTTTTATTTATTTATGATAGTCACAGAGAGAGAGAGAGAGAGGCAGAGACATAGGCAGAGGGAGAAGCAGGCTTCATGCACCGGGAGCCCAACGTGGGATTCGATTCCAAGTCTCCAGAATCGCGCCCTCAGCCAAAGGCAGGCGCTAAACTGCTGCACCACCCAGGGATCCCTAATTAATCTGATATTAACAAGCCATTCCAAATGGCTTATATTAGTGCTTACATCATATATCATTTTAAATGTTTTAATTTTATCTTACTTATGTTTTACATTTAAAGAAGGTTTGTTAAAGATAGCTATATGTCTGGTCTTGCATTTTTCCCCCTAGTCTGACATGTCTGTCTTTTAACTGTGTTTCTATCATTTATATTTAATGTAATTATTGACTATTGATACTTGAACACAGTTTTGAACTGTGTGGGTGCATTTCCATGTGTTTTTTTTTTTCAAAACACACAGTACAGTACTGTAAGTCTACTGTCTCTTCCTTGTGATTCCTTAACAACATTTCTTTCTCTAGATCACTTTGTTGCAAGATACTATAATACATATACAAAATACATATTATCAGCTGTTTATGTTATCAGTAAGGCTTCCAGTAAACAGTAGGTTATTAGTAAAGTTTTGGAGGAGTCAAAAGTTATTTTTTTAAATTTTTATTTATTTATGATAGTCACAGAGAGAGAGAGAGAGGCAGAGACACAGGCAGAGGAAGAAGCAGGCTCCATGCACCGGGAGCCCGACTTGGGATTCAATCCCCGGTCTCCAGGATCGCGCCCTGGGCCAAAGGCAGGCGCCAAACCGCTGCGCCACCCAGGGATCCCATAGTAAAGTTTTGGGGGAGTCAAAAGTTATACCTGAATATTTACTGCACATGTTGGGGGGGGGTTGGAACTCCTTATCCCCTCATTGTTCAAGGGTCAACTATATATTTGATTGAAATCTGCTATCTTGCTAATATATAGCTACTTGCTCTTTCCTTTTTTGGTTATTTAAAAAAATAATTACACATTTTCTATTATTTTAATTCATCTTCATTCTTGGCATGTTAATTACAGCTAATTCCAATTAATTTTAGTGGCTATCTAGCATTGACAACAGGCATCTTTATAACTACTTCTTATTAATGTTCTACAACTTCATGAATAGTATCCTTGCAATATCCTTCCAATTCATGGTCTTGCAATTTCCTGCCAATTCATCTTTTTCATCCTTTGTACTATATTTTTTATACCTTTTACCTTTATAAATATTTTAACTCTAATAGCGCTTGTTACTAGTTGAGTTTAGGTCAAGGATCAGTACACTTTATGTAAAGGACCAGATAGCAAATATTCCTGGCTTTACAGGGCATACTATTTCTATCACTACTCAACACTGCTGTTGTAGGGTGAAAGCAACTATAGATAATTCACAGATGATTGGTTGCATCTATGTTCTAATCAAACATTATTCACTGAAGTAGGCAGTGGGTCAGATTTAATCCTGCAGGTAGCTTGCTGCTGACCACTCCTTCAGACAATTTTATTTTAAGGACATTAAAAATAAGGAAAGATGTTTACCATTTACTTTTAGGTTTACCATTACTACTGGAATTTTCAAAACAAATTTGCATGTAACTCCAAATTTCCATCTGTGAATTTTCTCAACCTTTGTTTTTTTAGAAAATCCTTTTGTTGTTGTTTTTTTATTTTGTTTTTTGTTTTTGTTGGGGGACTGACTTTTGAAAGATGTTTTTACTTATATATAGAATTTTGGGCTTTGGGGGTGTTTTCTCTTTATATATATTAGTTATGTCCCCACATTTTCTCTGGCTTATATAGTTTCAGTCAAGCATGGTGTAATTCCTACCTTTTTTTCTCTCTGTAAGTAGTTCTTCTTTCTTTCCGGCCTTCCTCCCTTCCTTTTTTCTCTTTATCTCTCCTCATTTCTGTGTGTGTCTCTCTCTTCCTGCTAGTCTCAGGACTTTAGCTTTGGTTGTAGCACTTTGAGTATGATATGTACTTTTGTCTTTATCATAATTTGGTTTCCCTGATTTCTTTTGGATAGAAGGTCTGCTGTCTTTTATTAATTTTTGAATATTTCCAACCACCACTACCCTTACTCTATGCCTATATTACACTTTTCTTTCTTTTTTTTACATTTGCCAACATTTAGCATAACACCCAGTTCTCATCCCGCCAAGTGCCCCCTGCTTGCTATCTTCCCTCTTTAGAAGATGGATTCTCCCACCAACACACACACATGATTTTTTCCCTTTTACTTGTTTGGTATTTTCTGCAGTTTTGTCTGGTGGTGTTGCTAAGCCTTAAGAGAAATCCTCTAACTTTTCTATCGTATTTTTTTCCCAGCATGTTCACTTGACTCACAGTTTCCATTTTAGCTGAAATGTCCTGGGTTGTTTGCTTTTTATGCTAGACCTCACTTAAAAAGTTGCTGCTTGTTCCTTTTCTGTTCTGCCAAAGGTAAAGCAGTTTTTGTGATGTTTCTCCTGGGAAGGCACTGACCCACATTGGAATTCATTTTTCTTCATTATCATCTGACTTCAACTCCCTGATAGGCTCAAGGAAAGTTACACTTCTGTAGATTATCCTCCTTTATTTTTGAGGTTTGTGTTAGAACAGAGTTTTCTCTTGGGTCTTTCCACAAGTGGAGGCAAAATTCTCTGGGTTCTTTTATTATTTTTTGAATAATATTATTTTCTTTCCTATTTTATGCTCTCTTTTTACAGATCTTATTTGGATTTTGTGTTTCTTGGAATAATTCTCCTTCATATTTTGAACTATGTTCCATGACATTTTCTTTATTTTGTCTTCTAACCATATTACTTAATTTTGTGTCTGGGTATTACTGTTAATTTCCAATAAATCTTCCTTATTTATAGAATTTTCTGCTTGTCTAACTTATTGTTTATTTGAGAGAAATGAAAATATTTTTCTTAGTGAGTATATTGATTATATTCATTTTGAAATAGTCTTCTGCTCCATACATTGTTTTCTTTGGTTTCTACACTCTCATTTTGTGTGTGTTTTATTTTTAAGTGCCTTATTAAATTTACATTTCCCTCTTTAACAGAGAGACATTAAAAGGCAGATGGAAGGTTCCAAGGAGAGAAGAGAGGAAGAGGGCTCTGGATGTTTTGACAATTCATAATGTAGTATAAATGTTGTACCTCCACCTTCACCCATGGCTGGTGTTCTACATCCAGAACCTTTATTGTTAAACTGGTACCAAAGGCTAAATATGTAGCCTGCTCTTGGGATGTACAGAGCAGTCTTCTAATTGACAGGTTGGGAGAAGAAACCTTACACCTTAATTGGTCCTCATAAAGTCTCTAATCCTTGAGCTTTCAGCCCCAATCTATGTTCTCTTTCTTTTTGACTTTGTGGTTTAATGCATTTTAAAGAATTCCTTAATTGTGACATTAGTGACATATTTGGATGGAGGTAAAAGTATCAATGTCCAAAATACAGTATTTAACTGAAAGTTCAGAATATGTTTAGCTCTGTTAAATTTAATCTTGTGGTTTCTATCCCTCTGTGCATTTGGCCAAAGATTTCAGTCACAAGTTATATCATTGTCTTAGATTAAGTTCTCTGAAAATAGATACCCAGATGGTGAATTGCTTGCAGAAGGTTTACTGGGAGTATATTCAGAAGGTACATCTGTAAGGAGATTAGAAAAAGCAGGACTGGGCAGAGAGAGAAGCAGACTTGCAATGTGGAGTGATCCGGCACCAAAATCCCATTTAGAATCTGCTTTCTTAGACCACTGCTGGCACTCTCTTAAATGGAGGTTCCTGGAAATAGATTCTGAGATGGGACATTTATGGAAATTTCCTTCACAAGATACTCCTGTTAGGAAGTTAAGTCAGAAATAGTGAGCATAGAGCAGATAACACTATGGATCCTACGGGGAATTCTGAACTTGGTCCTTTCTAGATGTACCAATGCAAGGCAAGGAATCATAGATTTCACATCGCTTCATCCACTAGCTAGTCAGTGATCAAGGGTGGCCTTCCGGGAAGGGACACCACCTTGGATGATGTAAGTTTCTGAAGCTCAGTGGAATTCCCAGGGAGAGGCATAGTCATGTATAGATTGTAGATCCTAGTCCCAAAAGTTGGGAAAAAGGTGGATTGGCTTTTCGAAGAACATCTTGATGAGCAACAGTATCAGTCACAGTAGACATTGCTCACATTGTTTGCATTATGAGATCCTGAACCATGTGTACATATGTTCTCATTCCTATTTAACTGAAGAGAATGCAGGAGACAATTTGTCAGCTGGTTTCCTATGGTTTTAAGCAAAGCAGATAGCTCCTTGCAAAATTCAACCCTACTTCCCTTTTAGGCTTAGAAACACTGTGAGGCCAACCACCTCAAATCTGTTTTGTTTTTGTTTTTGTTTTGTCCTTGAGTTTCAGCCAATGATTTTTAGGAGTTTTCAAACTTAGGTACTTTTGCAGTCAATTCCTTTCCCTATACCTGTGGCTGCAGGCAACTCCTGAGCTACTTTTAAAATGTAAAGTAATTTTTCTTATTTCAGAATTCCACATAAATGGAATGATGCATTAAGTGTCCTTTTTGTTTGCTTTTTATCACTCAGCATAACATTTTTGAATTTGTGCATGCTGTTGGGTATATGCAGAGGTTATTTCTTTGTATTGCTGAGAATCATGTCATTTTGTGGCTATACTACAATGAGCTTATGAATCAAACTGATAGAAGACATTTGAGTGATCTCCAGTTTAAGGATACTAGGAGTAAGGCTGTTATTACCAATGGTGTGTGTTTTGTGTAGGCATAGGTTTTTACTTCTTTGGGGAAATGATCTGTGTGACCCTTCACAGCTAGCCACTTTTTTGTTTTACTATCTCTTAAGCAACATCTAGGCATATACAAGAATTAGCATTGCACTTCATGTATATATAAGTGAAAGAATACTTTGACTGTAAGGGTTTGGGTAGTAAATATTTTAGAGTTTTCAGACTGCAGGATCTCAGTAGTAACAACTCAACCTTACTATGGTAGCACAAAGACAGGCATAAAAATACAGAAACAAATCAGTGTGGCTAAAACTTTATGTACATATGTAGAAAGTGGGCTCAATTTAGCTCGGGAGCTTTATAGTGCTCTATCTTGTCTCCCAATCTAGGTATACATTTATACAAATTCAAAACCAACAGAAATTATTTAAAATTTTATAATATTTCTGGATTATAAATATGTGCATTGATTTGTAAGTATTCACATAGACAACAGATACAAGGAGATGATTGCTTGGTGTTATGAGAAAATGACATTTCAGTATCCATCTGAGAAAATGGGTGTGACAAATAGACCTCTTCATCTTATCTCCTACCTAACTATTCCTGCTGCTCAAACCCTTGCATGCTGGGGTGGCATCTATTACTGTCTTTGACAGGGGTATAACTCATAAACCTTTATGGCATTCAAACACAGGCACCTTTGGTCTTAAGGACATAGGGCAAGAGATATGGAGAAGCATTGCCCTGGGGTCTAAAATACCATTTGTCTCAAGAACAGGTATTTATGGTGACAAGTTGTTCTGTGCCAGTGCTGCTTGTCATGTTCCAAGTGATAGAGGTGGGCATATCTTTAATAGATTTATTGTTTGTGTATTTGTGATACAGAGTTTTCTAAGTGGTGAGGCTCCAGGCAGTGGCTTTCTGTTGCCCGAGTCCAAGGGTAGTGCTAATAGAAAATGAATAATCTTTTTTTAAGATTTTATTTATTCATTTGAGACAGAGATATGGAGAAAGAGAGAGCGAGAGAGCATGAGCAGGGGGAGAGGCCAAAGCAGAGAGGGAGAAGCAGGCTCCCCACTGAGCAGGGATTCCAATGTGGGGCTCTATCCCAGGACCTGGAGATCATGACCTGAGCTCAAGGTAGATACTTAACTATCTTAGTCACCAAGGCACTCCAAAAGAGAATAATCTTATAACAACATAAATCAGGCTATGATTCCCTGTTGCTTAATACCTTCCAATATATTTTTATAACATTTAAAATGAAATGGCACCTTGGCACCAATGCTCCCCATGTGATAGAGAACCACAAAACACCATTGCAGATTGTTCTGATTTTGCTTTCCCTTAGTTGACCATGTTCTAGCCTGCTGGCTTCCCTTCTTTTTCTTGAAGAAATAAAGGGGAGAGAACAAGCAAACTAAGCTTTCCAAGGAAAAATATTTCTATCCCTTTGATTTCTGTAATGTAGGGCTCATAACAGTGTCTGGTAAATAGTAGGTGATCAATTAGCAGTTTAAAATAAACAAGTAAGAAGATTTTATGAAAGCAAAACAAGGAGAGGAATTCTCCCTGTTGATGGAATGGTCTGAGCCCATTCTCAGTGGTGTGGAATTTATATTTTGTTTTAAAGAATGACTAGCAAGATTGCAGTAATGAGATTTGAAAGAAGAAGCTTATTATTACATACTAAGGTAATTAGTGCTGATTTCATGGAAAAGATGGGAGAACCTATAATATTTACAGCAGTGTTTATGCCTTAGAATTGTATAATGCTTCGTGGTTTCCAAGTATCTTCACATCTGTAATCTCATTTACGCGGGGTCTCTGCTTTTCTAACTTAATGGAGGCCAGGGGTGCATGAAAGCTTAATTAGAGACAGAAGGAAAACACTTTCTTCTTCCAATGATCCATATGTGTCTGTGAAAGAACAAAAAGACTTTTTTTTTTCTTTTTAAGAATCATCCTAGAACTTGCAATTTTATTCATTTCTGACAATGGGGAATGGCTATAGCAGCCAACTCACCAGTCTTCCCAAGTAAGCAGTTGAGTAAGGAGCCAAATGTCTTGTCTGTGAAAAAAAATAATGTATACGCAGCTAGGCATCTGAATGCCACCTCCGGATAAGAAGGAAATGAGCATGTGTTCATTTGATCTAACACTTTAAATGTAATCTCTCACATTGCTCTCCCAAGACTCATTAGCTTGTGTTTTGAGAGCACCTCTGAGCATGAGGGCTCATGCCCATTTCCAATTAAATACATATAAGCACACTTAAATGTGAATTAAAAACAATTACTCAGTCCATATAGATAACTGGAAGTTTCTTTTTTCTTAGAAGTGTATGTTCACTATTTTTAAACTGGCCGCAAGATTGCTTGAAAAGAACCAGGCGCAATTTGCAAAATGCCTTTACTACCCTCAGGACAAAATAATAAGGAAAGAAAAAAGAATTTCATTAGTTAGTTGGGAAACCATCATATGCTCTGTCAAGAAATATACTTTCATAGCATATGCACAGAATGTCCCCTTAATGTGGCCATTTTATTGTATGGAATATCTACCTAATTCAACCTTACTAATTCCTCCTTTCCTCCCTCCCATGAGTAGACTTTCTCTACTCTTCCTGGAGACAAACTGGATCATACTGGATTTGGTAGTGATGATTTTGTTTCTTACAATATTATGCAAATTCTTTGTTCCTCTGTGAATTCTCTCAGACCTCTCTCTTGTTATCACCGGGATTTTACTGTTTTGTTTCAGGAACTATAGTTTTAACTGGAACATCTTTTTGGAATTGCCTGTGGTCACCTTACAATATTTACTTAGAACCCTGCGATCTTAAGGTGAGAAAGAACCACAATGACCATGTTCAGAAATCAAATTATTATTATTATTTTTAGATTCTATTTATTTATTCATGAGAGAGAGAAAGAGGCAGGGACACAGGCAGGGGGAGAAGCAGGCTCCCTGCAGGAAGCCCAAGGTGGGACTCGATCCCAGATCTCCAGGATCAGGCCCTGGGCTGAAGGCAGCACTAAACCACTGAACCACCCCGGCTGCCCCCAGAAATCAAATTAAAACATTATTCATCTCTATAATCTCCATAATCATTCAAATGAAACACAGTTTCCCTTTCTGTAAACTATAGTATTTTCTGCCTTCATTATACACATGATTCTTTATTATTTATTATCTGTATCTGAGCACTTTATGTTTGTATATACACATAAAACTGTAAGACATTGGGGTTGATGTGTTTTCATATGCTGTTCCTTTGGACATAGTTTGTATGAAAATAATATTATTAAATTAATAACTTATAATAATTTGTGACTACTATTGGTTTTGTATTCAATTCTAAGTTCTGAGAAGCTAAGGAATATGTAGTCTTATCACACCATGGTTTTTTTATCCTTATCACAGTGTTTGGTATATGTAAAGCTATTTATCTAAAAGTCTTGAAGAATTATTGTATTCTGGGCACTAATCTAAGTATTTTGTCTCTATTGGTTCCTTTAAAACTTAGAATATCCCTTTAAGCTATTATTACACAAATGAGAAAACAAACCAAAGGAAAGATAAAGTAAGTAATTTTTTCAAGATTTAGTAGTTATTAAGTGGCAGGTCCAGAAGACATGATGTGTTACTCATAAATATTTTAAAAGACAAATAAATTGTGAAAAATTACATAAAAAGTTGAAGCTACATACCTAATTTTGAAATAAAGGCATATGTTTATATATATATTATATATACACAAATCTATTAAATAAAAAAATATAAATATACACCCTGAACAATGGAGACTTTCAAATTAATGATTACCTAGGATAGCAATTACTTTCTGTAGAATACTGATGTTTTCTATTTAGTCCCCATGGGTGGATATCACTTTCAACTCATCTTCAAAATAGATCAATGTAAACAATAAATCTATGAAAAAGAAATGAATGATTTTGTTCTCTGTAGAAGGACGACTATCACAGAGACAGTTGCTATTAACTTGTGACCCATGATTGTAATTTGTAATTTGCAAGCTTTGCCTGGAAAGAGAAGGTGGCTGATTGCCACATGTGAAAATTTTTGTAGTGCCCTAACACTGTGAAGGTTTGGCAAGCCTATTTTTCTTGGCTCTCTAGATATGCTAAGTTCTACTTAAATTTTAAGATTTAAAAACAAAAAAAATTATTAAGATTCCATTCCAAGATGTGCAGAACAAAATGAAGAAATTTTAAATTTAAACTAGGGCTGTAAATATTATAGAGAAGCCCTGGTTTTTGCACAGTGTAATTATACACCACTTCCTCCCTAAAGCAGAGGCAAATAACTGTGTTTTTCTTTGTAGAATTCCTGGCATCCTCATATCTATTCTGACTACAGAGGTAGAGAAACTAGAATTCACTGAAATTGAGTGTCCCGCCCAATGTCAATATTTCTTTAGGTCAAGTTTTTCGTAATTAATGTCTTCTCAGCCATATTTCTCAATTTTTGTGTAATCGTGTTAGTATCTATTAATTTCATTAGTTCTTCCATGATCACATTTGAAAATTTTTAAGTGCTGCATTGTTTTAACTAAATAACACTTTAATTTCTTCCAGCAAAAAGACTAAAAAAGGGAAAATAGTATAATAGTATTTACTTAAATGGTTTTATGGGTAAGACTAAATAGGGAAAATAGTATAATAATATTTACTTAAATGGTTTCATGGGTATTGAGTTGTGACAAACAGTATAAAAAATATTGCTTGGAGCTGCTGCTGTATACGTAGGTCATCACATTAGATCTTGGTAGAGACATTTGTTTGGAAGCGTTCTGTGTAGGAAGCATGGCAGGAGAGGGGCGGGAAGTTCTGAATTTTGTTTTGCTTTGGTCCCAGACTGCTTCAGGTCTTAGGAGTCCTTCAGTCATTCAGCACGAAGGAGTCCACAAACCAATACTGTCAACAGAAAAACCATCAGCTTTAAAAACAGCCATGAGCTCCCCGTATGCTGCTCACTGCATCTTACCTTCTGCTGTCATGGGAGATAACCAACTCCACTCAGAGCTGCAATAATCGGAACTTCCTTGGAGGAGCAGATGGTGTTGATGAGCCTGTTCATAAGGGTTGGGTAACATTTCAAATTAAAACCACGGTCCTTTCTGTCTGTTATACAATTTTTAACTGTGTCTTCTCTGTTATGTTGTGGGCATGAAACTCAATATCAGTCATCCATTTGTTCTCACAGAACATTCAAGTGTTCTAGGTGTAAAAGTCTATGCCTTGTGGAAGATGGACTATATATGAACAATGACACTTTTCACCCCTCTTATTCAAGGACTAAGCTTTTCCATACGCAAGATTTTTTTTCAGTTAACTGAGGTTTACTGATTAAATACAATTTTAAAGATTTTTAAAATTTATTAGAGAGAGAGAGAGAGCACATGTGTGAGCTGGGTGGGGTGGGGAAGGGGGGAGAGGTGCAGACAGGTAGGGGGAGAAGGACAAGCAGACTCTGCACATAGTATGGAGCCAGATGCAGACTCCATCCCAGGACCCTGAGATCATGACTTGAACCTCAATCAAGAGCCGACCACTCAATCAACTAAGTCACCCAGGAGACACCCCATTAAATACAATTTTAAATTAGCTCTTTTATAAATAGAATCTTTCTAAAGTACTACAATGTTCCAGAAGTTCTTACATAATATATAAAAATGTGTTTTTGAATTGGGGTTTAAGTCATGAACAGATTTTGTTTTTCTAGTTTGACTATTATGCTCTTAGATGGTATATTCTTAATGTCTCTAGATTGGTATACCTGTTTAGTTGTATAATTTGCCCTTTTTGAGTAGCTTATTAAAGTGTAGTTGACACAGAACAAACTTGATAGATTTAAAGGGAACATTTAAATTATTGACATAGGTATAAATTTGTGAAATCATTAGCACAATCTCAAAATGGCATACCCATCATGCTGAAAAGTATCCCTATGTCCTTCCTTTTGTCTCTCCCCAGATTATCATCCATCACCAGACAACTAGTGATTAACTTTTTGCAGTAAGCATGTGTTTTAGCCTGGGTCTTTTCATTAGCATAGTTATTTCAAAACTCATCCATGTTGTACTGCATATGTCTTTTAATTTAATTGCTAAGAAACATTCCACTGTATAAATATACCATAGCTTATTTATCCCTTCACCAGACAATAGATATTTGGGTTGCTTCCAGTTTGGGCTTATTAAAAATAAAGCTGCTATGATCACTTGTGTATGTCTTTGTGTGAACATATGCTTTAATTTCTCTTGAGTTCATATGTAGAAGTAGAATGGTTGGATCATATGGTTAAGTGTATGTATAATATTCTAAGAATATACTAAATGGTTTTTCAAAGCGATTGTGCCATTTTACATTGTCAAAAGTAGTATTCACATGCTCTAGTTTTTCCATGTCTTTGACAAAACTTTGTATGGTCATTCTTTCAAATTTTCCACATTTTAATAGATGTGAAGGTGTATTTCATTGTGGTTTCATTTCCACAATGATGGAAGACTAATGATGTTAAACATTTTTAAGTATTCATTTTTATCTCTATATTTTCTATTATGAAGTGCTTATATTTTATTCATTTTTCTTGCGTGGTTTGTGTTTGATAATTATTGTTTTGATATTTACTTATAGATTTTGGATGCAAATCCTTTATTAGATATGCCTTGGGAAGCTTCTCCAGTTTTGGTCAGTATTTTCACTCTATTGACAATGTTTAAAGAGTAGTATTTAATTTTAGTGAAATCCACTTTATCAGATTTTTTTTTTCTTTTATAGATAGTGTTTTTGGTGTTGTATTCAAAAAACTTGTCTTAACAGAAGGTCTCTAGGTAGTGGCACTTTTGAGTTTAGACCCAGATAATTATTTGTCATCAATGACTGTTTTGTATAGTGCTAGATGTTTAGTAGGGTCTCACTTAATGACAGTAGCATGTCCTTCCAACTGTAGCGACCAAATGTCTTCAGATATTTCCAAAAGACCCTCCAAAAACAGAATTGCCCCTGTTGGAGAACGACTGGCCTAGCCTAAGATTACAAAATTTTTCTCCTGTGACTTCTTCAGGAAATTTTTTGGTTTTCAATTCTGAATTTATATAGATGATCCATTCTGAGGAATTTTTGCATATTGTGTGAAAAATGAATCCAAGTTCCTGTTTTTTTGCATATGGATATTCAATTGTTCCTGCACCATTTGATTAAACAAAAATTCTTCTATCACTGAATTGTATTTACACCTTTATAAAAATAGCTGTTCTTATATATATTAAATTTATATCTGTACTCTGTTGTATTCCATGAGACCATTTGTCTATCAACATTAGTATCAAACTATCTTTATTACTGTAGCTTTACAATAACCTGAAATCAGGTTGTTAGTTTTTCAACCATATTTTTATTTTTCAAAATGCTGTTGGCCATTGTAGTTCTACTAAGTAGTCAGGTCTCAAGGTGGTCTATTAAGATAACAAGCTAAATAAATGGAAAGTAACAATCAAATGATAATACAATCAAGAGGCAAAAAGGGGTGCCTTCTCAGCAGTGTTGTTTTCTCCCACAGGACAGCACGATGAGAGTCCAGCAGATGAGGTGTACATGGAGAATTATCTCCTTGCCGATGAGCTTCTTGAGGGGTATGAATCAGCACTGTACAGAGGGGATGTTTCATAAAGCCATATTATTATTTATATTTTATGTTAATGGGCTAATTTCTTAATGCCATTGGTAACTTTAAAACAAATTTAAAGATTTTATTTATTCATGAGAGACACAGAGAGGCAGAGACAGGCAGAAAGAGAATCAAGCTCCCTGTAGGGAGCTGGATGTGGGGCTCAATCCCGGGTCATCAGGATCATGCCCTGGGCTGAAGGCAGACAGACAATCACTGAGCCACCCAGGCATCCCACCATTGATAACTTTAAAACTGGTAGGATAGGGTAATGACACAGAGAAGATATTTGAAGTTGGACATGTCTGTCAGAACTCTTTTAAAATACGTCTGCAATTACTTGTTGAAGTCACAGATGATACCATGAGAAAATGACCCCTAAGCTACCACATATGTATGAGGCAGTTGCTCTGATGCATGGGGATGTGGCTGTGTTATTGTCATCTTGGAAATTCTTCATATTGAAAACTATGATATAAGGTGTAAGGCATAATGAAACCAAAGCAAGCGGGGGTGATGAAAATCTTGATTTCATGTACATGTTGCCATGGATGACGTAATTCCTAGAGCTACCACATGTACACCTGATATTCTCTAAAGATTTTTCTGTATTAACTTAGAGGTTGAATAACAAAATTATTTTGATTTTCATCTTCATTGTATTTTGGCTTCATGTTTAATTATTAATTAGAATTTAAGCTGAACTGAAGCTATTCAAGGTTTGTGTAAATATCTACTAAAATTTTCAAGATGAGCGTGTGAAAACCTTTTCATTTGTCAAAACTTCTATTCCTTTTTAATTCAATTTAGAATCTTCACAATTCCCAATAAACATTTGATTATATTTTTAAATTGAAGAAATTTATTTTAGAATGATGGACTCTAAGTCAATGTAGTCTAAATCTATGAGCACTCACATTTCATTTGAAAGGCACAACTCAATAATGGGTAACTGAAATGATGGAATTTTAGATGTCATTTCTGTATTAGTGCTCAGATTCTTTGCTTGAGTAAATGTAATTTAAAAATAAATCTGACTCTCAGGGAAATGAAAAGAGGATTCTTGAACTTTCTGTTATCAGTTCCCAAGTTCCTTGAGGTATTGTTCTTAAATATAGTAAGAAGCGTTATTGATTTGTTCAAAAAATAGTTCACAGTGGATCTTTTGGAGAATTCCTCAGCATTCTTTTTTTAAATGTAAAACATTAGGTAAAATTTATTAGGGATCTTTTCAGGATTTAGAACCAGAAGTTTTAAAAGGAAAGAGTTTGGAGTTTATCTAGTCCAGTCTCTTCATTTTACAGATGATGAAGGTAAAGGAGTTCAAAATGGATGGTTAATTGGTTAGCAATTTTTTGTAATGCATAGAGCAATGTGTTTGGCATTGGAAACTTGGATTCTAGTCACATGATCTCTTTGAACTGTGTTTTTCTCACATTAAAATAAGGAGGTAGAAGCTTTTCACATTCATATCTCTTTCAGATTTAAAACCTATAGAACTTGAGAGGTCAAAGGACCTTATTACATTTTGCGGTCTTCAATGACCTTTCATATATAGAATTTATAACCCTTTTTTATAATTGTGATCTACTTTACTCATTATTTCCTAAATTCAACAGCCATTTACTAGGGACTTAAAATTTGAAAGGCGTTATATTGTATACTAGGAACTATTTCATTACAGTTAGAAATTATATCAAATGAAATAATGTTTATCCCATCATTGATATTCTTCTTATTGTTTTAATTTAGCAGCAGGAATTCCTTTATCCCAGTGAGAGTTTATAGAACATTTTTTCTCTATAACCTTTAAAACATGGGGCTACTTTTCTGAATCAACTATGAGATTCTTGCCCAATAGGTTCCCTGTTGCTTTATGGTTGCCCTTAAGCCAATTATGGGGAGCCTAAACATTCTTTTTTTTTTTTAAGATTTTATTTATTTATTTATGAGAGACACAGAGACACAGAGACATAGGCAGTGGGAAAAGCAGAAGTCCCAGGGGGAGCCTGATGCAGGACTCGATCCCAGGACCCTGGGATCATGAACTGAGCCAAAGGCAGATGCTCAATCACTGAGCAACCCAGGTGCCCTTCCCCCCTCCTTTCTAAAAAAGGATTTTAGAGCCTAAAGATTCTTGGGATACAGTTTGAAAACCACAATTGGAGTTCTATTCTTTGGTTTTATGAACAAGGATATGTGGTCTAAACTGGATAAGTAGTTTCACCATACAAAGGGAGCTAGAGTAAGATCTTGTACTCTTTATTGATTTCTCATCCTATATACATAGTCTATAAAATTAAAGCACTCTCTGGATTATTTCATATCTCAGAGTTTTTTTACAATGAGACAGATTTTTTTAACTTGCTTATTCTTTAAAAAGTTGATTATATTTTGTAGGGTATACTTTTTTCTCAAAATCACAAAAGAACTCAGGTGAGTTTAAATTAATTAAAATTTATTAATTTAATTAGTTAAAATTAATAAAATTAATTAACTCAGGTGAGTTAATTAAAATGCAAATTTATAGATTTGCATAATATGAAGTTGTGCAGAATCCTTGCTTTGGTGTGGAACCTAAAAGATAAATAATACTTCTCAAAACAGTCAAATTCAGCCCATTACAGATAACTTTGCATATAGAGCTGTAAAGATAATACACACCTGAACTTTTAATACAAATGATTTTCAACTCACTCCACTTTCCTTGACAATACAGCCAGTTATCCATGGAACTGTTCAGGACTGAGGAAATTCAATTCTATCATTGGAATGGAGGCCTTGCCACATGACTTCTACCCATTTTTTTCATTAACGACACATTTTCTTCCAAATGATATTCTAATGGTCCACATACGATATATAGAAGAGAAACACTATAGTAGTTATTGAGAGATTCTTATTTAAATTTATACCAAACATTTAAATTTGAGAGTAACCAAGCAATTTAAATTTTTATAAGGCTCATATGGAACCGAGGCTCAAAAATAGCTGAGAAAAATATATATTATAAGTAACAGCATCCAACAAGCATTTATCTTTCTCTCTGAGGGGATGCAGGATGACTCAGAAAGAATACTTTTTCTTAAGAAAGGAAAAGAAAAAAATACTGTAACCATTAAATGTTTTTTCTTTCTCTTAAAAAAACACACAAATAAACAGCAGCTATTTTTAAAATTCGGAGTAGAATACACATACAGAAAATGGAATGAAATATAAAATTGCAGCTTAATAAATCATCCCAAAGTAAACATTCATGTAACCGCTACCGAGATCGAGAGCTAGAAGTTTGCCAGTTACTCAAGAAGCCTCCCTGTTGTGCCTTTCCCATCAGTATGTCCTCCTGTGAATTAAAGAAAACACAGTCTTGACAATCGTGGAAGTAGTCATTGCCCTTCCTCCCATGTTTACCACAAGTTTTTAGTTTTAGAGCATACTATGTATCTCTTCACAATATAGTTTAGTATTATATTTATGTATGCATGTATCTGTGCATTTATATACATTTTTTTTTCCTCTTCCACTTAATATTATGCTTGTGGAATCAATCATGTTGGATGTAGATATAGTTTATTCATTTTTAAAATATCTATATTATTACACTGCTGAATTAAGCATAATATATCTGGCTGGGGATTTTTTTTTTCATTTTTAGTCGTTATGAATAATAGTCTCATGAACATTCTTGTGTATGCCCCTCGGGGCACAGGCCAGTGTACTTTAAAAAAAAATTATTTATTTATTTATTTGAGGAAGACAGCATGAGTGGGTGGGTATTGGGGTAAAGGGAGAGGGAGAAGCATTCTCCTTGCTGAGTAGGGAGCCCACCCCAGGGCTCAATCCCAGGACCCGAAGCCGAAGGAAAATGCTTCACTGACTGAGCCACCCAGGTGCTCCACTGCACTCATAAGTTCCACTCCAGGTAAATATATATAATATAGCTTAGCAAATGTGTATTGTAACATATGTAAATAATGCCAAAGAATTTTCCAGAGGTTCTGTGCATGAGTATGAAAGTTTAAATTTAAGCATATACTGGCTAAATTTTACATTGTCAGTCTTTGGCCTTAAGTATCCTGTTGCCTATTTTATTGTGGATTAAATTTACAATAATGCCATCCCTAATAATGTGGGTTTAACATTTTCCAATGCATTAATAAATTCTTAAAGGAAAGTTATCTCAATAGATACAAAAAAAATCAGTATTTGCATACATTCATAATACAGATCTTTTGCACACAAGGACTAGAGGACAAATATTTAGATCCCATAAAGACAATATACAATTTGCAAAATGTTGAAAACATTCCATTTTGAAAGCAAATATATCTATGATCATCACTTTAACTATTATATTGTAAGTACCAGCAAGTGAACAAATGTAGGAAAATAAATAAATGACAAAATGAGAATAATAAAAATAGTAAAGCAAGCATTATTCATAGTTGATCATTTTAATGTAATAACCCCCAAATACACAAATATATTTTTAGGAAGTTTTGCAAAATAGTTTTATACAGGAAAAATCAAAATAAAAAGAAATAATTGTTTCAAATGAAAACTAATTTTAAATAAAATGTAAATAAAAATTTAAATATATCATTAAAATATTGATATAAGGAGCTGGAACAGAGGGAAGGACAAATAGAATACAGAAGATTTTTAGGGTGGTAAAACTATTCTTGCACAAAACTATAATGATGGATACATGTCATTATACATTAGTTCAAACCCACAGAATGTATAATACCAAGAATGAACCCTAATGAAAATTGTGGATTTTGGTAATAATGATGTGTCAATATAATTCATCAACTCTAACGAATTTACCACTTTGGTGTGGTATGTTGATAATAAGGGAGGTTGTGTGTTGGGGGTGTGTGTGGAGGAGGTAAATGGGAACTCTAATTTCTGTTCAATTTTCTATGAACCTAAAACTGCTCTGAAAATTAAAGTTTATTTAAAAAATTAACAAATAGAAAATTTCGAGAAAATAATTACAAAATACTAAGTATAATAATTTTAAAAATCTAAATAAACAGAAAATATGTTAATTTTATGGACTAAAAAGCTAAATAAATGAGAGCCATACTAGTGTTAATTTGTAATCTCATGTTTTTCTACCACATTTGGTTTATGGATATGGACAAAAAATTCTAACATTGAAATGGAAAATACAACGAGGAAAGAATCACTGAGGAACTGTTAAAGAGGATTGCAAGGGATATAAAGACTTACCTAAAACCACATTATGTAAGATAGAGTGAGTTCAGTGTAAAGGAAGAAAAGTAGACAAATGAAAAATGTCAAATTGCAGAGCTATATATAAATGGAACCTTAAATTTTGAAAAAATGGCACAGCAGATTCATGGAGAAAGAATGATCATTGAATTAAAATGGTGTTGCATGGCAATTTGCCAATCTACAGAAGAAAATTGTGAGAATAAAAACAACAACAAAACAACCTCTTTCTCATACCATACTAAGTCGTCAGATTAATTTTTATTTACAGTATGAAAGGTAATCTTTAAGCTTTGAAAAGGTAATAAAAGCAAAAGTGAGAAATGGAGTGGCATTGCTTATATCAGACAAGATAGGCTTTAAGACAAAGAAAAATGCTACTTCATACAAAAATATTTTGTAATAAATAGATTAACCATGAAATCATATAATTATAAACATATATGCATATAACAGCATAGCCCAAAAACACGTAAAGCAAAATATGACAAATTTAAGAAAAAAGCAGACATTTTAACAATAATTGTTGGAAATGTCAATATCACACTCTGGACAATCCATAGAACAATCAGATTACAAAGGAAATAGAAGATCTAAAGCAATCACACAAATTGTAACATTCTGGCTACCAACAAACAACAAAGTATACAATTTTCTCAAGTGTACGTGGAACATATACAGGGCAGATCATGTATTAGGCTACAACAGAAAAGGTCTTAACAAATTAAAAGGAGCAAAATCAGAGAAACAGTGTTCTCAGATCACAAAGGGGTAATACTAGAAAGCAATAACAAAAGGAATTAGGAATATTCACAAGTATGTGGAAATTAACACACTACTAAAGAAACAATGGGGGGAAAAGAAATTACAAAATACTTTGAAAAAAGTAAAAACAAAAACAAAAGTAAAGCATACAAAAAGTTATGAGACACACCTAAGGGAATATTTACAGGGTAATTTACAGCAAAAAGAAGAAAGACAAGTCAATAACGTAATCTTAAGAAAATAATAAAATAAGAGTAAGCTACATTCAAAGCAAGCAAAATCAGATGCATAGTAAATATTAGAGCAGAGATAAATGATATAGAGATTTTTTTAAATTAAGAAAATTGTTTGACAAGTTTAATATAATTGATAAAACTTTAGCTAGACTAACCAAGGTGGGGGGAATAAAGGGAGACTAAAATTATCAAAACTGGACATGAAACATAGAAAAATTATGATTAATCTCACAGAGAATATAAATAAAAGAATACTATGAATTATTGTAAGTCAACAAATTAGATAAGATAAAATGGACAAGTTCCTACAAAGATACAACCTCTGAAATGAACCAAAAAAGTTAAAATAGATCTATAACAAATATATTGAATTAGTAAAAGAAAACAAAAAATTATAACAAAACCAACCATAAGCCTACAGATTCACTAGTGAATTCTATCAAATGTTCAAAAAAGAATTACTACCAATACTTCAAAATTCTCTGAACTTTAGAGAAGACAGAACACATCACAAAATATTCTATGATGATTGTATTGCTGTGATACCAAAACAGGATAAAACATTTCAACACAACAAAAGAATACAAATATCTTTTAGGAATACATGCCAAAAATCTTCAACAAAATCCTAGCAACTTAGATCCAGCAGTATATAAAATGATTCAACATTATGACTCAGTGAAATTTGTTCCAAGAATGAAGGTTTGTTCAACAAACAAAAATTAATCAATGTAACACACCACATAGAACAAAGGACAAAAAACATGTATCATATCAATTGATGCAAAAAGGCATTTGATACAAACTAATACTCCCTAATATTAAAATACTCAACAAACTTTATAAAAATTAACTTAATGCGCTGAGAAAATACCTATAAAAGCTTACATATATCATTACATTTAATGGTAAAAGATGATACATTTACCCTAAGAACAAAACAAGAGCAAGACAATCAGGCCAAGGATGTCTGACCATTTCTATTCAGCACTGAACTGGAGGTTCTTGCAGTGGGCAATTAGGTAAGAAAAATAAATAAATAAGAGGTACTCAGATTGGCAAGGAAGATCTAAAACCATTTCTATTGAAAGATGACATGAATATATATACACATACATTTATGTACAATCCTAAACTGAAATTAAAGAACCAATTTCACTTATAATAGAATAAAAAACAACTGAATACTTAGGAATAAATTTAGCAAAAGAAATGTAAGACTTGTATGCTAAAGGTTAACAAAAACTCATTGAAAGAAATTATAGAAGACCTAAATAAATGGAAAGATATTCCATGTTAATGACATGGAAGGCTTAAGTATTATTAAGATGGCAATACCACCAAGTTGACCAACAGTTAGTTCAATGTAGTATGATACTCACCAAGATTCCAGCTACTTTTTTTTTTAAATTCCATTCCATTCATATGGAATTTAGGAAAAGCCAAAAGAAACTTGAGGACAGAAGCCAAAAGTATTTTTAATAGGAGTGTCAAGATGATTCAATGAGGCAAGTACAGTCTCTTCAACAAATGGTTCCTGGACAACTGGATATCCACATGCAAAAGAATGCAGTGCATTCCTCACAGTCTATAAAAAATTAACTCAAAGCGGATAAAAAATCTAATGTAACAGATGAAACTATAACGGAGAAAACATAAACTTGGATCTTCATGACTTTGAATTAGGCAATGGTTTATTTATGGTGTCAAAGGTACAAGCCACAAAAGAAAAAACTGATAAATCTGGCTTCATTGATATTAGAAACTGTTCCAAAGGAAATGTGTTTCAAAGACATCATCAATAAAGTGAAAAAAATAGCTCTATGTAATGGGAGAAAATACTTGGAAGCTAATTATCTGGTTAGGGACTTGTATCCTTTATATATAAAGAATTCTTAACAACTCAATGATAAAAAGGACCAATACTCCAATTAAACATGGAGAAAGGATTTAAATATATGTTTCTCCAGAAAGATGTATAAATGGAAAATAAGAATGTGACCAGATGCTAAACATAATTAAATGTAAACATATATTCCCTAGGAAAATGTAAGTCAAAATTATAATACTACTTTATACCCATTAAGATAACTATAATAAAAGAAAAAGTACAAGCAGTAATAAGTGTGGGGAAGGATGTAGGAAATTCAGAATGCTTATCCATTCCTGGTTGGAATGTAAAATGGTGCAATCACTTTGGAAAAATCCTTGATAGCTCCTGAAAAAGTGAAAGAGTTATCATATGACCCAGCAATTGTACTTCAAAGTACATACCTGCAAGAAGTGAAAATATATGTGCACAGTGGAAACAGTCTAAATGCCCAATAATTGATACAATTTTAAAATAGTCAAAAGTGGGATCCCTGGGTGGCGCAGCGGTTTGGCGCCTGCCTTTGGCCCAGGGCGCGATCCTGGAGACCCGGGATCGAATCCCACGTCGGGCTCCCGGTGCATGGAGCCTGCTTCTCTGCCTGTGTCTCTGCCTCTCTCTCTCTCTCTCTGTGTGACTATCATAAAAAAATAAAAATAAAATAAAATAGTCAAAAGTCTTCATGCTGTCACAGAGGGAAAGTTTCTTTTGTTTTTTCACAGTACACATAAAGCACTACCCATAAAGATAAAGATTGGTAAAACATACTAAATAAAATTAAGAACTTCTATTCATCAAAAACACAAATCTTCAGTGTGGCTACCCTATTCATTTGATTTACAAGTAGTATCGTATACTCCAGTTTTACTTTATTTTTCTTCCTGTTGAACTGTAAGCTCCTTGAGGTCAGGTTTCATTTTGCTCCTCACCGCCTACAACTGCTGCTGTGCAGCTTTTGCATAACTTACATTTGCACTTTGTTTTGATTTGTCAAGTCTCTGTAACAAGTAGTTAAGAGCTTGGTGCTTGTGAAATAATGATTTTTTTAAATTCACGGCAACCACTGTTTATTAGGCAATGATTTTTGTGAGGTATTCTGCTAAATGTCTTTTTTAAAAAAGATTTTATTTGTTTATTCATGAGAGACACACAGAGAGATGCAGAGACACAGGCAGAGGGAGAAGCAGACTCCCTGGGTGACTTGACCCCAGGAACCCAGGAACCTGGGATCACTACCTGAGCTAAAGGCAGACACTCAACCACTGAGCCACCCAGGGGTCCCATGCTAAGTGTCTTATGTTAACTCACTGGATACTCACAACAGCTCTATGAGCTTCTGTCTCCACACACGAGAGAATGAAGACATGAACCCTAAGTGGTTTTCTCAAGTTCTATAATTGGCAGAATCAAGATTTGAACCCAGAGTGTCTTATTATCCGGTCTGTTCCTTTAACTACTCTGCTAAAATGTAATGAGGAGGGTGCTGCAGCTATGGTTGCACAACTAAAACAGGAAACACTAAATTGAGGAAATAGGTTTGTACCATTACAGCCTTTCTTACTACTCTCTCTAAGCTTCATATGATGGTAGACTAGACTCTTTAGGCATACACATCTGTGGAGGTGGATGCCTATAAACACAGAACTGGAAGGTCTGCTGTTACTGTTTATCTTCTGGCCATTCATTTCCTTTCTAATTTCCTATTTCTTAAAAAATCAGATAAAATATCGGCAATATGCACTATAGCTTAGTGTTGACGCTTAGAAATAGGTTTGTAAGAAGAAGCAGATCAATGATTATATTCACAGACTAAATAATTCTTCCCAATTCATATTCAATATTTACTGGCCATGTACTGGTCTTTTCTAAAACATTTTGAACAAATATAAGTGAATTCCTGTTTGAATATATGCATATGAAAAAGACTGCCTTTTATGAGATACACTGGGTGTTAGGCTTCTTAAATGAAGTATTTTATGCTTGAATTTAAGACAAAGGAGTTTTAGTGCCAGGGTAAGAACAATGTAAAACTTTTAACTGAAAGTAGTCATTTTCTTTAAAGACTTGTATCAGCTTTCGAAGAGATTCAATTGTTTTTTGGATTGTCAGATGAAAAGCATCATGGAAACTAATATTAGCACTGAAATTTTTATTTACTTTTATTATTTAGCTTTAACTCTGAAATTCTACAATATTGTGCATGTTCTTGGGATATAGGTGACCTTGTAGAAAAATCGCTGTCAAGAGCTCAACACTGAGTATCACTTATGGTACAGAAATCATGTGTTGAAAAACCAAAGAAACAAATATGCTGTCCATCTCTGCTTTCTCAAACTTCTACCCTCAGGGGCAAAATCCTAGCCATGTTTTCGGCTCAGAGTTATTGATGATTCATAAAATTTCCATTTACTCTTTTAACCGGAGATTGATAGTATCACTAATGAAATGTCCTGTCCAGCTGTGTCTGAACTACTCAACATTGCTTCTGTTTTTCTGGCCAACTTCCCAAAGAACCTCAGAACTTGTCATAATTCTATAACCAACCAATGGTTACCCTTGGGCCTCTGTACCATATTTCCAAGTTAGGATGGCCAATGTGTCAGCATAGAGATCTGAGGATTTGATTTAAGAATGGGATATCAACTTCAAGTATGCATTGTTTTTTTTTTTTTCTGTTTGAATCAAGCTCTTAATGTTTACATACACTGTAGTGTGTTAGACAATTAATTATTCAAAACTTCGACTTATTATGTATGAAGGATATAAGTCAAATTTATTATCTGTTTCTTATATTTTTATGAGGCTTGTTAGCAGAACTCCATTATATCTTACTGACTCCCTGATGTCAAGAAGCCATTCTGGTTGAAATATTTCACATAAAAATGAGCCAACAAATCATTCAAACGGCCTTGCTATTGCAGGAAAACCAGAATGAGATGTAAAATATTTTTTAAAATACAATTAAAAACATTATTGACATTTTAAAACAACTGTTCAAGTCCCATACAAAGGAACTGTTTATGAAGAATGCAATATTCTCCAGATCCTGACTGTCCCATTTTGAGCTATTTTTTCTTCTCTTTTCTCCACCAGTGCTTAGTGCACTGGTTCACTGGATTAAGAATGGTATATGGTCAGTTTAAGATCACATGATAATTTCAAGGAGCAATCTTATGTGATTTCTACCTACAGTGCCCTTAAGCAAAAGAATTAAAGTCATGAAATGAGCACTTGCCAACCATTGGTTTTTATGAAAGCTTCAGTCATGACCGGGCAACTGAACATTTCAGAATGAGAAGGTTTCAAGTCGACTTCTTCATTTTTATTTTTCTTTCCATATTTTCTGAGATAACTCAGCACTGTATTAAGCAAGATAACGACAATAATAACAATGATATTAAGAATAAACTGATACTTTTTTTGAAGATGCGGAAAGCACAGAAGAAAATATATTTGGAATTGGCATAATCTTGCAATTTTCTGAAAATGCATGCATTAAAAACACAGCTTAGTGTCTCTGATAACTTTTTAATACAAATGCTCATCTATCCTTTGTTTTTATTGGTGTGATTCATAACAGGCAGTCTTGGCTAAGGGCCTAGATACTTTGCTCATAGTGGCTTTTATATTAACAATATGAGTAAAACTGAAGAAGACTGAATATTGCTAAGTGGATAATCCAGACAAACAGCTGTTCCTTTTTCCCCCACAATAGAAATAGAGGCTATCTGAAGACAGAATGGGTTATGGTAAAAAACAATAAAATATCCTTAAAAAGAAATAAAATATCCTATAGAAACAAGGAAAAATAATTTTCTTGGATGTTGAAAGTTTAAATTCTCTACAAAAAAATATTTCTAGCTTAGCAGTTTCAATGCACAAAAGATGCAGAATTTCTTTATTTGGATAACCTGGTAATCTGTTTTCTGAGCACCTACCTCTTTATATTTTCCCCAAATACAATGAATCAACTCTCCTTCAGCTGATGGCTTCAATTAATTATTTGAGATATGACAAATAAGAAAACTAAATGAGAAATTCTGTGCACATATATCTTAAGGTATGAGTCACATCTGAAATAAAATGTAAGTTTTTTTTTAAATTACTCCTGATTAAGAATGCAAATCTCAAAGAATATACTGTGACTCACCAACCACTGAACTATAGATATCAGCATCAAACGCAATCTCTCTTCAACTCTTTTAAACTAAAGAAAGAAACAAGAAACTCTGTAGAATTAGATCTGTGTTGACCTAGCTTCATATGTGAACTGTCAGGATTTTGCAAATGGAAATTCTGATGTAAAAATCATAGTGTCATTCATATTATATACCTTTTATGAGAGAGAAGATCTTGGAGCAGGGGTCTGTAAAAGTTATGATGCAGTCATGCTCAAGAAATAAAATGAAAACCATGGTTGACAATTATAGCTAAAATTTAGCTTAAATATCACCCAGGTAAAAGTTTTCAAAATTGTTTTCAAATGATATGAATAGGAAATCTCCTTCCCCCTCTCTCGGCAGATAGATTGTGGAGTGAAGACAAGCTGACTGTTCTTAAATGTTAAAGCATAAGTGGTAGCAGCACTGTCAAAGTGCAGGCTTCCAACTATGTCCTCTAAAGAAAAGTGATTTGAATAGATCTGTGATCAATAAATCTTTCCCCTTGTTCATAAAAAGTACCTAATAAATATTTTATTAATATTTAGTTTTATCCTAGGAAAATGCATATTTGTTAAAATTTTTCCCCAGGTTATGAAACAGCTTATTTTATTTGTAATAATAAACAACTAGTGGGAAAGAATCGATGGAAAAATCACAAGCTGGTTGTGATTATATAATTTCAGACTTAAAAGTATTAGGGAACCTGGGAGGGCCAGTCAGTTAAGCATCTGTCTGCCTTTGGCTCTGATCATGATCCCAGGTCCTGGGATTGAATCTGCATCAGGCTCTCTGCTCAGCGGGGAGTCTGCTTCTCCCTCTGGCTCTGCCTACTTGTGCTCTCTTTGTCGCTCTCTGTGTCTCTGTCAAATAAATAAATAAAATCTTTTTAAAAAAAATCAAAGTCTTGTTGTTGTTGCTTTGTATGTATAAAGCCAGTGCTTGATTGCAGAGCACAGAGAGATAAAACGTTTCCAGATTATTTGGGAGGCTGGAAGGGTAAGTGTTGAGAGTCTACAAGATAGGCTGGCTTTTTAAATTGATGTTCTATTAGAGAACACCTTAATCTCAAGATGTCCCAATTATTCAGTTATTTCTGCACAAATTCTCCATCTTAGTGAGTTTTGGTAGTCAGTGTATTGAGGGAGAACTACGATAAGGTAAGCAATTCTAAGTTTTTATATAATTTCAAATACAGTCAACATTCTTTCACAGGGTATTCATTTTATAAATATAGCATTGTAGAATAACACTGGGGACACACAGTTTTTCTCCCCAACATTCATTTGTATTTTCTTCCTCTTTTGCAATGGAACTCCTAAAGTCATCTGCCTACTTGATTTTTCTTAATCTAGTATGTGTGAACCTATCAGACAGTAAGTAATGGAAGCCAGTGTGTGGCTGGCTTTGGGAAAGTTATCCTCACCAATTAAGAGATTTATAAGAAAAGAAAGGATGGTTCCTTTTTTCTCTTGGATATTAACAGACTTACATACACCACCTAGAACTTTGCAACATTGTTTCCAACAGGAGGGGATTCACTAAAGACCAAGTCAACAGCACTGATCACAGGAAACTATAAAATGAAGAACTTGCATTCTCCGTGATGACATTGGATGGCTGAATTGACCAACCCTGTGGACACTCTGCCTTAAGTCTTCCTAACTGTAAAAATAAGTATTCTCATTGTTAAACGATTGAAGTTTAGAATTTTTGTTACTTGAATTTAAGGTATCTTAAATGGCAGATGGTGGTTTGAGCAACTTAACAATCGGCACTGTTTAAAAAAATATTATTTCTGTTCAGTTTTCCTTTTTGTACTTTAGGGGAAAATATTCCAAAACATTTTGCTTATAAGAAGTGTGGCTTTTAAATGGCTAAGGTGGTAAAATTCCAATTTTCCCTTTTATATTGATTTTACCTGTGCACGTTGAGACATATATAGCACATCCCTATAATCTAAACCCAGTTTTTCTGAGAGTTGTGTTTCTTAGAAAAGTATGTATATTGTAGATCTAGAATGTATATTGTAGATTCTGTTAAAGACAGATTCATAGGATATATAGTAGTAAAAATTGTTAACCCAAGAAATAATTAAAAATGCTTTACAGTATGTGAAGTATCCCGACAATATGGTACTTTTTAAAAAACAGCATCATGCCATATCAAGCTTTCATGTCTCTAGTGACTGCTTAGGGAATATACTGAAGATTGAGAAGCAACAATACATACCGTTTTGTAGAACGTGGAGAATTCTGGGAAGTACCAGAAATTAAATTCTGAGAAAGTTCGTTCGTTTGTTTATTTATTTCAGTTCCATTTATTTATTTATTTTTAGAGAGAGAGAGAGCACACAGAGGGGCAGAGAGGGAGAGAGAATCTCAAGCAGAGTGTGTGCTGAGCATTGAGCTGGGCACAGGGCTCCATCACAGGGCTCTGAGTTCACCACCTGAGTTGAAACAGAGTCAGATGCTCAACCAACTATGACATTCAGGCACCCCTCCAAGAAATTTTTTTTTTGAGAAAATTTTTAAATTGCCTGTGTGTAGCCAAAAAAGTCTAGATAGAGAAGAGAATGTTACTGTTTAAGAGAAAAGATTGAAAATACGTTCTATTATGAAAAGTAGTTAATAAATATACATTAATCGTTAGATATTTATTATTTTTTTAAGCGTAAATTCTGCCCAAATGGTCACTTTATCAGCTTGGCTGTATTGTAATATTTTAGGTTAGTTACTTTTCTGGACATTCTAAAGTCTGTTAAAAGACTTTAATCACAATATATTGGAGATTATTCAGTGATGGCTTAGTCCAGATAACTCAATATGTGGCTACAACCAGACTACTCCAAAAGAAACAATAAACAAAAAACACATATTTATAATTCCATGACATATTTTTTGTGCCAATGTGATCTTGTAGCTTGCAAGTTTTTTTTTTGTAGCTTTCAAGTTTAATAATGCTCTAGAAAAGGGAAAAAAATACACATTTAAATAGGTCATTTATTCTAATGGTTTAAGAGAGATAATTGTAATATAACATATTCTTGTACCTATTTTGCCTTGAGTATTAGCTCTAGGTCTTTCACTCTCTCTCTTCCCAACTCCCCATTTAGTTCTTCCTTTCTTCTTTCTCTTCCCCGTATTTTTCTCTCTCCTTAAATCTCAGCAAAGAAGTAGCCCTATTAGAACTGTCTTTTTCTCATAATGACATATGGAAATTATTTTTCTGTACTTAATTAGATAACAAGTGAAGGTTTTTTTTTTTTTTTCAATTCACAGATGTCAAAACATATACAACACACACCAATACTCCCTCCCCCCATTATACCATTTAGACAAAGCTACACATTTGGAATATACTATTTTGGGAAATAGTATATAGCCCTCTAAATTCTAACATTTCCACCCTTTAAAAGAATCTTTGCAGGGTGTCTGGGTGGCTCAATTGGTTAAGCTTCTGCCTTCCTCTTACGTTATGATCCCTGGGTACTGGGATCAAGCCCAGCATAGGCTCCCTGCTCAGTGGGGAGCCTGCTTCTCCCTCTCCTCCTGCCCCTCCACTGCTTGTGGTCTCTCTTGCTCTCTCCATCAAATAAATAAATACAAATCTTTAAAAAAATTTTTTAAAAAAGACATCCTTGCATTTGAATTAAATTCTGGCTAACACCTAGAAATTCCAAGACATCAACCCAGGTAATTTCGCTGGCAAGCCTAAGTCAAATCACTCCTACACAGCATGTAGGATGTAATCATCTTACTTGGAGTACTTTGACTTGAAAGGTTTTACTCCTACGTCAAGCCCAATTGATCTTCTGTCCTAATTTTGTTTAAGGCAGATTGCATAGATTGCACCTGTGTCAATCAAAGCTGACTGGGTTTTTGCTTCTTTTAAAATATCCGGACAGGTTTTAATAGAATCTTTAGATAATGTATATCCTAAATAAAGCTCTTTTGTGAGCCCTTGTTGCCTCAAAACAACTTAGAAATTATTGATTCTCTTACTAGTCTGTTGAACACTTATAAGATATGATCTCTGGTCCCAGCCTGGGGCATGAAACACACATGCAAGTAACAGATATAATAAATATGGCCTGTCTGGCATCGCGATTAAAAATAATATTTTGAGGGATGCCTGGCTTGCTTAGCAGTAAAGCATCTGCCTTCGACTCAGGGTGTGATCCTGGAGTCCCAGGATCAAGTCCCAAGTCGGGCTCCCTGCAAGGAGCCTGCTTCTCCCTCTACTTGTGTCTCTGCCTCTCTTTCTCTGTGTCTCTCATGACTAAATTTTTTAAAAAATTAAAAAAAAAATGTATTGAGGTCGGCAATCTTGGATTGAGTCAAAGTTGTGGTGCTTATTTAGTAGCTTAACCTTGGTCGCTTTATTCATTTCTTCTTAAAGACAAAAAACAAACAATAAAATTCTGTTTGTATTAAAGATTTTGAGCGTTAAATGCTTAACACAGTGCTTATCACAAAATAGGACTCAATGATCACCTGGTTACTAATATTATTACCAGTTCTGTCATTGAGGTAAGTGACAAAGGCAAAGGGTAGGACTTACAGCTTAGTTGTGGCAGGGACCAAGGGGAGGCTCTTCTAGGGAGGGAACACACTTTTGAGCAGCTCTTTTATTTTGGAACTCAAACAGCTCTGGAATCTGTTAATTGTTCTGCTTCTTATATAACACTTTCTGTTATTTATAGACAAAACATTACAAGCTTTTATCTACCCATCAATTATCTTTGCTGAGACATGAATGGAAGTTTGGCCATTATGGGGTTTGGAGGCAATTTGCTTATAGAGGTTATTTTCATGCTGTTTTCTATTTCCTAATAATCATGCATGATTCCACACTTGGTTTAGAAAACTGTATGTAAGAATATATAAACAGAATAATTTTCTGGAATGAGATGGCCCTTAACATCTCTTTTTGTCAGTTAGCAAAGGCTTCCAACCACATTTTAAAGAGCATGGCATTTATGTCTTGTATGATTTGGCCAAATTTATGATTATGTGTAATCTTCCTCAACGGAATTATGAAGCAATAACTTCTTTCATGTAACTATTACTCTCTATCATTCTCTAAATATGACTGAGTTTTTAAAAATGCAACCATAAAAGTTACTTGTGTAAAATAAAAGACTCCATAAATTAGATTAGGGCATGGATATATTTTTTATTATTTTATTTTTTAGAGTAGTTTTAGATTCACAGCATTATTAAGCAGAAGGTACCTGCTTCCCTCACATATACACAGCTTCCCCCAATAACAACACCCCAAATCAGGGCAGTGCACTTGTTGCACCTAACGAACCCGCACGGACACATCACAATTACCCAAGGTCAATAGTTTACATTGTGTATCACTCTTGCTGTTGAACATTCTATGGTTTTGGACACATTTATAATGACATATACCCCCCACTATAGTATCAAATAGAGTTTCACTCCCCTAAAAATCCATTATGCTATGCCTATTAATCGATCCTTCCTTTCTAACTACAAGACAACCACTATTTCCATATTTTACTGTCCCTGTATTTTTGCCTTTTTCAAAAAGTCATAGTTGAAATTATACAGTATGTTGCCTCTTCAGATTGACTTCTTTCACTTAGCAACAAGCGTTTAAAGTTGGTTCATGTCTTCTCATAGCTTGGTTGCTCATTAATTTTTAGCACTGAGAAATATTCCATTGTCTGGATGTACCATCACTTATTTATCCATTCACCTATTGAGAACATTGTGGTTGCTTCCAAGTTTTGGCAATTATGAATAAAGTTGCTATAATGTCCATGTGCAAGTTTTTGTGTAGACTTAAGATTTCCACTTCTTAGGGTGAGCCAAGGGGTATGATCTCTAGTTCCTATGGTAAGAGTATATTTAGTTTTGTAAGAAACCAAGATGCATACCATCTTCCAAAATGATACCAATTTGCATTCCCACTGGCAGTGACTGAGAGTTCCTATTGTCTAGATGCTTATCAACATTTGGTATTGTCAATGCTCTGGATGTTGGCTGTTCTAATAGGTATATAGTAGTATCTCATTGTTATTTTAATTTACATCTTCCTGATGTAAAACATCTTTTCATATGCTTATTTGCCATCTGTATATCTTCTTTTTGTCAAAGACTGAAAAAGGCTCTGACCCAGGCCTGAATTAGGTTATTTATTTTCCTATTGTCGAGTTTTAAGAGTTCTTTGTACATTTTTGGATAACAGTTCTTTGTCAGATGTGTCTTTGGTAAATGCTTCCTCCCAGTCTGTAGCTCGACTTTTCATTCTCTTGCCTTTTACAGAGCAGATGATTTTAATTATAATGAAGTCTCCCTTATCAAGAGGGATCCTGCCTTTGACGTTTTTGTCTGAACAATCATCACCACATAGATTTTCTCCTATGTATCTTCTAGGACTTTTCTAGTTTTATGTCATGTTTAGTGCCATGGTCCATTTTCAGCTAATTTTTGTGAAAGGTGTAAGATCTGTAATGAGGTTTGTTGTTTTGTTGTTGTTTTGCCTGTGGATGTCCAGTTGTTCCAGCATCATTTGTTGAAAGGATTGTTTTTTCTTTACTGTAAATGCTTTTGCTACTTTATCAACAATCAGTTGGCCATATTTATGTGGGTGTATTTCTGAGTTCTCTACTATGTTCAAATGAAGTATTTGTTATATCACCAATACCAGTGTCTTGATTGCTATGGCTTCATAGTGAGTTTTGAAATCATTGTCAGTCCTCCAACTCTGTACTTAATTTTTTTTTTTACTGATGTAATTTGTGTTCTCCTCTCTCTCTCTCTCTCTCTCTGTCCACCCCCCCCCCCCCCCACCAGCTACAAGCTTATTGATATTATTGGTCTTTTCAAACAACTAGCTTTTGGTTTCACTGATTTTCTATATTGATTTTATGTTTTCAATTTCATTGGTTTCTACTCTAATTTTTATTTTCTCCTGCTTTTTTGGATTGAATTTATTATTGTTTTTTCTAGTTTCCTAAAGTAGATCCTTAGTTTTTTTGTTTTTTAGTTTTTTAATTTTAGATCTTTTTTTTTGAAAATAGTTATTCAATGTCAGAAATCTTCCACTTAGCACTGTTATCCTGCATCCCACATATTTGATAAATTGTATTTGAATTTATATTTAGTTTACATGAAAATTTCCTTGGAGATGTTTTCTTTGATCCATGTGCTATTTGGTAGTATGCTGTTTAATCTCTTAAGCATTTGGGGGATTTTCCAGCTATCTTTCTGTTATTATCTTGTTTAATCACATTGTGGTCTGAGAGTAGACATTGTAGGATTTCTATTATTTTAAATTGACTAAGGTCAGGTTCACGGCCCAGGATGTTCCACACAAGCTTCAGAAAAATGTGTTATCATGTTGTTGGATGCAATAATCTAAAGATGTCCATGATATCCATTTGATTGATGATACTGTTGAAAGTGGATCCTGTTTGCATCACAAGAAAAAACCCCACATTTTTTATGTCTATATGATATGATGAATATTAACTAAGCTTATTGTGCTCAACATTTTATAATATATGGAAGTCAAATCATTATGCCGTACACCTCACACTTAGCACCGCATGCCAATTTCACCTTAATACAATTGGAAAACAAAATGTTGTTGGTTGGATTTTCTCATAGTTGTCAATTAGGTTAAACTGATTAATAATGTTGCTCAAGTTGTTTTTTTCTTTCTTTTTCTTGTCTGCATTTTTCTGAATCTCTGAGAATTATTGGTGAAGATAGAATGGATATGCAAAATACTTATTGTAAATAACATCTATGAAAGATAAAAGGGAAAGGGATGGGAGCAGATGAAAAAATTCTCCAGAGTGCACTATAGCTCTGATATTTAGCCAAGGAAAGAAAGAATAAAAAAGAAGGCAGATCGGGCAGGTCATGCTTTGGATCATTTTACAATTCTGGGGAAGTTTAGTTGTGAAATAGTGCTTCTCAACCCCTGTATTGTGGTCTATAATGTGCCTCCAGCAGGAAGCCAAGGTGAATTTTATGGCTCATTTTGCTCCATTTCCTTCCCTCAGGGATTATACACCTGTCCTTCCTGTTATCCAATGTCTGAAAAAGTTGTTTCATGTATTTTCTTCTGATTCCCACTTTTATTTTTAATTTTTTTTAAAGATTTAATTGATTTATTCATGAGAGACACACAGAGAGGCACAGCATAGGCAGAGGGAGAAGCAGGCCTCTCACAAGGATCCCTAAGAGACTCCAACCCTGGACTGGGATCACGCCCTGAGCTGAAGGCAGATGCTCAACTGCTGAGCCACCCAGACGTCTCTGGTTACCTTTTTTATAATGTGAGAGGTTAAATCTTCCTTTTGGTTATTTTTCATGGCCTTAAAAGGAATTCTGACTTTGTGGGTTTTTTTTTTTTTTTTAACAAATAAATGTTGGAGCAAATTAAATGTCCATAAATAAATAGTTTAAAACTATTCTGGTGTAAACTTTGGAATTATAGGCAGCACTTAGAGTAATAAAACAAGCTTAAATATAGTTGTATTTCTTTCTTCCCAAGAATTTTACATGAAAGAAGCAGCTGTATAATAATATGTACATATAATGCACATATACAAATATACATAAATACCATATATTCACAATTATAAATATAGGCATGTATATACTTAAACATTTATCTGAAAGGAGATACAAAATTGTTGAGAGTGCTGGACTTGGGTGCAGAAAGACATGAATGGTTATAAAAAAGGAATTTTCAAGTTTTGCTTTAAATATATTAATATTATATAATGTAAGAATTCCAGTACTCTTTGTGAGATTTTAAAAGTAAAATGAATTACCTATTCATTAGACCAATCTTGTTTGTTGTTAAAACTTGATACTGTTAAAATTTGAAAGGTCTGACTGTAGCACAGTACAAAATAATTTCTATAGTTTAGGATAGTACTGTGTAATTACCACAGTATGGAAATCCCCAAATCGCAGTCAAATATGAATCCCATTGTTTACCTTTTTAAAGACACTTTTAATTATATCCCATTTTCTTTTTTTTATTCCTAAATAAATGGGTGTTTCCCATGAGGGGAAGATATTAATGTCCACAGTGAATTGTATATAAGTGCTATAAGCATTTTTATAGATTAGGAATGGTGAAAAATCTTCCACGATAAAAGTTTATATTGTTACCCTAGAGTTTATTATCTTTAAATTATGTAACCTAAACATCTGATGGTATGTACTCATATGTCTATTTACGGTAATTTCTGTTTTTCTAGTAGGCATGTAAATTGTGGGAAGAGAATGAGTTTCAAATTTTTATAACTAAATGTTGCATATGAAGAGACATTTATGTTTTGAATTAGAGAATGATTGCAGCTCTGCTTTTATAAACATTCTGTTAGTGTTATAAGATGCTCTCACTTACCTATAAAGTGCTGCCTTTCTTCCATACATAACCGATACTAGAGAGAGAATAACCTTTTCTAGATACTCAGCAATAAAGAGGAAATGTTCAAGTTGTCTCTTTATGAATTCTTCAATAACTTTAAACAATTTATGAGGTTTTACACAATCTTCCAAACCTTTCTGTTTTTATCCCACAAAGTTATGTTGTTAAAAATGCTTCAGGAAGAATATAGTCAGAAATAGGACTCTTGGATAAAACACATACTTAAAGTCATGATCATGTTCCTTGTAAAAGAAAGAGCCATTACACTACCATCATAAGCAAAGGCTCAAAATAATGAGAAGAAGTTAAAAACTTCTTTATATTTATTTATTCTTTCATTCAGTTAAAAACAATGAAGACTCACTGAAAATTTACAACGTGTCAGGCTATGAGGCTGGCTCTGAGCATACAGAAATTAATATCATTCACTTGTTTAGCTGGAGGAGATTATAGTCCAATGGGGTACATAAATGCACAATCATGTAACTAAGATACAATATTAAGTTATAAAAAATGAAATATGCTACAGGAATGCAGAGAACAGAAAGTCAGCTCTACATAAATGAATCACAGGAACAAAATGATTATGTTGAAACCAGAACAGTCAGTAAGAATTTTACCAGGGGACAGGAACAAAATCTATGGGGAAGGAATGGGTATTTGACACAACTAGAAGAACTGACTTTGCCTGAAACATACACACATGGTGATTACATGTATCCACACACACACACACACACACAGGTGAGATGTTTGAAGGAACCACAGAGCATTTTTTGCTCCTTTGCAAACCTCTGTCTTCAAACTCTCATTCCAGATTTTGTATTCTGAGATAGGACGAAAGTGTTGTCACTGCCTAACACATCTGCTATCTGAAATCCCACTCATTTCCATATTCAACTCAATTTCAGCTATTCTTTTTTTTTTAATCATTATTTATTTGAGAGAGAAAGAGTGTGAGAGAATGGGGGGAGGAAAAGAGGGAGAGAATCTCCAGGAGGGTTCCACCTTCCTGAGATGACCTGGGCAGAAACCAAGGGTCAGATGTTCAACCGACTGAACCACCCAGTCATCTCAACTTCAACTATTCTGTGAATATTTTCTTGATATTTGAAGAACGTAAACTCTTTCTCCCTGAGTTTTCATTTTATTTGTATTTATTATAATGTGGTAGCTTCTATTCTACTTCTCATTATAATTATTTTTTTCATATTTTATGTATCATACAAACTTTTGTTCTCCTAATTTCCTTCTTTTTCATGGTTCAACTTGTCTTATTCAAAATACTAGCAAAAGTATGTGTTTAATTTCACTCATCGACTCAGGATAAGAGATTATTTAGTGCAATTCATTATAGCTTTTCAGTAAGTAACTTAAGGTAAGGATATTTACTCTACAGGTCATATAGACAATATATATTATGTAACAGAATAAGAAATCTAGACACTTTAGAAACATTGCCTTTTAAAAATTTTCTCAAAAGTGAGAATCTTCTATATAATCCATGTACGTTCCCAATATCAGAAAATAATCTGTCATTCTACTGTGTTCTTTTCCTAAAACATTGAACTGCATGGGGACCTTTTGAAAGTCTCATGTTTTTCTCTAATATCAATAGTCTGCTATGATTGTCTTATTAGTCTCATGCCAGTGAGTATAGAGAAACATTATCAGTCATGTCAGGAGGGAAAGGATGATATGTGTCAACTGAGTTCCCATTCTAGAAAGTCTTTCTCCCCACTGAAAACAATAGTGCTTCCTGAAATTTGACAAGACTCATCCTTTAAGTTGTGAAAAAATAATCAAAAGATCAATACAAGTATAACCAGAAAACATTTTTCTGAATTAAAATGGTATCTTAGTGTCAATCAATTTTCTGTTTTGGGGCATGTCATGTCACCAACATAAACAAACCACTGAAATGAGCTCTTGGATCCATGTAGTGTATGGGAGTAGGCTGATGAGGAAGTGGATCACAATTTTCTAGGGATTATACTCATTTTGAAATGTTTCAAGTATCAGATTTGATTGGAGTTTATTATTCCCTGTGTGGAGCTAGCTTTTAATCTTTATATTGAGGAACTAACAGTGATGACTATATTCTTATAAACAACAAAAGTAAATCTAGGTGTATGTATAACCCCCTACCACTTAAAGTAGGTCTGGAAAATTCACTTGTGTAAAATGGGATACTGCATTATCATAAGGTTAATGAAATCACTGAAGAGAACCAGCGGCAGAGGTCAGGAGCTGATGGCCAAACAAATTCTATTAAAAGTTGCTTTATTGGAAAGCACATTATCACAGAATTTTCCTGTTTATAACCTTAAAAAAGGTGAGGAGAAATGTAGAAAATCACTGATGAAAAATTGACTTTTTGTCTCACAGAAGATACAGTTCAGACTTATGATCATTATTAATTTTTCTCATCCTATCCCTGGAGTTAATGTGAAAAGCTAAGCTTATTGTTCTTTCATAACACAGACAATGAAATATATTATTATAATTTTGGGAAGAAAAAAACTTTTATAGTTTGAACTCCTACTCAGCTTTGATAATTATGATTAGAAAATTAGCTTCCAACTCCAATTCTTTTGATATCTCAACATCAAGGGCAATTTGGATCACGTGTTAACATCCTTAAGTCCCTCCAAGGTCCTAACCCAATTTTGGATACATAGAAATTACATAACAAAAGTTTTGTGATTACAACCAAAATATTTTTGGCCTCACTTGATATTGTGATTCAATTGATAGAGGAGGGGCACCTCATTTGATCAATCAGTAGAGCATGGGACACTTGATCTCAGGGTTGTCAGTTTGGTGCAGAGTTGAGTGTAGGTATTACTTAAAAATATACGAACGTTTCACCAATATTCAAATTTTTGAGATTCGGGAAAGTCTTTAAAGAAATGTAGATTAAGTTATTTATTGTCCTTAAAACACTGTTGATTTCCCCTGAACTTCCCCTAACTTCCCCTACCTACTGTAACACTTTGATCTCCAGTTCTACCTCTAAGCCTTGTGAAAGATAAATAGTTGATTTCAGGGCAGTTATAGAATAATGGTTTGTTACAAGCAGGACATGAACTACAGCAAAATCCATACCCATGATAGAGGCATTCAGGGAATTTTTAGGAGATTTAGGGAATTTATGTTCTACAATTTATTTAATAAAGGTGAACAAGTTCAGCCTTGTACTAGGCTTCTCGTCATGATTTTCAGAAGTTACATACTCTTATTTTCAAAATTGTAACTTCTGCTTCAGCCGAAGAGTCCATATGCTCAGTTCCAGGGTTACTTTTTTTTTTCCTTCCTCCTTTGTAAAGTCTATTTCCAATGTGCTCTAAGGACCTATTCAGATTCCTTGGTAAAAATTTCATCTTTTCCCCTTTATTTCATTGTTTAATTTTTTCTTAAACCTAACACAAAAGAATTGCTCATCTTTCTTTCATTCCTCTGGCAATGTACCAAACCTGTGATAGAGTCTGGCAAGAATTTGTCTCATTAACTTGGTTTTTATCACATGTCTTTTCTGGATCAAGTTATAATATCTCACTTGTTTTTCTCACATTTTTTATTTTCGAAAAGAAAATTAAGTTTCTACAAACAATTCTATGAGAGAAAAAACAGAAGTTTTTTTCCTCAGCAAAATTTAGGAGGAAATAAAATCTTTTTCTAACTAAAGAGAGTATCGATGTGTGAGGGATGTATGTGAGTGTGAGTGTGTGCGTACTTGTATGAATTTAGTCTATGTGGACTCACTATGATACAAAGATTTAGAATGTAAGGTGTAAAACATACATATTAATAAAATAAAACAAATTCCTTTGCATCATCAGCTTGTTAAGTGGTCAAGACAAAAATACATGAAACATTAAGTAACCAAGTATTATTTCTAAAGGATATGGTTTTGGACCTTAAACTAATCCACTTCTCTTACTACATTATCACATATCTTTGTTAGTAAAGACATATCATTATGTTAATGGCTATACAGTCTTATATTGTATATATGCATTGTGTGTGCATAATTATTTTAGTTTTTTGTTCTTATTGCAGAACACATAAGCAATTTAAAAATATTTGCTACTACGAACAACTCACTCTTAGTAGTAATAATATTTCTTATCATATAAGTTAAACAGAATGACTTTTGTTTGCAATAGGTCTTTCTAGTGAAAAAAAATCTACATTTTTATGTCTATGATCTTCATAGTCTTTCATTTGTAAACAGCCTATTTGTTTCATTTCATTTTTATGCCAATGTCCATCTTTATTAAATAAATCATAAAAATTCTTTGCATATTAACAATGTAAATTTTAGCTGCTGTATGTATTACAATTATATTTTAGTCCCAGTTGGCTTTTGCCTTTTGATTTTGTTAAGTGTGTCTGTGCCACATAATACTGTTATAATTTCACATGGTCAAATAAATCTACTTTTTTTCTCTTTGGATTGACTGCATTATTCTTTTGAATCAAGTTAAAATTACTCACTAGTTATTCTCACTTTTTTATTTTGAACAAAATAAATAGTTTCCTCTGAATTAATTCTACAAGGGAAGCATAGAAACCTTTTCTAAATGGCAATGAATGAAAAAAGAAAATTCCTACCATAGTAAAGTGAGGAAAAGACCAAAGGCTCAGAGTTCTGCATGTTAGCTTAGGGATGGCATTCTGCAGGTGAGGATTCCCTTCTGTGAGATGTGGTATATCTTTTTAACCAGCTGTCACTACATGGTTTAGAGACCCAGATTGCTCAAATGCATGAATCCAGAAAAGAAAAGACTAAGATAGAAATAGCTCATCTAATCATCACTCCAATAAACTCACATGGGGAATTTATGCTCCTCAGCCCTAGAGTTTTTGCCTAGTTGCCTTGATTTCCAAAAGTGGGAAAGCCTTCTACCAAGGATCATACTTAGAGAACATGGCAAAGGTTCCATTTAACCTAAATGTTATTTTGTCTCAATATAGAACATAACACAAAGAAAGGAATCATTATTATACTAGAAATGATCATATCAAAAGGAAATAGGGTTATTGTTACACTATGGAGACAAAGATGGCACATATCTGGAATTCAGCAGACTCACTGGCGCATCTTTTTACATTTCCACATCCAGTCATAGACATGGGTGGGTGGCTGCAGCAAGTATGGCCTGATAAGTTTATTCTACTCAGAGCCTCACATCTCTCAGGGATGAAGGTTGGAATTAAACCAGTGGGCAAGGAATGTAGATCAGCATAGATGCTGAGCAAGTGTAAGGGAAATCTAGAACAAATTGTAAGGACTGAGAAATGAATATCAGTTATGGTCTTGGCATTGATTGCAAAAATAGAGACTATAGCTTGTCTCACTAATAAGTGTTTTGTTTTGAAAATATGACTGACTGCCAAATAGAAGAACCAATAGTACGAGGGTAGAGGGAAATTAACATGGAATATGGAAGGATGAGCAGTACAAAGGATGATATTGAAGACATTATCAGTGCTTTATCTGTAACCCATAGAGACGTTCTGGGCAGACCAGCCTAACTTCCAGCTACCAGAACTTATGATATTTTGCCTGAAAGCCCTCTGAGTTGTACCACGCCTGCTCTGAAGCTACACTGCCAATGCTGGAACTGCAAGAGAGCTAACACTCCTCCAGAGCTACTTTCCACTAATAATTCCAGGTTTTCATGAATGAATACCTTAGTCTTCCACTCCTTAGATGGCATGATGCTGGAGTGCAGGTGCTTACTGCAGATCCCTGGGAGCCCCTCAGTGAGAATAAGCTCCAGTCCAACACAGTGATAAACTGGCTTCCTATACCATCTCACCTCCTGCCTCATTGACACATTTTCTGGGGATCACCTCTCTAACAAAACTTTTTCACTAAAATCTTTGTCTTGTCACCTACTTTGAAGGTGTTCCAAAAATGTCCATCACTTTAAATTCAGACCAAGTTTATTAAACTTCTGGTCACTTTCCCTGACTACAGTGGCCTGTATCTCTGACTCTGAAGGTCTGCAAGATAAACTATCTCTGCCAAAGGCACTTTAATTATGAATTAATTATTAACAACAAATATTGCTTCTGATGACCTTACCTCTCTCCTACATTTCTTTCTTAATTTTGTGGTTCTTAGAATAGCAACAATGCAGAAAAGAGAAATGCTTAATTTTCATAAAATTCAAATTGGATTATTTGTTCTCTGCCACACTTAGGTGGGAGGCCTGAGGCCTAAATGTAAGAGGAACAAAGATACACCATTCAGTTCCTCATTTTATCCTCTCCTCTTTGATTTTTTCTGTCTCTTTCCTTTATTTTTATTTATGTATGTATTTATTTATTTATTTATGATAGTCACAGAGAGAGAGAGAGAGAGAGAGAGAGAGAGAGAGGCAGAGACACAGGCAGAGGGAGAAGCAGGCTCCATGCACCGGAGCCCGATGTGGGATTCGATCCCGGGTCTCCAGGATCGCGCCCTGGGCCAAAGGCAGGCGCTAAACCGCTGCGCCACCCAGGGATCCCTCTTTATTACCTCTTAATGTCCTTATACTTTTTCTAAGTATGTATTATCTCTCCAGAGACATAACAGGGATAAATATGACACCTCACTCAAATAGAAAATCTGTGAAGAATGCTCTCATGTATTACATGAGAGGTACCATGACTTACTTTTTTAATTCTCCACTTAACTGCACAATTAGTGGATGTTCAAGAAATACTCGAGGAATAGATATAGTAATGAATTGCTAGAGAGGGACCAGAATGCATTGAAACAAGTGAAATGATCAAAACATGTATCGGTGACAATAAAATAATATTTTCCCTGAACAGGACTGTGTAAAAGTACCTTCTATTGGGGATCCCCGGGTGGCTCAGTGGTTTAGCTCCTGCCTTCTGCCCAGGGCATGATCCTGGAGTCCCAGAATCGAGTCCTGCGTAGGGCTCCCTGCATGGAGCCTGCTTCTCCCTCTGCCTGTGTCTCTGCCTCTCTCTCTCTCTCTCTCTCTCTTTCTGTCTCTCATGAATAAATAAATAAAATATTTAAAAAAAAATACCTTTTATTTAACTTACCCAATAAAGAGAATGTTGGCTCATATTTCTTTAGTGATTTACATTTTCTTTTTTAAAAAAGATTTTGTTTATTTACTTAACCGACGGAGAAAGAGCACAAGCAAGGGGAGCAGCAGAGGATAAGGAGGAAGCAGACTCCCTGCTGAGCAAGGCGTCCAGGGTGGAGCTCATCCTGGGACCCTGAGATCATGACCTGAGCCCAAGGCAGCAGCTTAACCAACTGAGCCACTCAGGTGCCCCTGATTTACATTTTCTTTCTTTCTTTCTTTCTTTCTTTCTTTCTTTCTTTCTTTCTTTCTTTCTTTTTTGTGATGTTTATTTATTTATTTTTTAATAAATTTATTTTTTATTGGTGTTCAATTTACCAACATACAGAATAACACCCAGTGCTCATCCCCTCAAGTGCCCCCCTCAGTGTCCATCACCCATTCACCCCCACCCCCTGCCCTCCTCCCCTTCCACCACCCCTAGTTTGTTTCCCAGAGTTAGGAGTCTATATTTTCTGTCTCCCTTTCTGATATTTCTCAAACATTTCTTCTCCCTTCCCTTATATTCCTCAGCCATTAGAAACGACAAATACCCACCATTTGCTTCAACATGGATGGAACTGGAGGGTATTATGCTGAGTGAAATAAGTCAATAGGAGAAGGACAAACATTATATGTTCTTATTCATTTGGGGAATATAAATAATAGTGATTTACATTTTCTTATGCAGGTTTAATATATACCATTTGAAAAGTTGAGACCAATATTTACTTTTCCATGTTGATAATTAAAGATAAGTTTTATAACCTGACATAGTCAAGGTCAGAAAACTGGTGACTAGTGTACACAAAATGTGAAATCTAACTTCATAGCTACTTTGCCAGCCTTTTCTTGCACACCTGCTCTGAAAACAAAGAAGACATGAAAAATAGTACATCATGTCATAATTATGTTGTTTTAACAATGCTACATATGACTGGTAATTTAAAATACCTGTGCCCTCCTTTTTTTAAGACAAGCAGAGTGGACAACATCAAAAAAAGACAGAAACACTATATGTTATTTGTTTCAAACCAATGGACCTAAGACCTGTAGTGCTGTTTCTTGTCTTTGAAACACAGCTGACAAGAAATTAAAAAAAAAAAAAACAAAACAAAACAAAAAAAAAAACATTGAATCCCTTGCTTCTGTCATCTAACAGCTTCCACTGGAATCAAGCAAACACCACACACACACACACACACGCACACACACACAGAGTTAGAATTGGGTATTTGGCCTTATTTATTCATCTTAGCTAAAGAGCTGGGTTTGCTTAATTGCTATGCTGAAGTAAAACATGTAGACCTTTTTGATACTGTGATTACTTCAACCATTGTTCTAGAAACATTGAAATTGTTACCCTGAATCTTCATTTCCACATTTTTCCATGTTGTAATTTGGAGTCATTTAAAAATCTCTGAGGATCTGATGATGTGGTGTAGTTCACATATAAATACTAGGTTGCCAGAGCAGAAATTCATTGTGGAAAAATTATATACCAACAGAACAGTTATAGAATTCTTATAAAGGAAACACCCACATTTTATTCCTAAATCATTCTTGTAACATTTCTTAAGGATTATTTGATAAGTAAGCAGTGCACATTAAGATAACACCCATGCATATGTTTAAATAAACTAAACATTTTACAGTGGCATATTTGGGCACAAAAGTAAACCTTCAATTATTTGTTGACAAAATTTGCCTCCTTATAACACTGTATCCACTAAATCATGAATTTATTAATCTATAAACTGCAATAATTTGCTGGTATTAGATTCCTTTAAACATTATCTTGCAAAAAGGAAGAAAAGGAATTAGAGGCATATATAGTCTGTACATATATGTGTTGACTAATTACAGCTACGGCTTGGTACAAATTTTTATATACTATTTCCTCTTAGATTTTTTTTAAGTTGTTATTGAAATTTCAGTTAGTGAACATAAAGTAAGTTTAGTTTCAGTTGTACAATTTAGTGATTCAACACTTACAAACAATACCTAGAGCTCATCACAATTTCCCCCTTAAACTTCTTCTATTTAACTCATCTATCAATCTACCTTTTCACTGGTAATCCATTTCTCTACAGTTAAGAGTCATTTCTTAGAGCTAGAGAGTATTATGCTAAGTGAAATAAGTCAGAGGAAGACAAATATCATATGATTTCACTCATATGTAGAATTTATGAAACAAAAACAAAAGATCATAGAAAAAGAAAAGAAAAGGAAAGTCAAGAAACAGACTATTTCCTCTTAGATTATAGAGGAAATGAAAGAGGAAGGGATAGTGTGGGGGAAGGGGAATTAGAAAGAAACAATTTTCCCAGCATCACGTAATATGCCTATTGGTATGCCTACTGGTAATTGTGTACCAATACAGTTTACTTGATTTTTATGAAGTAATGCCGGTAATGATATTTTTTACCTTAATTTTTTTTCCTTTCTTTTCCTTTTTGCTATAGTATCTTTACTCAGGAAATTAATTGGCTATACACTTCCAAACTTCGCACTAGAATTATATTGAAGACATGGATGCTGTGATAATTGCTATGGGCAAATGGCCTTGACTATGGTCATGTCATTATCTTGTACTTAAAATATTAAAATTCTGTTCCTTATCTTCTTATTCACAATTCTGGAATAACAATAGGGCATGTAAATAAGGGCAGCTCTATTTATTGGGGTTGCACAGAGCTTCTGATATTACTGCAAACAAGCAGGAAGAATGTGCCAGTAGAGCCCCACTGTTTACATATGGGTGCCATTCTTGTCCTTCACATATTGTTATGATGGTAGGATGTTCTTTACCCTGTTGGTTATGAAAAGAATTAAATCACACTTTCTATGTCAAATGGAAAAGATGAGGTCATATGCTGGGTGAATCATCAAAATCCTAGAAAGAAATGTGTGTTCTCAGCTGAGAAACAAGGTTTATGGCAGTGTGGGAATTATCATTAGACTGTTGCCCTGAAAATGAATGCTGTCATTCACAACTCTGTCATTTCACAAATATTTATGGAGCAACTATGTGCTAAGAAGTTGTCTATACTTGAGCCTGAACTCTTAAGAAAGTTGTTGGTGGGGCCAATGTGATATTGGTGATTTTAATTAGAGCAGAAAAACTCAAAAATAGGAAAACTGAAAAGAAAAGAATCCTGAGCCAAGTAGCTATGCTGCTTCCCAGCCTAGAGTCTGCTCGATTCTTAGAGGCTCACTCTGTTTCTGTTTAATATTTTATTTATTTCTTTGTTTTTTTAAGATTTTATTTATTTATTTGACAGAGAGAGAGAGAGACAGAGACAGAGACATGGAGAGACAGAGAGCATGATCACAAGCAGGGGAACAGTATAAGGAGAAGGAGAAGCAGGTTCTCCGTTGAGCAGGGAGCACTATGTGGGGCTCCATCCCAGGACTCTGGGATCATGACCTGAGCTGAAGGCAGATTCTCAACCAATTGAGCTACCCAGGCTCCCTTTATCTTTTATTTTTAAAAGAAAAGTATTCCTTCATAGGAAAAAATGGCAGGATGGAGGCAGTGCTGGCACCCACTCCAAAGAATATAATGAACTCCCACGTATCCTTGGAATCAGTGTGACTTCTTTATGATCATGATATGATCCTCCAGGAAATCTTCAGAATCATTACAGCAACCCTATATGGTGCTATTGAGATTTCTGGGGGAAAAATGATACTTAACCTCTGCATTTATTTTTAAAGAGTATGGAAATTTATGTCTTCCTACTTTCATTATTTCCTCTTGGATATACTTCTCATTATAGTTAGAGAGCCAAACTAGCAGAGGGAGATTCTTGATGGGGCCATCTACATCTACAGGAGTTCCTTAAGGAGAAGAGTTCCTTTAAGATAAGTTCCCTATTCTGTGTATTACTAACATCTCCACGTCCTAAATGCCCTCCCATGTGGGTTTATTTTTATTGAGAGCTATCAGATCAGCTTTCTAGAGGTAGCATATAAGTCATTTGAAAAGCTTCAACCCTCGTTTGTCTTTAAACTGCAGGATTTCCCTCCCTTGGCTAATAGAAAAAAATGATCTAATGTTCATGAGGTAATTTGAATTTTTCTTTTTTTTTTTCCCTTTCACATCCATGTGTTCACTCCGTGGAGGAACTGAAGACTCACGGTCAAATGTCAGTACTATTTCAGTGCTTAAGAGTTTTTAGTGTGACTATTCCAAACAGTCTATTTCTTTGCCAACCCAGTAAAGCATCAGAAAGACCTCTGGTAGCCATAGCAACGTAACCACAAGCTGCTCAATTTTAGACACTCTTTTTGTGTATCTGATTCCCTCTCTTTTTTGCAGAAAATCAGAAGCTAATGGGACACAGCTGCTTTCACTTTGGTTTGCTTATTAAGCTAAATTCAAATTGTGGCTTGCTTTATTCATTTAATTAATAGGGTATCAGTTTTCAACATACCAGTATATGTTATTTGAATCCCCAAGATTTATGAAAAAGATGCAAAAAAAAGGATTTTACTAGAAGACATGCAGAGAAAAATATCTAGGCAGTACTTTTAATTATTTCATTCAAGTTCATTCTCAAATACAATATCTTAATACATAATAGATGACTTGACTTTAGTTGAATGGGAAGTCATTAAAATCTAACTAGAGAATGGTTATAAAAGAAAACTCTATTGATAAAAGAGATATTTGGGCATGTAGTTATTGCAATCAGTTGTCTGGGCCATTATGATAATATGTTAACTACCTACCTACCTGCCTAACTGACGTTCCTTATGCCACAGTAACAGATAGTTATTATGCTAAATAATAAATAGTGTTATGCTAAAGCTGATTTGATATAAATATCTAGATAGATAGATATAAAACATACTATATACACACAATTCTTTTATTAAAGATTTTGTTTATTTATTTATTAGAGAGACAGAGACAGATTGAGAGACAGAGAAAGGATAGGAGCAGAGGAAAAGGGAGAAAGAGTCCCAAGCAAACTCTGCACTGAGCGAGGAGCCCAACATAGGGCTCAATCTCACAATCCTGAAATCATGCCCCAGAGATCATCATCTGAGTTGAAATCAAGAGTCAGACACTTAACCTACTGTGCCACCCAGGTACATGCCCCCCCGACACACACACACACACACACACACACACACACAATTCTTACTCTTGAGTTTGGTATGAAGGATCCATTTACATTGGGAACTAGAACAGTATATAAAGAACTATATATAAAGATTGTGAATTCAAGATTTGAAGTTCTGAATGTATTTTGCTTTCTTACCTTTATGAAATTTATCAATTGTTTGTCTTATTTATCACATTATCAGAAGGACTATGTCTAATTTATCTTCCCAGCTCTTGTTAGAGCTATATACCAAGTAAAAATTCATTTTTCCAAATCATTCAACCATTCTTTTATTTGTCTAGTCATTGCCCATTCAGCTATTCATATATTTACTAATCAGTTACTGGGCATGTAGCTAGGTATTGCAAATATGAGCTTATATGGGCTTGAAACAAAATGTAGCTTCCACATGTAAACACATAAAATAAGTGAAATATAGTTTGACATATGTAACAAAATAAAGTATGCAGAGTATATGATGCAGGTGGACCATATTTTGAGAAAAACATATTTGGTGAAATACAAGGAAGGAAATGAACAACTTACTCTGGAGAAGAAAGGGCAGATTAGGGAAGCACCTCAGAGGATTTGACCATCAAACTGAACCTTGAGGCATGAGTAACAACAGTTCTTTGGTTGTACTGCAGATGTAAAACCACAGTGGCATAAAACATGGTAAGTGCAAGAAATTGCAGATTGTGCCTTTTAGATTGTCCCAAACCCCTATTAATGTCAAAGGATGCTCTATTGTCTGAAATTCTGGGAGGGGTTTTGGTCTGAAGAGCACTTCCAAGAATCGGTTGCACATCTGTTCAACAACCCTAATTTGAAAAAAAAAAAGAAACTAACAATTATTATGTATCCTGTATATACCAGGAACATGCTACATACTTTAGATGCCTTATCACATCAGCATTATTATTAGCTTCACTTGACATGTGGGGAGCTGAGATTTAAAAGGTGGGGGAATTATTCAAGCTTAGAAAGAGACAGAGACTAAGTTGAAATCCATGTCTGCCTGACTTCAAATCTAATGCTTTCCAAAACATCATTCCAATGCCACTAGCCCAAAGATCAGAGCTTTGGACACAAAGAAAGCCAATGGATAAGAAAAAGTCAAGTAGGACAGGGTAAAGATCAATTGTCACACCTTGGTGACATTCAGGCAAGAGATCACCACTGTCTGATGCTATTAGGTAAGAAGTATAAAAGGAGGCTGTGATGCAAAGATCTCTTCCTTTATTTTTTTAATTTTTTTTTAATTTATTTATGATAGTCACAGAGAGAGAGAGAGGGAGAGAGGCAGAGACATAGGCAGAAGGAGAAGCAGGCTCCATGCACCAGGAGCCCGATGTGGGATTCGATCCCGGGTCTCCAGGATCGCGCCCTGGGCCAAAGGCAGGCGCCAAACCGCTATGCCACCCAGGGTTCCCAATCTCTTCCTTTATTAATAGGCCAATAAGTCTGAGCCATTTTTCCCCGTTACCCAAGTTCACTGGTTTATTGTAGTTGGCACTTGTAATAGATTCTTCCTTTGAACCCATTTCCATTCACATTTAAAATGTTCTAGTGATCTCCTAGTAAAAGCTCCAATATGATTTTAATAACATGGGTAATGAGAGAATAAATTATACAAGCTCACTCTGAATCTGAAGTGGTGCATTCAGATATTGGGAAATAACAAAGTTTAAACACTTTCAGCATAATGAAGGTCATATACAATAAGCCCACAACTAATATACTTAATGGTGAAAGATTCAAAACTTTCCTCCTAAGATCAAGAAGAAAACAAAGGTGCCCACCTGCACCACTCCTGTTCAACCAGTACTGGAAGCCCTAGCCAGAGCAATTATGCGAGGAAAAAAATATCCAGATTGAAAAGGAAGAAGTAAATGATCTCTTTGCTAACGACATGACCCTGTATATAGAAAATCTTAAAGACTCCATCAAAAAAAAGTTAGAAATAATAAATTCAGTAAATTTTCAGAATAAAAATCAATACACAAAAGTTGATTTCATTTCTGTAAAATAAGAATTATCTGAAAAATAAATAGAACAATCACTTTTGCAATACCACCAAAAACAGTAAAATAAAATACTTAGGAATTAATTTAACCAAGAAATGAAATATCTATACATCACAAGCTATAGGACATGGATAAAGGAAATTAAAGATGACAAAAACAAATGGAAATCTATACTACATTTATGGATCAGAAGAGTTAATATTGTTAAAATGTCCATACCGCCTCAAACCATTGATGGATTCAATGCAATCCCTATCAAAATTCCAATGCCATTTTATGCAGAAATAATTTTAAAATCCTAAAATTTGCATGAAAACACAGAAAACAATGAATAGCTAAGCCAATCATGATAATGAAGGATAAAGCTGAAGCCATCACACTCCCTGATTTCAAACTATATTACAAAGCTACAAAAACAAACAAACAAACAAACAAACAAACATAACAAAACACAACAAAACAAAACAAAAACCAAAGCTACAGTAATCAAAATAGTGTGATACTGGCATAAAAGCATAGACCAATGAAGCAAAATTGAGAACCCAGAAATAAATACTCATGTACATGATCAACTAATATTCTTTGGGGCCAAGAATACTCAATGAGGAAAGAACAGTCTCTTCCATAAATGGTGCTGGGATGTTAACATACAAAACTGGATGTTCACATACAAAGGATGATATGAAGTCTAACATCACTCGCAAAAATTAACTCAAAATGCATTCGACTTAAATGTTAACATGTAAAGCAGTAAAACCCATAGTAGAAAACACGGGGGAGAAGCTCCTTGATCTTGCTCTTGACAATGAATTTTTATGACACCAAAAACACAAGCAACAGAAGTAAAAGTCCCTAAGTAAAACTATACCAAAAAACCCCCATAAAACTTCTGCAGAGAAAATGAGAAACAATCGACAAACAAAATGGGAATCTGTGGAATTGGAGAAAATATTCACAAACCTATCTGAGAAGAGATTAATATCCAAAATATATTAAGGAAATCATACAGGTCAATAGCAAAATACAAATAAAATGATTAAAACTGGGCAAAGGACATGAGTAGATACTTTTCCAAAGAAACAGCCAAGACGTACATGAAAAGAGGCTCAACATTATTAGTCATCACATAAACACAAATCCAATCCATAATGAAATATCGTGTCACACCTGTTAGAATGGCTATTAATAAGAACACTGGAGATGACAAATGCTGGTGAAGATGTGATGAAAAGGGAAGGCTAGTGCCCTGCTGATGTGACTGCGAATTGGTGTAGCCATTATAGAAAACAGTACAATTATTCCTCAGAAAGTTACAAATAGTACTATTCACATGATCCATCAATCCGGCTTCTGGGTATCTATGTGAAGGAAATGAAATCACTCTCTTAAAAGGATATCTGCACTCCCATGTTCCTTTTAGCATTTTTCATAGTAGCCACAACATGGTAACAAGCTGAATGTCCATTGCCAGATAAATGGATAGAGAAAATGTGGCGTGGTGTGTGTGTGTGTGTGTGTGTGTGTGTGTGTGTGTGTGTGTGTAAAAATGCAGTAACATTCTGCCACAAGAAGGAAACCAACCATGCCACTGGTGACAAACATGGATAAACTCTGATGGCATTTCACTGAGTGAAATTAGGCAGAGAAAGACAAATACTGCATGATTGCACTGCTATGTGGAATCCTAAAAAACTGAACTCATAGAAACAGAGTTGACTGGTGGTAGTCAGAGGTTAGGGGATGGGTGTAACAAGGAGATGTTCAAAAGATACAATTTTCCAGTACAAGAGGAGTAAATCTGGATTTAATGTACAGCATAGTGACTATAGTTAACAATACCATATTGTATGCTTGCAAGTTGTTAATAGAGTGGATCTTGAATGTTCTCACCATAACAATAAAAACAAACGTAATTATGTGAGGTGCAGATGGTGCTAACTAACTTTACAGTGGTTATGATTTCACAATTTATATGTATATCAAATGATCACATTATGCAGCTTAAACTTCCATGATGTTACATGCTGATTAAACCACAATAAAGCTCAGAAATAAAAGGGTTTGGAAGGAGGAACTCAGTGGTGCCATTTGCCAAGTGTACAGGAATGAAGGGGAATGGTAGGACCAAGGAGATTACATCACTTTCCTTGGTATAAAAATAAATGTTCTTGATACTTTTGTTTCCTTCACCAAGGTTTTGAAATCATATGTTGCTGGGATTTTGTTTTGTTTTATTTTATTTACTTCTCTTTTCTAGTTTTCCCTTTGGTTTGAACATTTGCTGAAAACACGACTTCCAACATTTTCAGTTTCACAAATCACCCTTCTTAGATGTGCTTATGGGAATAAGATGATTTCTCTAAATTTATTAGTTTAGTGACACACATTGGCAACTACCATCAAGTAATTAATTAATTGATAATTAATCGGGATGCCTGGTGGCTCAGTGGTTAGGCATCTGCCTTTGGCTCAGGGTGTGATGCCGGATCCTGGATCGAGCCCCATATCAGGCTCCTTGAAGGGGGCCTGCTTCTCCTTCTGCCTGTCTTTGCCTCTCTCTCTGTGTCTCTCATGAATAAATAAAATATTTTTTAAAAAAATTTTAATTTAAAAGAGATCATTTATTTTGAGGGAAGGAGAGAACATGCACATGGCAGGGTGGGAGGCACAGCATGGAGCTGGATGAGGGGCTTGATCTCATGTCCCTGAGATCACAACCTGAGACAAAATCAAGAGGTAGACACAACCAACTGAGCTACCCAGGTGTCCTACCATCAACTAATTTATATGTCGCTATGTGAAATAGAGCTGGCATGGTTCGAGTATTTATTTCAATATCTTTCAATATCTGAAATGAATTATATGACAGAAATAATCTAATCATGTGAGTTGTCTTAAAACCTCAGGGCAGATTATTGTACAATGAATATTTCTAAAATGATCTTTGATGTCTTTTCTATCCTTCCTTGAATGGAGCCCAGGGAGATGCAGCCAAAAGATCATTCACATGGACTGACATCTGCAAGGGGGTGGCCATGAAGCTTCTTCAAGTAAGTGGCTGCTCAGAGAACCCAGGAAGAAACAGATGGAAAGAAGAGAGACAGGACCAGAGAAGACATGTCTGTTCTCAGGTTTACGGGAAGAAGTCCTGAAAACAGATGATGAGGCAAAGGACTACAGGCCAGATTATTGCTGGATCAGAGCAACAAGCAAGAAACAAAAACAAGAATCAAGTGAGAGCATCTGACATGCCTTAAGATCCACTTCCAAGGGTGAGAGATGCATAGTGCTTGTGTCTCTACTTTTAAAACCAATTTTAAGAACCAATTTTCTCAGATGTCTATAGAGGTGATAATGTTTTTTTCTTCCACATGAAGACTGGTTTAAATTAGTTTCCATGTAAACATTATAAGATGCTTATGTGTTAGTTTTTTTTCCTCTTTTTCTAACAGGATAAGTTTCTCACTATTGGTTTTACCAAATTAGGTTTTCCAAAGTTAGCAAAACAGAGGTACTTCTAGTTAAGATTTCACTCATATTTTCATTTAATACAATCATCAGAGCAATTTCCAAGAAGCAAAATCTGATTTAACGATATAATTGTTGGCAGTGTATCTAGATATTAGGCCCAGAAAGAAGGCTCATTGAATAAACAAATGAACTTGTGGCTGTATCAGGTTTCTAAGTGATTTAAATGGTACAGAGATAAACCACATCTTCTTTATCCATTCATCTTTCAATGGACACCGACGCTCCTTCCACAGTTTGGCTATTGTGGACATTGCTGCTAGAAACATCGGGGTGCAGGTGTCCCGACGTTTCATTACATTATGTATACTATGGAATATTCCTCAGCCATTACAAATGACAAATACCCACCATTTGCTTCAACGTGGATGGAACTGGAGGGTATTATGCTGAGTGAAATACGTCAGTTGGAGAAGGACAAACATTATATGTTCTCATTCATTTGGGGAATATAAAAAATAGTGAAAGGGAATAAAGGGGAAAGGAGAGAAAATGAGTGGGAAATATCAGAGAGGGAGACAGAACATGGGAGACTCTAACTCTGGGAAATGAACTAGGGGTGGTGGAAGGGGAGGTGGGCGGGGGGTGGGGGTGACTGGGTGATGGGCACTGAGGGGGGCACTGATGGGATGAGCACTGGGTGTTATTCTGTATGTTAGCAAATTGAAGACCAATAAAAAATAAATTTATTATTAAATAAATAAATAAATAAATAAATAGTACAGAGATTTGGGTTCATTGGTTAGATATAACATTTCTTCACTTTATAACCTTGTATTTTATGTATAAATCTGTCAGACCAACAAATGTTCTTAAAAAGAGAGCACATATTTGGGAAAGAATAATGCCTGGAGTCATATAACCATATCTTTCAAAAGCATGCAAACTAAAAATAGATAAAACTTCTGTTGCCTGTTTTCACTATGTGTCATTGTCTTTTTGACTGCAAGTGTTGAAGTCCGATCTTCTCAATTCTAAGGTCATTATGATTATTGACTTCATGCTATGGAGGAGAAACCCCACTGAGACATAGAGGGGCTAAGCCACTTGCCTTATCAGCCCTCAAGTGACAGGACCAGAGTAGAGTTCTGATTCCTGTGTCTTCAGAGTGTGGGGTGTCCTATATTGCCAGATGTGTGGCTGTCCTTGGCTGTTGCCTTCTCATGCACTGCCAATAATCCAAGCAGATTTCAGTGTGCATGGTTCCAAAATGGCCCTATGGGGGCACCTGGGTGGCTCAGGCAGTTAAGCATCTATCTTTGGCTCAGGTGGTGATCTCAGGGCCCTGGGATCCAGTCCTGTACTGGGCTCCCTGCTCAGTGGGGAATCTGCTTCTCCCTCTCCCTTTACCCCTCCCAGTCTCCTGGGCTCTCTCTCTCTCTCTCTGCTTGTTCTCTCTCTCTCAAATAAATACTTTTTAAAAAGTCTCTATGGCTCTAAAAAAGCCAGTGAGTTGTATAGAATTTGCTGAAGATTTAGAAGGCAAGCTAGAGGAGAGACTTTTAAAATATCTTCCATTGGAGCGCCTGGGTGGTACTATTGGTTATGTGTCTGACTTCTGATTTTAGCTCAGGTTATGGGGTCCAGCCCCGAGGTGGCTCTGTGCTCATCCTGGAGTCCGCTTGAGATTCTCTCTCCTTCTCCCTCTGCCCCTGACTCCAATCTCTCTCAAATAAAATAAATAAGTCTTTAAAAAATATGTATCTTCCCTCCTAGCAAATTACCTTATGTTTCCTACTAGATTGTTTCTTCTCCCAAAGCTCAGGCAACACTGCCACCACTCACTGTCTTTTTTGCCGTAGAAGCTCCTGTTTTAATACACAACCTGTGTAGGTGGTGGATCTAAACCCTCTCTTCTCTGTCTCAATTTACTCTTTTTTCAAGTAGGGGATTTTATATTATCCCAGATCCTCTGAACTCCAATTCTCATGCTTACCTGCTAGAATGGGCCCCTAGTTAGCAGAACCCACTGTCCTTTAAAATGGTAATGTTATTTTTTAAAAAGGAAGGAAGGAAGGAAGGAAGGAAGGAAGGAAGGAAGGAAGGAAGGAAGGAAGGAAGGAAGGAAGAAAAGAATTTTGGGGTTCTAATATTATAGGTAATATTTTTATCAGTGAATGAAGGATCTCAATTGTGTAGTACAAGTTCAGGGGCTGGAACTGGGGCTGTGGAGAGGGATACAGATTTTATTTTCTGTATGATCTAAATGCAAGCCATTAGAAAGCCAAAAATAAGCTCATTTTTAAACCCCTTGAAATCAGAGTTGAAGGTAGCTGTTAAACTGGCAACCCAGCAGGCAGCACTGGGCCCATGGAGTTATCCCTTAATTGAGTTGGCCAGGAAGCAACCTGTTAAGACAGAGCAGGATCAGACCTAATCATAAAGGAGCTGAGTCGCTTTGCAGTAATTTCACGAGGGAAAGAAATCCTAGAATCCTGATTTCTGAGAGAGACACACACTGATCCTAATTCTTAAATGATTTTTGGAACAATCAGTAAGACAAGTAGGACACAGGATTGCAAATTTCTCAGCAATCATAGTATTTAGAAATTCATTTTGTGGTGGCTGGCCGTCATGTTGAATTTGTTTAGGCTCAACCGTAAAGATTAAAGGATTCTAGGCCAAGTAGACCATGGCAATGACTTCATTAGGAAGTGTTTAGATATCTTCCCATATGTGGTTTAATCCAGTCTCAGGAAAGGCAGATAGACATAAATCATATGTGAAACCAAGTCTGCAGGCTTAGGTTAGAGCCAGACCACTTAGAGTAACAAGGTGGGATATTAAAATGGAAAAAGAGCCTTTGGTTTGTTCCCATTTTCATGGGATTTCTTTCTTTGTTTGTTTTTTTTGTTTTTGTTTTTGTTTTTTTTTGTTTTGTTTTGTTTTGTTTTGTTTTTTTTAGAAAGAAAGCATAGGGTGAGGGGCAAAGGGAAGGGGAGAGAGAGAATCTCAAGCTGGCTCCATGACCAGCCCCACATGGGGCTCCATCTCACAATCCTGAGACCATGAGCCAAAATCAAGAGTTAGATGCTCAACTGACTAAACCAGCCAGGTGCCCCAGAAAAGGCTCATTTCTATACACCAAAGTGTCCTAAGGAGAAGGGAATTGGGGTCTGTCCATCTCCAGCGCTTACATCAAGCAGGTCCAGGTCAGGAGGCAGAGACTGATCACATAGTAATTTGTATGAAAAGGCTTAATATATAAGGAATTATTCATTCTTTAGAGGAAACCAATTAGTAAATGGGAACGAAGAGAGTGGTAAAGAATAATCTATAGTTTAGGGTGAGTGCCTGCTACAGACTGATTTGTGTCGCTTCCTCTGAATTTATATATTGAAGCTTCAAACCCCAGTGTGACTGTATTTGGAAATAGGGCCTTTGTGGAAGTTACTGAGGTTAAGTGAACTTATAAGGATAGGACCTTAATCCAATATAACTGATATCCTTATAAAAAGAGGGAGAGGAACCAGGGGTTGCTCTGGCACAGGGGAAAGGCCACATGAGGACACAGCAGGAAGGTGACCATTTGAAAGTCAAGGAGAGAGTCCTCACCAGAAATCAGGTCTGCAGGCATCTATACCCTGGACTCTTAGCCTCCAGAATTGTGCAAAAATAAATGTCTGTTGTTTAAGCCACCCAGTCTGTGGTATTTTATTATGGCAGCACAAGCAAATTAATACAGTGCTCAAGGGAAAAACAAACACAGAAAAGGACGTCTGTGATTCAGACACTGTTGAGAGGGTGTGTGCAGCCCACTGGCTGGCAACAGAGTTTGCTGGGTTGCTCCAGACCAGAGCTCGTCCATATTTGGTGGCTGAGGCTGGTGGTCCGGAAAAAGCCTGGCAGCAAGCCAGTGACATTCACCAGGAAGTTGCTTATGGGGCCGGAGGGGGGGATTTGTGTTGAACTTTCTGGGAAATTGGCTGGAGCATCTGTATAACTAACTAGAATGTCATGATGCAGAAGCCACTGGGAGGCCAGCTGGGTCGTCTGTGGATCCCATGAAACCCTGAGTGATGCTTCTAAGGCATGAAGGCAGAGGTCTCCTGCAGCTATAAGTACCAGCTCAGTGCCATGAGAATGGGGAGAATGCAGAGCATGAGGAAACCAGAAGATGCTCCTTTCTCCTCCAATCTTCTACCAGAACCCACTACCGACATCACACCAGCTGTCAGGGGTGAAGTATTCTGGTACCACCAGCAGACAAGGAAGGGTGGATGGGGAGCTGAGGGGCAATAAATTCATAACTGGCATGCATTGTGTCAGCCACAGAGATTTTCTTACTTGCATTCAGGCAATATGTTCCAAATCTGAAAAGACTATTTTCATCATACAAATAGATGCACCTGACCCCTTACTCGAACACTCTATCTCAGTTGATATGTCATAATGTGAGCTCTGCAGCTCCCATCACTATATGGACTGTTTTTATTTCTGCCCATAGATGTGTCACCCCCTACCACACCAGAGGCTCGACACCAAGATAATCCCAGGTGTTTTTCTATTTCCCAAACTTCTCAGAGTTTTCTTCAGTCTTGAGCTGACTTCTGTCTGTCTCAGGGGATGATGTGATGTCCAGCCCAGATTTTATATTGGGGGCCTCAGGACTCAGAACCACTTGTTTCTCTTCTGTGAAGAGATCAACACTTAAAGCCATGTTTTCTTTCCAAACGTATGATTAATGTGTTAGAAATGAAATATTCCTAATAATCACGTTACTTATAAAAAAGGAGACTTGGTGCCCTCCACCATGAATACATCCTCCTTCATTTTCTGCCACTCATGAGGTATAAACATAATTAATGATATAGATACTGCTAACATGACTTGTGTATTTTTCTACTTATATTATTAATAATAATATATTATTATATTTTAATATATATAAGAAGATAATATAAGAATTATATTATTAATAAGAATACTTATTCTGTATTCTATCTATATTTTTACGGTTAATTTAGTCTTTGGTGATCAAAGATACAGCCAAAATAGATGGATGGAACATGCTAAATCTTCCAAAGTGTAAATTTCCTTATTAGCTAATGGCTTACAGGGAAAAAAAGATAAGAGATTTTTTTGGGAAAGATATTTTTCAAGGATATCTGACAATTTTGTCACAGATGTCTTATGGTTTGGGTTTTATGGTTAAAGATTGGATACATTTTACAGTACAACTATTTAATTGTTTTTGTGTACATATATTCCCCAAATGCCTGCATTTTGCACTAAAGACTCAGCATGAAACAATACCTGTTGTTTAAATTCCCTTAAAATATTTAGAAAACACTTTGGCTCTGATTCTCATCTACTCATAAAACAGATGTGTATACATACATCCTTTTATCTCTTTGAATTGGGTTCTTCAGGGATCTTGTTAAAGCTGCATGAGGCCAACTGAAGCTCAAAGGGGTAAAAAGAAGCCTTATTTGAAGGTTGCTGCTTTCCATAAATGGCCAGAAAACAGAAGATTTTTGAAACTGTGCTAAACAATGGGTTTATAGGTCAGGATGCTGCTGCTGAGAAAGGAACATTTTTCAGGTTGCCTCTGATGAGACCAGCATATTTTTTAAGGCCATTTTTACTGCCAAAGCACCTGACCCAATAAAAAATCCACAGTTTATAGTAAATACTTAGTCTCCCTTCTGAGTGTGTCAGCATTTTTGTTGATTTAAAAATGTACTAACCCTACAAGTTCCTCCCAGAAGATCCATAAGTTCCAGGTAGTGGCAGAGATCTGGAAGGTTTAGGCGATGTCCAAGGGAACGCAATAATTGAACAATGTCATCTCTCTCAGCTATCTCAAAGGAGGTAGGAGACATGAATACTGGCTATGTACAGATTAATCCTCTTTGTTTGGATTTTCTATTAACATTATGCCTCCTAGCAGTGCTTCCTCATGTGGTCTCAACCTCCCTTTTCATTAGCAGCAGTAAAAATAATTGCCTTAAAACATCAAATACTAGTGATGCCTTGGCCTGTCAAGCAACAGTAGAAAATATAGCCATGGCTATTAAATCTTTTTTAAGGCATTTGGATAAAAGGTTGTTTCCTCCTCTTATGTGTGTGTTTGTGTGTATGAGTGTGTTAAATATAAATGAATTGTGGCTCACTTCAACGCCCAGACTACATCTGCCCTATGTCAGCTACCTGGTCAAATGCTCTTGTGAGAACTTGGGATTTCTGAGTAAGGCTAGGTTACCAAGAGAAAAACCATCAAGCCAATTATCCTACTGTGCATGATACCTTTCTGAAATCCAGGTGTTTTCAGGTAGTTAACTACCTTCTGCTACCTGATTTACTTTTTTCCAGATACACATTGTATATTCAAATTTAGCAAAAATGTTTCTCTTGTGGATGGAAAGCGTTTACTCATGTGTCCGTGCCATTAAATTACATGAATTTGAAACTTTGGAAAAATTCCTTCCATGAAATTCATGGTTTGAGCGTCCAAGATGCGGACCATCCTGAGTGGTTCTGGTTCGAGAAGTACGACGTTTATATTTGTGTTGAGTTGGAGTCTATAGAGCTTGTCTTACTTATTGGGTACCGTATATACTTCATATTCAATCTAAACATGAAGATTAAAGTCTAAACACATTGATGAGTACTAAGTAATATAATCTAGAAAATCTTGATCAAATCTAGAAGTCTAGAAATTTCATACAGAAAGAAAACAAACTGCACATTAACCAACTATTCCAAATGATAGTTCTAGAACAAAAATGATAATTATTTGTAAACGTGTGACCACTTGAAGTAGGCAGTTCAGCAATAGAATCGAGTTACATGAAATACAGGTATTATACATAAATGGCTTCTTGTATTCAACATCTATATTATAGCCCTACAAATTTTTTTCATTAGAAGGAGGATAAACAATTTTTAGCTAAGTCTTCCAAAATAGGAGATTAAAGATATGCTCTTTATTTAAAGATATGTCCTTTACTTAGGAAGAACTATGCTATGTTTTTAGTATTCTAAGTTACCAAAAATGTGGTTTATGTCCTGAGGGAGCCAAGATTAGCTTCATATTTATTGCCCTATGGGTTTTCTTCTATCTTGTTCAGTAATCACTGTGGTGCTGAGCATAAGTATGTAATAAAATCTGTCAAATGTAACTAAAAGTAAGTCTAACAATAGAAATACAATGCAAAATAAGTGCCCCTCACCATATCTCCTGACAGAGATCTTGATGGATCAGTTGTTCTGGTTGAATGGTTATTAAATCATTAAAACAAGAGAGACAAGTTCATCTGAACACAACTGTGGACTAATTGTTGAGAGACACAGTTGCTCTGCCCGTGTGAAGTTTCCTCCAGCCTAAGAGTCCTCCATCCATTTATTACTAGCAATTCTTTGGACAATTCAAACTCACAAAATCATTTGGTTCTTGTGTGGTTAGTTCTGTAGTCATCATTTAAATTTGGGATGCCAAAAAAAAATAAAAAATAAAAAAAAATAAATTTGGGATGCAGTGGCTAGCTTAGTATCAGAGTATTTCTGGCATGTCCATTTTGTCCCCCAACTAAAATCAAACCTTAGCAATCATATCAATAATGGGCATTAGCAATAATATCAAAATATCTCAGCTTGCAAGTGAGAGGACTTTAGTAACATTTTTTTTTAATGTTTTAACCACCCAGTTACTGTTCCACGCTTCTCAGTCAAATTTAATTAAAATGCCAGTGATAGAAATAATGTCATATGTTTAGGTGCAAATAAAAGGTGAGAAAAGGCTATGTATCTTTGCAAAGATTACTTTATCTATAAAGAATGGAGTCAATTCAAGTAAGAAGAAATGATATGTCAAAGCATAAAAACCTTTAGAAATTAATGATGAAAGGGTCTGGACCAGACATAACTCAAATTTTACCCGTGTTATGAAGAGTGCATTAATTACTCCAGGTGTAAATGATTTCTTTCTCTTTCTGGGGTTCTGACATTTTCAATACATCTCATGTTATAACTATTTGTGGAGGTCTGCTTATTCCTATGAGACTGTACTTTTTCTTCATATTGTTTCATTTATTCAGTCATTCAATCACATGCCTGTTGAATGCTTACTTTATGGTTCCAGAGAAGACAATCAAGATCATTCAGTTATAAGTCTTCCCTTAGGGACTGTATAAATCATTATCTGAAGAATATCTTTTTTTATTGTCCTCCTCAAAATGTAGCATAAATAGATGTTCAATAAATGCTTTCTGAATGATAAAAACAATGAGAGGATATGTCTATTTTCATATAAATATTATTATTCCAGACTGGAATCTACATCATTGGCTCTCTGGCTCTCAGGCCCTTGAGCTAACCCCAGCTTTTTGAGGCCTCTACCACACAGATGGTGGGTCATGGGGTTTTCAGGTTCTGCAATTGTGTGAGCCAGTATCTTAAAATAAATCTTTTTGTACATATGTGTGCGTGTGTGTGTTTGTATGTATCCTATTGGTTGTGGTTCTCTGCAGAGCCCTAACAAATACAATCTTCGTTTTACAGGTGAGGAAACCTTTATATATTAATTAAATGAAGAAAAAGGAAGGAACCCAGGCACCATGTTTCTCACATCTTTTTCATTAAAGCCTATGCTGTGGAGGTTTAGCACCCAAATGAGCATGCCCTCCATTACACTTTTTTTTTTTTCCCCAAACCTCAAAGATCACTATGTTCCTTGCCTATTCGGGACTTTTCTTCTTTCATTCTGAATGTTGCTTTTCACAAAACTTTGAAGTTCTAAAAAAAAATTTACTGAAGCATATTGAACTGTCAGTTAAATGTTAAATATGTAGCATCTGGGCTCTTACTGTTTAAGCATAAAATACATTTATATCTGTCCCTCCTTTAGGGAAATTAATGCCTTATTCCAGATGCGAATTGATCTAAAATTCAATCCAGAAAGGAAAAAAAAAGTAATATTAAAGATGTTCCCCAAATCACTGTACCAAGTTATAGATAGCATTGTTATTTTCTGACATACAGGAAACAGAAATGCATGTGGTTTGGGCATTCTCACAGCACTGTGACCCCAGAGTAGTTAATCTTATCTGGTGGATCAGGGTTCTTAGTGGAGTGCTCTGTCCATTGAACAAAGCAGAAGCTTCAAGGTCTTTTATGATATAGGTTCAAAAGCCATATAGGGTCATTTCTGTGAGACTCCATTGATCACTCCTGATATATACTCTATTGGTCAAAGCAGTCCAAGGCTGTTTATATTTAAAGGGAGAGAAAACCAGCCTCCCGTCTTAATGGCAGGAGTGTCAAGACTGCATAGCCATGTTCTGCTATCACACTGCCACAGTTAAAATTTTGGCCACAAATTATGTCACTCCCCCTTGTGCAAAACATGCTTATTCCCCCTCATAAGACACTCAAAGCTCTCATCCCATTATTGCATCAAACTCATGTTCAATGTCCAAGATAGCTTCATCCATATCAGGTCCAGGTGTGGTTGATATCTGGGGTTCAATTTCTTTGTTATGGTTTCTCTTGGCTCGAAGACTTGTTAACAAAAGCAAAGCAAAACAAAACAAAACAAAAAACAAACAAAAAAAACCAAGATATTGTTTCCCACATACCCAAACACACAATGGTAGGACAGGTACAGTATAACAGCAATAACGGATTCAATTCAAAAGGAAAGAAAACAGGAGAAGCACATGGCCATCACTGCTCCGTAGCAATGTTAAATCCAGTGGGGCACCACTACTATTTTCTTGTTAAGGCCTCACACTGCTCCAGGGAATGACTCTGTGTCTATGCATTCGGCCCTACGTGCTCCTGTTTCACTGAGACATGCTTTCTGTGTAATAAGAAATAACTTGTGTTTGCAGCTGCCCAGTGTTTTTCAGGCTGCCAACTGCTCATAAAAATTTTAGAGGTCTTGGAGCACCCCCATGGGTGGTTCAGCCAGTCAAGCTTCTGACTCTTGATCTCAGTTCAGGTCTTGATCTCAGGGTTCTAAGTTCTAGACCCGTGCTGGGCTCCATGCTTGGCATGGGGCCTAGTTAAAAAATAAAAATAAAACAAATAATAAAGTAGCCTGGATCATCTGCTTTTTTAAAAAGTTAGAGGTCTAAATGTTCATTTTAGGATTCTTATTTTCCTCTTTAAGTCCAACTTTTTGTTTGTTTCTTTTTTTTTCTTTAAGTCCAATTTGATCTAACTTTTAAAATTGTGTAGGATTCTTGTATAACACTTCCACATGCACCGCATTAGGCAAAAGCCACATCCACAAATCTCCTCTGCATATGCTTTCTCTACTGGTGCTATCTGGCATACTTTTATAGGACACACTCTGAAGATTTTAGAACCTTTATTAACAGAGAGATCCTGCCAGCTACAACACCAAGACTCTTACTATGTCTCTGTCTACCTCAAAGCATCTTCATGGCACTACTTTATATTTTCATAAGGTCTGAGTAAAGGTTTTTATAGTCACATATGTGGCTACATTTTAATTTTTGTCCTTAAACCTTTCCTTTTTTTTTTTAAGTCCAGTTTTCGGGCTGGAAGGATGGCCACAGGCCATCCACGTATCCTCCAAATTAATTACAATTTATTAGAAAACAGTTTGTTCTTTAGTTCGTATTTGTCCATTAGCACTTCATCTTAGACAGTGAAGAGAACCCAGGTGGTCCTCTTGATATTTGGCCTGGAAGTCCCATTAGCTAGATTACCAAATTCATTAGCTGCATTCCCTAGTTGCCACATTACCACAGGTGGGGTTGTAGTGTCTTGGTAAAGATCACAGAGAAAGTATTTTCACAGGAACTGCAGTGAAAATTGCTCTGGAACTACAACCCCAGTATCACTGGCAAACTATTTCCCTTACAAGCTAATCAGGTACAGATGTCAGGCAACCAAAAGATCAAATCTGGATGTAGAGATTTAATTAATCAATTAATTAATTAATTAATTTCTTTGTTTGCTTATTTATTTTAAACTAGGTAGTAGAGATTTAAAACGCATTTCTCATGGAATTAAAGGTGGCTTTTAACTTCTGTTTGAATTCAGAATCATAACATAAATTAACCCTTTAGTTCATCACTTGGTTAAGAAAGGACACCTCAGAGTGACTGTGGACTTCACTGTGTGTTATATGTACCACTACATAAAGGGTTTGGATCTGATCATTGAACAGACTACTGTTCTTTGCCTTCCGGTTTAGTTTTAATTTTAATTTATTGGCTATCTTTACAATATTCTCATGTCACTTTTTTTAGGGTTGCTGGCTTCATTATAATTCTGTTTTTGAAGAAAAAGCATTTGATTTCTGTTCTTCATAGGTACGCTGTGCATAGTCCTCAGTTTAAAACTTTCAATCCTGGGATCCCTGGGTGGCTCAGCAGTTTGGCACCTGTCTTTGACCCAGGGTGCGATCCTGGAGTCCCAGGATCGAGTATCATGTAAGGCTCCCTGCATGGAGCCTGCTTCTCCCTCCTCCTGTGTCTCTGCCTCTGTGTGTGTGTGTGCGTGTGTGTGTGTGTGTCTATCATAAATAAATAAATCTTAAAAAAATAAAACTTTCAATACTTTATATTCATCAACTAAAACATAATGCAATATCAATAAGAGAGTCAAGCACCTGGGTGGCTCAGGTCACTTAAGCTCTGACTTCAGTTGAGATCATCTCAGAGGCTGGAATCAAGCCCTGCATAGGGCTCCCTGGTAGTGGGAGTTTACTTGTCCCTCTGCCTCTCCTCTTATTCATGCTTGCTTTCTCTGTCTCTCTTAAAGAAATAAAAAGTCAGAAAGGAAGAAAGGAAGAAAGAAAGAAGAAAGAAAGAAAAAAAGAAAAAAAGAAAGAAAGAAAGAAAGAAAGAAAGAAAGAAAGAAAGAAAAAAGAAGAAAGAAAGAAAGAAAGAAAGAAAGAAAGAAAGAAAGAAAGAAAGAAAGAAAAAGAAAGAAAGGGTCTAAAAGTGCAAAGCACTTTTTGCTTCCTATTATTGTAGCAGTGTGTACTTCTGGTTGGTCTTCAGGATTGGTTTTTATGACCATGAAAAACTGTACATTTAAATATCTATTGAAGTGATTCAACCACAAGTATGACAAATTTCTTGTTCTCCAAATATAAGTGAGAATCCACTTCATGGGAAAGATAAAATAGAAATGAGAATAAGAGATGAGAATAAGATAAATGAGGAAAGAGCGCTGGTCACCAACAGTAACCACTTAGTAGGGGATCACACAGCAGCATGAATGAAGTCATTTTTAGGACCCTCCTCTTTGCACATAAAAATAGTGCTGGCCTGGGACAAAACAAAAAGTTTCTAGGAAGGTCAGTCTTTGAAAAGAACAGATCCTTGTAACAGCCTTTTGACTTGCTTCCCTGCCTCCATCCTTGAGTCCTACTGTTCCACCATATTTGATGCTAGTGTGATCCTTGTTACACAAATTATGCCAAGTCATCCTCCTGTTAAAAATACGTACTCTCCTCAAGAAAACATCTAAACTGCTTTTTAGGACTTTGGGGAATTGAATAATCCATTCCCCACCCCCTGTACCTACCTTCTCAGTCCTGTCTTTACCCTTCCTTCTGCTCTCCACAAATTCTCACCATGCCCACTGATGCAAAGCGGGCTGGCATTCAGTTCTGTCAAAACACCTTCATGTCTGCTTCTTTGGAGCTTTGGTATACGCTGTTCTTTCTGCCTGGAAGACTTTCCCTCAAGCTTCCTGACCTCCACTCATGAACTTTGATTTTGTTTACCTCAACTCCTAATAGGCCACATTTTCCCTCCTATGAAGTCTGGATTAGGTGCTTCTCCCATATGTCAACACTGCACCTCCAATTCCATTTATCACATTATTCTATTGTAGCCATTTAATTGTGTATAGCCACACAAATTAAATTCATGAGGACTAGGATCTTGTCTTTCATAAGACTAAGATCTTGACTGTCTATCAACCACTTTATAGTACCCAGGATAGGAAAATGTTCTCCATATTTATTTTCAGATTGCATCAGTGGAAAAACAAACAAAAAACATATCAAGAAAAGAATAAAAGCTTCTGGAAAGGACATACTATGGGTAAGAATTATAATTACAAACAAGGGTCAAGTTTAAATTTTTAAGAAGTCATATTGAAAACATACTTCCTAAGATTATCCTCCTTTTTAAAAACTATGACACCAGATCATTTGTAATTTATAGCCAAAAATTATAAAATGGATTTTTGTTAAATTTTATATGAATGTTGTCTACCCTACTGAATATTTTTCAAGAGCTGAAACTGTGACTAGGTCATTTTACAATTGCCAAAGATATCACCTGATATACTTATAACTCCACATAGATTAAGTAGTCAATACTTTTTTAACAACTAAAAATAATTTATATTTGTTTTATGTGGATCTAGAGACTTGCTATTTGTTTGTACACAGAGAATACAGGCCTTTGTAGTTCCATTGAAGTTTATGCTTGATGATCTCTTAGATTTATAAAGTACATATTTTACTCTCAGAGGAGTCACAAAAAGAAATATACACCATTGGACTACAGTTGAGCTAGCAGTTCTAGGGGAAAGGAGTGAATATCAAAACATTTGTGTGTGTTGAGGAAGCTTCTTAGTTTAACAATGTGTTTCAAGTCAACAACTAGATTAAAAGGGAGGTTTTTCCATTCATAGCTTATTTATTTATTTATTTTAGTCTTATGGTATCTGTTTTAATTTGAAAAAGATGAAGAATGGTAATAGAAGGGTAAAGGAACATAGAAGATAAGGGGACTTGTCACATCAGATCTCTGAATGTGACTCTGGAATATGAAACTGATTGAAAGCAAAAGGAACAAAAACTGTTCATATTTTTAAGGGAGGTTTTTTGCTAATGAACTCTAAGGCCCATATTAAAAATTGCTTTGACTTTACAATGCTTAAACATACCTAATATCACTACCTCACGCCACATATAAAAAATAACTAAAAATTGATTGAAGTCCTAAATGAGTTAAAACTATAAAGCTCTTAGAAAAAAACTCCAATGTATATGTTTATGATCTTGAACTAGGCAACGATTTCTAAGAAATAACACCAAAAACACAAGAAACACAAATCAAATTATTTAGACTTAAAAATAATTTTATAAACTTTTGTGATTTGAAAGACAACCAATAAAACAAAATTGCCACCAAGAATGGAGGAAAATATTTGCAAATCATCTCTCTAATAAGGGGCTAGTATCTAGAATATATAAAAAACACAACTCAACAAATTAAATGAAAAATAACCCAATTTTTAAAAAGACCAGAGGATTTGAATAGACATTTCTCCAAAGGAGATATATAAGTCACCAATAAGCATATGAAAAGATACTCAGTATTATTAGTTATTGGGAAAATACAAATTAAAACCACAATGAGATATCACTTCACACACTAGGATGGCAGAAGAAAAAGGATGGATAATTATAAATGCTGACAAGAAAGTGGAAAACTTGGAGCCCTCATATATTGCTGTTGGGAATATAATATGATGCAGGTGCTTAAAAAGTAGTTTTTGCCCATCCCTCAAAAAATTAAAGAATTATCATATGACCCAATAATTCTAATCCTACATATTATACCCAGGATAGTTGAAAATACATGTCAATTTAAAAACTTGTACCTGAAATTTTCACAGCAGCATTATTAACAGAAAAAAGCAGAAATAATCCAAATACCCATTAGCTTATGTATGGACAGACAAAAATGTGGTCTACTCATACAATGGATAATAATTTAGTCATAAAAACTAATGAAGTACTGATATAACCTAGTATATGGATGGACCTTGAAAAGATTAAGCTAAATGAAAAAAGACAAATACAAAAAGAAGAAATATTGCATGATTCCATTTATATAAAATATCCAGAATATGTAAAACCCAGAGAGAACAGAAGTAGATTTGCAGTCGTTGTGGGTGGTGAATAAGGAGGAGCTGGTAATGAATATGGGACTTAAATTTTTTAAAAAAATTTATTTCTCAAAGAAAGAGAGAGAGAACTTGAGCACAATCAGGGGGAGCGGCAGAAGGAGAGGGAGAAGCGATCTCCCCACTGAGCTGGGATTCTGACATGGGCCTTGATCCCAGGACACTGGGACCATGATCCCAGCCGAAGGCAGCTACCTAACTGACTGAGCCACCCAGGTGCCCCTGAATATAGGGTTTTAATTTGGGATGATGTAATGTTCTGAAATGATTGTGCAAGTCTGAGAATGAACTAAAACCCACTGAACTACACACTATGAGAAAGTAGATTTTATATGTATCATATTTCAATTTTTAAAGATTGAAAACAATGCCATGAGCTTTTTCATTAATCGAAGGTAGCTAGTAGGATTAAGAACTAGTTGGCCCGGGATCCCTGGGTGGCGCAGCGGTTTGGCGCCTGCCTTTGGCCCAGGGCGCGATCCTGGAGACCCGGGATCGAATCCCACATCGGGCTTCCGGTGCATGGAGCCTGCTTCTCCCTCTGCCTGTGTCTCTGCCTCTCTCTCTCTCTCTCTCTCTGTGACTATCATAAATAAATAAAATTAAAAAAAAAAAAAAAAAAAAAAAGAACTGGTTGGCCCTAAGAAGAAAAAATAAGGTTGAAGTTTAATACTCATCCTCTCCAATTTCTTTACTCCCTTTATCTGAGTCATCTTAAAAAGTGAGTCCTCACATGAGTAGGATTGTAAGGAAAGGTGCCCTGGATAAATGCACTCAGCTAAAGAGGCAAGAGACAGCTCAAATGCAAACCATGGCCCACTCACCAACTGTAGGCCCTGACATAGGATTTCATCTGCCTGGAGTAAGGGGTGCATTTTCTTATTTGCATAAAGGCATTATACGGCTTAGCGTTAACTAATGAACAGTGGAGAACAAGGAGATATATGCTATTTCAATATCATCCTCATTTATATTTCAATATAATGAGAACTATTTTAGGGCATCTGGGTGGCTCAGTCAGTTAAGTGTCTGCCTTTGGCTGGGGTCATGATCCCTGGGGTCCTGGGAATGAGCCTACATCAGGCTCCCTGTTCAGTGTAGAGCCTGTTTCTCCCTTTCCCTCTGCTACTCCCCCTGCTTGTGCTCTCTCTCTCTTTCTCAAATAAATACAATCTTTTTTTTTTTTTAAAAAAAGAAGGAACTATTATAGTAATGCAAATTATATAGCAGCAATCTCAGTTAAGTTACCATGAAAATATTTGATACAAATATTTACATATTTTCCTAAAATCACTTATTTAACCCTAATTCATTACAATTGACTATCTAAATTCAGTAGCTCAGTAAAGATGGTAAAGAGAATGAAATGGATATATTAATAAGTATTAAAGACAATCTACTTTCAGTTTTCTTGGGATATTTGCTACAAGTAATATCCATTTCTGTATAAACTTTCCAATAAGTATATATATAAATTAAATACATAACAATTTATAAGTTGTGATTTGGGCATGTGCACAAAAGTGGTAGGATATCCAGGAGACAAAATATATTGCAAAATATCAAATTATTAAGTATATTTTAGGTACCATAGCTGATGAAATAGGTCTGGCATTTCTTATATAAGCTTTAGATTAAGACTAAAAATTTACCACTTTAACCACACATAATGAATTTCATCTTTACACAGATTGCATTTAGTTCATAAACCTATAGTAGCATTCTCATTTTTTCATCTTCATCACTTTATTTTTAAATGAAATTATGGGTAAAATGTGAAAACAAATTATTCAATTCAAATTGAACAATTTTACCAGCATGTTAACAATTTATGTAAAAAGATGTCAACTTAAAATAAACTGCCAGCTATCAATCCCTGGGATAGGCAAAAATACCTTACATGTGCTCCACAGAAGTCATCTTGGGTTATAAGAAAATATTTCCCTGTCAGCCTCTAATGTAAGAAAGTGAATTCTTTATCAAAGTAAATATTACCTCTAAATATTTTCTGATTGATATAGAATGAAAAAAATACAGCATAGCATAGATACCTCTGGGTGATTTGATTTTTACATATTGATGAGTATTTAAGAGACTTATAATGAACTTCAAAAAAGTTGATTCAATGTTAAAATTATAATGATGGATTCAGGGTAGTAAAGAAAATATGTACAGTTTATATTAGTTAATTAAACAAGCCAAAAGAAAAGAAAAACTTAATGAAAGTCTAATTATCATATATAGCTAGTAAAATCATTGCTACATAACGATGTTCCAAAATACTTGCTGTAGGATGTTTGTATAGTAGATATTGTGTTTTTAAAAATTGAGAAAATGAATAGAAAAATTATTTTCCTAAAACACATGCCCCAGAGTTGTAGCCCAATGCAGGGCTCAAATTCATGACCCTGAGATCAGGACCTAAGCTGAGATCAAGGGTCATATGCTTAAACAACTGAGCCACTCAGGTGCCCCTAAAATATAATTTTAATTAATCATTCTATCTGCAAATTTAAAAATCCAATACATTGCCAACTTCTCCATTTAATTTTGCACCAGGATATAACTGGTAGTAATCAAAGAAAGTTTCCATGGTGTCCTCACACAACTCTAACAGAGGAGCTCTCAGTGTTAGAAGGGAGAAGATTTGCAACTTTGAGTTGGGTGTTCTGATAGGAATGTATGCCAAATAAATTATCTTGGCATGGCTGCTTCGGTTTCCATAGAGAATAAAAGCATACTCATTCGGGACAATATTTTTCGTACTTTCCCTCAATTTGTATTGCCAAGCAAATAATGTCACCAATCACCATTTTTGGCATTTAATAATGGTGACTAAGTAATACAATGAATGCTTTCTGAAACTAAGATGTTATTTGAAAAGAAATATTTTTAGTATAGCAATATTAATAGCCTGTAAATTCTTTTTCATCCTATTTCCAGCATTTGAACAAATTTTATTATCAACAATGAGGATAGAAAATAGAGTGTCTAGTGAGACATTGTGATAACTCATGGAAAGATCTAGAAATATGAATGCAGTTTCAGCATACTTCTGATCAAATGAGAGACAAAATTCCAATATCAATTTATAAAAAACAGCTTGTAAATCTCCAAATGACTCATATCAGAGGCGATTTTTTTTTCAGAGACAATTTAGAAGTATCATTGAAAGAAAGTACCATAAGGAAATAATTTCAAGAGAAGTAAGCATGAACAAAGAAAGGAGTGCTGAATTCATATGTTACATATGATTATGAAACCTGATAAAACTGTTTCACAATTCTGTGGACGAGAATTTCCAAATTCTGTCTTGTATAGACAGAACATAATCATAAAGAAAGTTTTTACATATTACTTGAAAAAAATATTTTCATATTCAAATAAGTTAGCCAAGGATTCATTAAAAATGAAACACATTTCCATTTACTATAGTAATTCACAATTACTATAATGTTCTTTTACTGTGTAAATACACATTGCAAATCTAGAAGAAGATATAGCAAGTAGCATTTCCCAAATATACATCAGTTTAGACTAGTGTTCTACAGACATTTTATTTTTAAGGGAGTTCTCCTTAAAATGTCCATTTCTGAAAATGACAGCAGTTCTCATTGTATAGAAGAAAAACTAAACTAGAAAGGATAATTATTCTATATAAGAACATGCAAATGAGGAACACAAACCAGAACCTTGAAATTTAAAGTTTCATCATCTTCCTCTAAGAAATGTGAAACACTTATCCATATTAAGAAATACACATTTCTTGAATATTGTAGAATTTTTGCTTCCCTTTTAATAATGAAAATAAGAAATAATTCCATGTAGTGTGTCTATAGGGATTTGAACCGTCAAAATTTAAACATAAAGAAATAGAAACTGCAAATGAAAATAACAAAAATCAACATAAAGTAGAAGTTTTATTTTAACCATCAAAACATAAATATTAAGAAGCAAAGTTTAACCACTTCAGATGTCACTTGAGGATCTTTAGGATGTAAATGTGTTAATTTCAACACCTCACCTAAGATATCTGTGAATTCTCAAGAACTTTAACTCTCCTGATCATTTCTTACTATAATCTTTGGATATTATGGGATATTGCACCCATCTCCTACCTTGAGGCTATTGTTTTTTGTTATCTGTAAACACTGATAAGAAACATAAAACAAAATGAAGAATTTGCTGCTCCACAAGAAAATTGTATGCCTTGTACAGTTGAAGATACAACAGGAAGCTGTATTATGGTGTCACTCTGCAAACAACTGATACATGGGTTAGGAGACCCATCAACTTTTAAAAGATCTTGGGCCACCCCCACCATATAGTTGTTTCATTGTCATATCTTAGGGCGAACATATTCTAACACTTTTTTTGTATGATCCTCCTTTTCCACTCAACTCCTGTTTAACTTCCAATTCAGAGCTGGTCCTTGAAAGCTAACAGCAGAGAGCCTCACTTTTTAAAGGTTTTATTTTATTTTATTTTATTTTTGATAGTAGTTCTAGGTTCTCAGAAAAATGGAGAATACAAGGATTTGCCATATACCTCCTGCCCCCACTCATGAAGAGCCTTCTCAGTTACCAACATCCCCCATCAGAGTGGTACATTTGTTACAGTTGATGAGGCCGCATTGAAACATCATTATCACATTCACAGTTTATATGAGGGTTCATTCTTGGTGCTGTAAATTATCTGGATTTTGACAAATGTAGATTGGTTTGCATCTACCATTAGAATATCATGTATAGTATTTCACTGCCCTGAATATCTTCTGTGTCCTGCCTGTTCATCCCTCCATCCCAAACCCCAAAGCCCTCACTTTTATGATCAAATATATCTATGATACGTGTTCCTAAATACAGCTACTCCTTTTTTATTTTTATTTTTTTACAGTTTACTCATGTAAATGCACTGCTAATCCTAGTAGAGTAAATTTTGAAGTAGATAATACACTAAAAATCCCATAAGGTAACACATAAAATATAAAACATGAGATATTGTGTTTTTTAAAAAAATAGAGAAAATTAATAATTAATTAATAATTTTCCTAAAACATAATTTTAATTAATTATTCTATATACAAATTAAAAATATAACACATTGTGATCTTCTCCATTCCTAATATAATAATTATAGACAAAATATAATTTATTTTTTAAAGATTCTATTTATTTATTTGAGAGAGAGTACACACACGAGCAGGGGGAGGGGCAGAGGGAGAGGAGAAAAGCAGACTCCCCACTGAGCAGGGAGCCCCACATGGGGCTCAATCCCAGAACCCTGAGATCATGACTTCAGCCAAAGGCAGATGCTTATACTGAGCCACCTGGACACCCCTAATACAGTATTATTTAAAAAAGACTTAGAGATTTCTTCTTCCAAGTAAGATGGAGTTACAAGTACCAAATATGATCTTTTCACAAAACACGAGTAGAAAACAGGAAAAAAGGTACATCAACCACTTTTAGGTTTTTCAATAATTGGCATCAAAGGATTGTGATTTCTGAGAGACAAAAACCAACAAATTAGGTGAGTTTTGTGATCATGACGACTTTCTCATTGAGACATTTTTGGCTGCAGGGGCAAGGGTGAAAAGTCCTACAAAACCCAGAAGCCTATTTTGAGAAGGAAGAAATTGGAGTTTAGAATTTGTAGATAGAAGTACTAGAAAAGAGGGAAGTATAGAAAGAGTGCTCCAGACAGCTGCTAGAAACCCTCTTGAGTTTTTGATGAGTACTAGACTATGCAAGCTAAATTGAAATTAAGTAAAACAAGACACAAACCAAACACAGAGTGATAAGATAAACAATTCTCAGAGATCAAACAAGTTGGGGAGCGATATTCAAGTTCTGGATAGTAAGAGTGAAGAGTACTTAATGATCCCCCGATACAGTACAGACTCCAGAGAGTCAAGCTTTATTAATAAGCTGATACACAGGGAAGATCCCCCTAGACATACCCTTGCAAATATTAAAATAGGGATCAAATTAATCTGGAAGTCAATTAACTGCCTGTAAATTAGCAAAGCCTAACACTTTTTAAGGAACTCAGCAAAATTCACATGCTGCACAATGTAGTATAACTGACCAGCATCCAAAAATAGTTATTAGAAATGCCAAATGTACAAAAATGTGACTCATCACAAGTAAAAGAAAAACAGCCAATATAACCAGACATATAAATAGCCAAAATGAAAAAAAAAATTAGTAAAACTAGGATGAAACATCGATTAAGCCCAAATATTTAAAGGAAAATATGGATATAATAAGGAAAGGAATGACAGATATAAAGATAAGAAAACAGAACTTTTAGAGTTGAAAAAGTACTTTAAATGAACAAGTATCTAAATGAGATAAACACCTGCTTAGTCACTGAAGAAAAAAAGATCAGCGAGTTTAAACTAGTGATAGACCTAAAATTTTAGGGAAAAAAAGAAAGAAGAAAGAATGAATGAATGAAACTTAGTGTAACTCTGAGCAACCTAACACATGGGAATGGAGTCCTAGTAACAAAAAAGGTGAGGGGATAGAAAATATTTTGAATAAAAATGTCAAAAATTGTCTGATTTTGACTAAAGTGATGCGACCCACAGATCCAAAACCAAAAAAAAATAATAATAATAATAACATGTTACATACAACACACACAGGTAGATATACAGAGAGCACACACCACAGCTCATCATGATTAAATTGCTTAAGTCAGTAACTAACTGAAAATCCTAAAAGCAATGAAAATAAAATAATTCTGTGATCCTTATGACCAGATTGGCAGATTGTCCCATCTCAATAGAGGGGTCTCACTCCTATAGCAGATTGTCTAGATACTACCTCAAATTAGGGAGAATTTTTCAATGAACTATATAAATGTCCTATTCCTTAACCACTGGCTATTCAGAAAGAGTAAAACACATAATATTAAATAACAAAAATATCCCACCACAAAAAAAAGTGAAAGAAAAAAAATAGCTCTGCACTGTCTGTAGGACTTAATACATTTTATCATTTTACCATCTCTCCAGTAATGATATTATTCTTAATGAATCAAACTAAAGAAATGGTTTATAATATAAACACCACGTTTGGCAGGCACATTTAATTGCCTTTCATCCTTGCAAATGTTATTTTCAACAGTCTTGTGATTCAAAGATACAATTAAGCTGCTTATCTTTCACTCTTTTAAAGGGAAGGTCATATTTCTCGCAGAGAAGAACAGTAATGATTTTGCTTTTGTGTGTGTGTGTGTGTGTGTGTGCGTGAGTGCATCTATATCTGACACCTAATTGCAAATAAAATCACTGTATTGCATTATGGGCCAGAAAATTGGATGGAATATAGATTCTCCTTGGTAATTGCTACATTCAAAAATGGCCAAAATCTAGTATCAAAATAAAAACACCTTTGATATGAAAACATTTACTGCAGAATGCCACTTAGAAAAATAATTCCTGTTGTAGAAGGAATTTATGCAATATGGTTAAGATTCTAATCTTATAGCATCTCATTTTATTAATTCTATATCTATGTTTTCTTGGGTAAGATTTTTTTTAAAGTTAAAATACACCACACAAAAATGAGTTCCTACTGCAAAATTAAAGATTTAAAATCTCTATGTAAATAAGTGACCTTCACACCATGCAAAATAAATTTCTACACATAAATTGCATGTAAATTGAAGAGAGCCACAGGTAATTTTGTTTTTTTTTTTTCCTTTTGGTAACTTCTAAACTTCATTTTAGATCTACAAATGCTTAAAAAGTCCTAGATGATTTTAAAGAGAACTGTAATGTTTTTAAAAAGACAAAAAGTTATAAAAAAAAGACAAAAGGTTATAATGATATCAGATTTGCAAAAAGTTATAATAATATCAGATTTTGCAAAAGTATAAAATCCAAAGAGAATATAAACTTATTATAAATTAAATAATTAGGAATTATGTGATATTATAAGGATTTTTTGGAAACTCAAGGAAAATATTTACCTTTAGCACAATCTTTTAATGAAATAAAGTGAGAAATTCAAGAACAGACAAGTAAACTAGTCTACAGTATATATTACTGAGGAGTGGAGTAAAGAATCAGAATAGTGACCAAGTTCAATTGCAGAACAGAAGAGAAGTCTAAGAGATAGGCTTTGAGAAGATGTTAAAGAAAAAAAAAAAAAGTATTCAATTGATTATCATGTATGGTGCAGCATTTGGAGTAAAACTAACCCAGTGACGAAGCTGTAGATTGTCTCATTTCAATAGAGAGGTTTCAATGCTCTAGAGGTCATTTGATTAAATTTGGAAACAAGGAAAAAGACTAATACCACCACTTCTGTTGGATTATGCAATAAATCTGAGATAAGTAAATACAATGTAAAGATTTTAAAGGAAGAAATAAATGATTAATCACATATTATTACCTATGTGAAAATATAAAACAATCGTTTGGTAGACTTTAAGAATGAAATATTTTAACAAGATTGCTAGAAATATGAGTAATAGAAATATTAATTGCATTTCCACATATTGCAACAAAATGCTAGAAAAAAGATAGTTTAGGTATTTTTTTTAATTTCTTGAAATGTGTGTGTTTGCATGTAATTTATAGCAGCACACATATGTTTCATAAAATACACATTTTCTCAAAATAAACATCAACTTATATAGTTATATATATGCTATATACAATGTATTATATATCATATTATATTATATAACATACACGTATCATAAATATATTTAACAAAATATTATTTTGTTAAAATTTATTCTATTTACCTAAATAATGATGAAATATACCATTGCCATAGGTATATTTTAAATATATCAACTCTCTCCAAATTGACTAATAGATTTCATATAATGCTTACTCCTTTCCCAAATTTAAGTGAAATTGTGTTGAACTTGAAAAATGACTTCAAAATTTATTTGAAAGAATAACCATGAATAAGTAAGACACTTTTGAAGGACAGGAGATATCAATAAAATTTTTATCAAATAAATATTTTAGCACAAGAATAGAAAAAAATACACACCTACAACAGGACAGAGAGCTCAAAAATAGATCTATATACATATAGAGACATAAAAATTAGTGAACAATTTAAGAAATGGGATTTAAGCTATTGATTTTCATTAAGGGAAGAAAATGAAATATTTTCTATTATCTCCTAAATCCAGCCTGAAACAAAGATCCCGGCCAAAATATGTAGATAGACACAAAGGTGGTTCTACTGTCAGATAAAAGTTCTGACGTCACAGTCCACAGTCTAAAGATCACTAATTTGAATAAAATCTAGCCATTAAATATACTTCTTGCTTAATCAAATTATGTTTCCTTAACTGATCTAGTAAATCAAGCCATGAAATTTGCCTCCAAATGGACTTGGGCTCATTGACAACAAAATGTATAGTTTACAAGTAGAGTTTAGTTTCAACCAGTGGGTCTCACAAAGTAACTTCTTTTTTTTTTTTTAATTTTTATTTATTTATGATAGTCACAGAGAGAGAGAGAGAGAGGCAGAGACACAGGCAGAGGGAGAAGCAGGCTCCATGCACCGGCAGCCCGACGTGGGATTCGATCCCGGGTCTCCAGGATCGCGCCCCGGGCCAAAGGCAGGCGCCAAACCGCTGCACCACCCAGGGATCCCACAAAGTAACTTCTCAATTTCCACACTTGTGTTTGAAAATACAATAGATTAGAATGCAGCACAATGGTGGACTCCAGTCAGACAAACTTAGTTTCTATTTCTGCTTCACCATTTACTCAGTATATGACCTTCAGTTCCCTCATTTATAAATGGAGATAATAGAATGGAGACCATGTATTTTGTTGGAATGAATGTGGATGTGAAAGAAAAAAAAAAGGTTAAGAATGGCTAATAATAATCTTATAGATTATTCAGTGGATTAAATGAAAGAAGAGTGTAAATCGCTGGATAGTTTGAAGGGTGTAGTAATTGTTCAGTAAATGTTAACTAATATGATAATGATGATGATAACAATTATGCTGATAAATAAAATTATAGTTCATAGTCATTCATGAATTGGTAAACAAAATAATTACAAAATATTATTTTTTATAACATTCAGTATTTATATTCTATAGCTTATAAAAGTCCAATAAATAAAAAAATATTCATGATTGTTTAATAATGGAATTAGGTGCCATAACCCTCACATAGATGAAATATTTTAGGTTTTTATAAGGCCCCCAAACAACATACCTCTAGTTACTTTCTCCATTCTCTTTCTAAGAAGAATAACATATTCAGTTTTATGTATTTGTTAGCATCCTTTAGGACTCTTTAATCTCTTTTTGAAGCACTGTGGAAAGTAATGAGATCCCCAAAGAAAGCCTGAAGGGCCTCTAAATAACCAGAAAGAAACAGCTAATCTCTTACAACCAAACCTTGTAAAATAGCAATTTGTTCATTAATTATAGAAAAAAAAGCATCTTCATTTGAGAATTAATCCTCATCTTCCATAAAACAAAATAACCTTCTATATACATATAAAAAGGAAACGTAGACTGGGCTATAGTTAGTGGGAGTAAATCTTGTATAATATGCCAGCATTAATAGTGCTGTAAAAAAAAAAAAAAAAAAGAAAAGAAAAAAAAGAGTGAAAGAAAATCTCATTAACACCTTATCTCATGGAGTACTTTAAGGTAATCAGCAAAGGAAGGGGGTCTTTCAATGCAATTAGTGGCTGTTAAATTTAGAGAAAATTAGAGGGGCTATTCTCTATCCAGTTCCTACTCAACTTTGAGTCACTGGGCTGATTTTTTAAGGGCTGGTTCATTAAGGGACAATCACAGCAGGTGTAGTTTTCCATGTTAAGAGAAGAACCAGCATATTTTATACCTCTAGGCAACCTAGTGGGACACGAAGGGGATATTTCCCAGCATAGCATATTTATTTGAATTTTTTGTTTACCTCTGAACATCTGCAAGACTAGGTTCCTGACATATTAAATATTTCTGTCACATTTTGTACTTGAATTATGTTTTATATTTGTCTCATATACTTCATATTTCTACACTTTATATTTACAAGGTTTCCTACAATTATTGCTTTGGTCTATTAACAGCACTCTAATGGAGGTATGTTAAGTGTAGCATTACTTTTTTTAAAAAAATGGAAACACCTCTGTCTGTCTGTCTATCCATCCATCTATCCATTCATCCATCAGCTTATATCCATTATTTATTATTCATCTATATTCTATCTAGCTAGATATTTTCTATATAGCTATGACTTCTAAGTGACTTTATGAAATTCTGTGTAAGAAGAATTTGATTTTCAATACCTTTTGTTAAGCCTTCTCTGAACCTTCCAAAGAGGAAAATATGTAAAATATAAAAAGATAGTATATTGGGTTTAACTTTTAAAATGTTTTTTAACATGCTTTTTCATGATTTCTCAGCTTCTCTACTTTTGAATAGTATATATAAATAAATTGCACGCTGAGTTTCAGTCCAACATGGTGACATAGGAGGCTCTTAAACTCACCACCTCCCATGGATACACTAAATATACAGCTACAAACGGAACAATTCCCTCTGAAATAAACCCAGGACTAGCTGAACAACTCCTACACACAGGATGAATGAGAAAATACCCATGCCAAACAAGTCTTTGCACAACCTCAACTACTAGGAGTAACTAAGAACAGAGAAGATGGCTTGGACAATCACAAAACTTTGAGAGAGAACCAGGAGCTCAGGATGGTTTGGGCAGTAAGTTTTATCTCCTATATGTTCCTATATAGGAACATTCCATCAAGAGACACAGAGAGAAGAATGTTTTACCTACTGTGCAGAAGATACAGAGACACAAGGAAAATAAAGAAACACAGAAAAATGTTGCAAACAAAAGAACAAGAAAAAACTCCAGAACAGAACTTAGTGAACCACAAATAAGTAACTTAACAGACAAAGAATTCAAACTAATAATCATAAAGACACTCACTGAGGTCAGGAGAATAATGCATGAACAGAGTGAGAATTTCAATAGATAGATTAAAAAAATAAGGAAGTATCAAACAGAAATCACAGATCCGAAGAATACAATAACTGAGTTGAAGGAAAAGTCAGTAGAGGGATTCAACAGCATACTTGATCAAGGAGATAAAAGGAGCAGTAAAATTGAAGACAAGACAGTGGAATCTATTCAAACAGAAGAACAAAAAGAAAAAAAAAGAGTGAACTATTAATGGAACTATGGGACACCATCAAATGGACCTACATGTGCACATAGGGGTCATGGAAGAAGAGCACAAGAGAAAGGGGCAGAAAGCTTATTTAGAAAAATAATGGCTGAAAACTTCCCTAACCTGAAGAAAGAAACAGAAATTTTGATCTGTGAAGCTCAGAGGGTTCCAAAAAAGATGAATTCAAAAAGAATCATATTGATAAATGTTATAATGAAAATGTCAAGAGTTAGAGACAAGGAGAGAATCTTAAAAGCAGCAAGAGAAAAATATCTTCTTACATAAAAGGAGCCCCATAAGACTATAAGCAGATTTTTCTACAGAAATTTTGTAGAATGCTAGAGAGTGTGGCTCAATATGTTCAAAGTGCTAAAAGAAAAAAAAAAACTGCAACTAAGAATACTCTGCCTGGAAAATACTTTGGAATTGAGAGAAAGAGTTACCTTGACAGGCAAAACCTGAAGGAGTTTATTAGCAGTAATAAGGTGTTACAAGGAAAGTTAAAGATAAGTTTTCAAGCTAGAACAAAAGGGTGGTACTTAGTAACAGGAAATATATGAAATAATATATTTCACAGGTAGAAGCAAATAAAGGGTTAAATTCAGAATACTCTAATGCAATGGTGGTAGGTAATCACTTATTAACCTAGTATAAAAATTAAAATACAAAAGTAGCAAAAATAACTATAACCACAATAACTTGTCAATGTATACACAAAGTAAAAAGATGAAAATTGTGATATCAACAACATAAATTGTTTGAGGGGGGATAAAAATATAAAGCTTTAGTTTCTACATGCATTTAAAGGTAAGTTGTTTGGGACACCCGGGTGGCTCAACAGTTGAGGGTCTGCCTTTGGTTCAGGGCATGATCCAGGAGTCTTTGGATGGAGTCCCACATCGGGCTTCCTGCATGGAGGCTGCTTCTCCCTCTGCCTATGTCTCTGCAATCTCTCTGTGTGTCTCTCGTGAATAAATAAATAAAATCTTAAAAAAAATAAAGGTAAGCTGTTTGCTTACAATATACTATATCTATACAGTATGTTTTATGAAGGTCTCATGGCCCCCACAAAGAAAAAATCTAGAGTAGATACACAAAAGAAAGAAAGGAATCTAAGAATACTACCACAGAAAAATTATCAAACCTCAAAGGAAAAGACCAAGAGAATGAGAAAGAAACAAAGGAATTATAAAATAGCCAGAAAAAAGTAAACAAAATGACAATAGTAAATTTATATACCTTTAAGTAATTAATTTAAATGTAAGTGGATTAAATTCTTCACTCAAGAGACACAGAGTGGCTGAATAGGTAAAAATACAAGGCCCAACCATATACTGCCTACAAGAGATCCACTTCAGCTATAAGAACATATAAACTGAAAGTGAAGGATAGAAAAAGATATTCCATGAACACGGAAACCAAGAGAAAGCAGAAACAGCTACATTTAATATCAGACAAAATAAATTATAAGTAAAAAACCTAAACAACAGACAAGCAAGTAATTATAATGATAAAGGAATCAAATTAATATGCTAATATAACACTTATAAATATGTATGCACTTAAGATAGGAGTGCCTGAGTATATAAAGCGAATAAACACTAATGGATGTGAAGTAAGAATAAACAATACAACGATAACTGAGGACATCAATAGCCCACTTTCACCAGTGGGTAGATCACACAGACAGAAAATTAATGAGGAAGAACCTTGAGTTTAAAACATTAGACCAGATGAACGTAATGGGCATTTATAGAACATTTCATCAAGAAACAGGAGGATGTACCTTCTTCTCAACATGCACAGTACATTCTCCAGGATAGATCATAACTTGGGCCACAAAACAAGTCTGAATACATTTAAGAAGCCTGAAATCAAAAAAAAAAAAAAAAAAAAAAAGAAGCCTGAAATCACATCAAGCATCCCTCTGACCACAGTGGTATGAAACATGATGATGTGAAAGCTGGAAAATTCACAAACAGTGGGTTAAACAGCATGTTACTGAACAACCAATGGGTCAAAGAAACAATCAAAAGAGAATTGAATACATATATATAATATATATATATTTTATATTCATATATATATCTGAAACAAATGAAAATGCAACATACCAAAATTTATCTGATAAAGCAAAAAGCAGTTGTAAGAAGAAAGTTTATGGCAGTGAAGGTTGACATTAAGAACAAAGAGAGGACTTGGGGTGCCTGGGTGGCTCAATCAGTTGAGTGCCTTACCTTTGATTTGGGCTCAGATCATGATTTTAGGGTTATGAGGTTGAACTCTGCCTTGGCCTCCACACTGGGCATGGACACTGCTTGAGATTCTCTTTCCTTATTGCTCTCAGGCATGCATGCTCTCTCTCTCTCTTTTTAATAAACAATTTTTTAAAAAAAGAATAAAATTGGTTTCATAATAAACGTCCTAAAGTTGTACCTCAAGGAGAGAGGAAAAGAGGAACAAACTAAATCCAAAGTTAATAGAAGGAAGTTCGATCAAGAGAGAAAGAAATGAAATAGGAATTGAAAAATCAATAGAAAATATCACTAAAACTAAGAGCTGATTTTTGGAAAAGATAAAGGAAATACACCATAAACTAGATGTTCCATGAAAATAGAGACAACTCAAGTAAATAAATTATAAACAAAAAAGGACACATTACAAATGATACCACACAAATGCAAGAGACTGCTGTGAACAATTAGACACCCAGAATTGTAAAACCTAGAAGAAACAGATAAATTCCTAGAAATACAACCTACCTAGACTGAATCACGGAGAACCAACATCTGAACACACCAATTACTAGTAAGGAGATTGAATCAATAACCATAAACCTTCCAACAAACAAAATTCCAGGATCAAGGGACTTCATTGCTGATTTCTATGAAATCTTTATAGAAAAATTAATACTGTCGTTCTTATACTTTACCAAAAAAAAAGTGAAGAGAGAACATTCCAAAATCATTTTATGAGGTCAGCATCAGTCTGATACCAAAACCAGAGAGAAAGACCCTACAAAACAATAAAATTATGCCTCATGAACACAGACACAAAATTCCTTAAAAAAATTTACCAAACTGAATTCAACAGAACATTTAAAGGATCACAAACTTTGATCAGGTGGGATTAATCTCTAGGGTGTAGGATGGTTCAGCATCCACATATCAGGGAGATACATTTCAGGAACAAAATGAAGGATAAGAGTCATATGAGTATATGACACAAGAGCATTTGACAAAATTCCACATCTGTTCATGATATAATCTTTCGATATACTTGATGAAGGAGATAAAGGGAGCTTATTTCTTTTCTTTTCCTTTTTTTAAAAAATATTTTTATTTATTTATTTTTGTCTTTTACTCCTCTAGCTGCCCCTTTTGAAAACTGGCCCTCAAATCACACATATCTGAAAGCCTGGACCCTCTAATCAGGCTCTTATATACAAGGATGCATTTCCTACCAGCTAGGTGGACTTTCTGTTTCTGGTGTTCTGGTGTTTTTTTTTTTCTTTAATATTTTATTTATTTATTCATGAGAGACACACACACATACTCACAGAGGCAGAGACACAGGCAGAGGGAGAAGCAGGCTCCATGCAGGGAGCCCGACGTGGGACTCGATTCTGGGTCTCCAGGATCATGCCCTGGGCTGAAGGCTGCCCTGTTTCTGGTGGTTTTAAAGGAATTTTAGGCCAGATGCTAGCTCCCTGCTTCTCTCTTCCAGGTGACTTCCCTTGGGCTGCTCTTACAGCAGAGCTTTCAGGAAGCAAGGGAGAAAGTGTTGTGGGGAGTTGGTGATTTTTTTCTGCTGGTTTTTATTTAGCAACTATTTTGAATCTGTCCCATTATCCACCTGCTATTTATGCCAATGGTATTGTTTTGTGTAGATTATTATCTTCCTTTTTGTTAATGTTGTTTTATTGTGTGTGGAGGCAAAACTTGGGTGGCAATCTATCCAGAAGTCAGGAACATATTTTTATTTATTTTTTATTTTTTTAGGAACATATTTTTGTTATTTTTTTATGTTCTCTACTGACTTCCTAATAGTACTTCTTTTGAGGAATGATAGTTTTAGTATTTGCTTTGAGGCTTACAACATGCATCCTGAATCTGAGAGTCTATTTGTAGTCATCATTGTTCCACTTCACATTCCATACACGAGATTATCCACCTTTTACTTATATACTCTACACCTACTGCAATCTATCTGACACTTCCCATATCCAGCTTTGCACTCCATCACAAATACAATGAACAAATTCTAGTATATGCACTTGTCCCATTGCATCACTTTGTTCTTTTATCATATATTTTATCTCTATGCATAATGTAAAATCCACCTTTTAATTTTATTTGGCTTTAAGCAGCTTGTGGCCTTTTAGAAAAACTTATAGGTCAGAATAATAATAACACATTTTCTTCTACATTTACTTGGACTCTTCAAGATTCCTTATAATACAGCTTTCCATCTGTTATCATTTGCTTTCGGCATGAAAAAATATCCTTTAGCATTTCTTGTAGTGTATTTCTGTTAGCAATTAATTCTCTCAGCATTTGTGCATCTCAACTGTGGTTTTTTCAGTCTTGGTTCTGAAAAATATTATTGTTGAATACAGAATTTGGGGTTTCTAGTTGTTTATTTGTTTTCGTTCAGCCCTTAAAAGTTCATTACTTTTTCTCCTAGTCTCTGTTGTTTATGATGAGAGGTCAGACATAATTTTTTACTTTGTTCTCCAGCACGTAGTATGTGTTTATTCTCTTTCTGATTTTAAGATTTTCTCTTTCTCTTTGCTTTCATCAGAATAATGCTTTGCAGTCCTCTCATGGGGGCTGGCAACAGGTACCACACTGCATCTTTTCTCATCATTCATGGGTCTGGGTGTGGTTTTACATGTATTTAAAAAGCTTCAATTTATACATGCTTGACTCTGTGCTTTGTTAAGTGATCTGTGAAAACCTCAAGCTGTTTTCTAAGCTTTCAGCTCAATTCAATCTCTGAACTCTGTCTCCCCATGAAGCTACAAAGACCTTGGCTTTTGATTTTGTTAGCAAAAAACTACAGTAAGTCATATCCTTATATCATGGTCCTTATCTCTAAACTCAGTCTTTCCGACCTCTCAGCTGGATGCCCAAGGTGCTAAGGAAGTATTAATGTAGTTCCTCTACTCTGGTTGGGCTGGAACTCCAAGATTTCAAGCAGAACTAGTTTTCTAGTGTTTCAGCCCCATTATAGCCCATTAGCCTTGGGTAGTTTCACTTGTGTATGGGTAACCCATTCTTCAGCCAAGTACTCAAGATCCCCACAGAAACTTCTGGGCATCTCATGTTTGCATCTTCTTTTGTTCTTGTTCTCTGCTCTATGGAGTCCAAACATTTAAACTGTCCTGAATTCCGATCTGTGCCTCCTCAACAGATTCAAAACACTATACACAGCTTGAACTCCAGCTTGATGTCCCATGGGGAGGAAAGTGTCCTCAGAGCCAGGGCAATCATGGGACTCACCTCATATTTTCCCCTTTTAGGGAATTACATACTGATACGTAAATAATCAATAGGAAATAGCTAGTCCAAGTGGTGGGGGAGTGTTCCACAGAGAGGAACACAAGGCTAACACCTTAAGGCAGAAGAGAGCAAAGGCATTCTCAACACGGACTTTAGAAAAAAAAACTCCACTACATTTGAACTGAGAACAAATTGGGGACTGAATAAGAAGAAATGGAAGAAGTAAGCCAGAGCCAGAGGATCCCAGGCCAGTTATATTATTGATATCTCAGGTTTCAGATTTCCCACCCCAACCCTTTAGGGGTTTCTTACTTAGTTTCTCACTTTGAAGTGTTACTTTGAGGACTAAATATACTTACTTAATGCTTCATGGTGAGAACCAGTAAATCTGGATTTCCCTCTGAATGCTTATTTCAAAAATCATGGGTCCCACCAAAGTGCCTCGAATCTTCATGATTTTTCAAAATTGGCTCATGAGTGATCACTCGAGAGATGGCATCTTTTCAGGTATGGTTCTACCAGTCAGAAGTATGAGAAACTTCCCATCTGCTTCTTTACCTCTGATCTTGTAGAAAATTATTTGTGTAAAGCAGATCTATGAAATTTAATTCCTAATGCATTAGCATAGATAAGAAATGCTTTTCATGAATCCAATATATTACCTAGGAAGGTATATCTTTGACTCTTTTATATATTTCATGGACTTCCTGCATAAGCTACTACAGAACCAAGGGCTGCCTATTTCTCTGCCTCCATGTGCAATGATTTCCAGACCCATACTTCATCATCCTCACATATAAGTTCAAATATACTCCTATTTTTTAGAAACAATTTCTAACCAGGATCAGGATTGTTCCTGATTATGTATGCCCATATCCTGTTGGTTCTGTCTCTCTGGAGAATCCTTACTAATACAACCTTCTTCTTCAGAATTTTAGCAAAGGTTTTTGGACTAATGAGGACTGACCTTCACAGCTCACATATCTATCCTAAAATAAATACTAGAGCCAGACAGGTAGGAGGGCTCAAACTAGTCAGTAATAGGTCATTTATTAGCCTTTATAATTACATAGGGGATCAAACTGAACTACACAGACTGATAACCTGAACATCTAAAAAGGTAATAGATATGAATAGAACAGTGGGTATATAAAAACCACAAATATCTGTTATACCAACAGTATGTTATTTTATGATTCTATAACCTTGTTTTTTTTTTCCTGGTTAGAAAACACATTGCTTTCTGCAATGACATATTTTAAGCAAACTTTGGTATCCAAATATGCACATATTTGAAAAAGAGAGTAGACAGGAATTAAACAATACATTAGGATACATATGAACATGAATAGTAAATTAATTATACATAATAGAGGTTGAGAATTAATAATGTTTATAAAGTGTTTGAGTGTGCATATAATGGATAGACACTAATTAAGTAAATGACGAACTATCTAATGTTATTGTTTAAAAAGTATACTGATTTTCTTCAACTATACTTCAGTAATTTTTTTAAAAGATTGCATTTATTCATTTGAGAGAAAGTGAGAGAATACAAGCAGGATTAAGGGGAGAGGGAGAGGGACAAGCAGACTCCCTGCAGAGCAGAGAGCCAGTTGCAGGGGTTGATCCAGAGACCCCAAGATCATGACCTGAGCTGAAGACAGATGTTTAACTCACTGAGCCACCCAGGTGCCCCCAGTATTTCTTTTTAAATAGATAATATAAATATTAAAACAATTGTACCACGTTTTGGAAAACCCAATAATTTTCCTAATTTTAATATATATGCTATAGAACTTACATAGGTAAGTCACTATAATTATTCTTCATGTCTTTATTTGCAAATTGAACCATATAACACTTGTTCTTCCCACCTTTAGAATTGTTGATGAGATTCAAGAATATATGTTAGATCCCTTGAAAACCATAAAATACTATGCAAATATTAGATTGTATATATTTTGGAAGAAAAGTTCTTCACTGCTGTGTTATTATTAATCTAAAAATACTCTAGAGAGAACAGGAGTGAAGTTTCAGCAGCTATAAATGATGAATTAACCTGCTGAGTCCAAATTATGTTGCAGGTCAAAGGCATTCTAAAGTAGCACAGTTTTTATGAATATAATACTTAGGAATATCAATTAGCTGCCATAAAAAATTAACTCAAAGGGAATGAAATTCATCTATAAAAGAGCTGGTAATTCTCCTCTGACTGTGTTTTGTTGTGATCTACAAATAACTGTACATGATAAAATCTTCATAGGCTTTTCTTCTTTTCTCCAAATACTCAGATATACTTCATTTGAAATCCCCAAGTATTTAGTAATTAGACAAGCAATTACTAGAATTTGAGGACTCAATAAATAGGTAAGGGAAGGAAAAGAAGGCAGAAATTATTGAATTCAGGGAATAACACTTGCTGACATTTTTCCCAAAATAAATTATTCCTTTACATAGTCATTTCTCATATATGAGTCACTCTGCTCTTGATTGCTTCTAAAATTTTTCATAGATGGTACTCACTACCATATACTCTTCTCCTACATTTAGAGCCCTAAAAACAATGCAATGTGCCTTATTTTAAGTGTCCTAGACTAATACACAAGCTAATAATCATTTTATTTAGGGAAATCATATGGAGCCACAATTTTATATTCTAGAATTAAAAGTAGCACTATTGCTTTTGAGAAAGGAAAAGAAAGTTGGCTAAAAAAAAAAAAAGGCAAGTAAGGGTGGAAAAAATGAGCCTCATAAACAGAGGTAAAAAATGAAAAAAAGACACATATGGCAAGGCGCTTAAACATAAATTTTCATAATATTTATAAAAACATAAAAGTTCTGAATCTATAGGTGTTTCTGTTTATTTTGTATTGTTTTTAAGCATTGATGTATTTCCTTACCTCATCTTGAAGAAGTTTGGAAATAATCCATCTTCGTCCTGTGAAATGAATGAATTTGAATGAATGGAAGAATCCAACACTGTTTTCAAACTTCATCTCAGCAAGTGTGAATCTGCTGCAGCTGCATTTCCTGGTTATAATTAAGTCCTGTTGGAAAACTTCATTACCAGGAGTTGGAAGGCTAATGTCGAGGGCTCGGCTTCCTGAGGCCAGCGTTAGTCTGGAGCATGCACAGCTGTGCAATTCCAGGAAGTACAGAAGCTGTTCAGGAAATGATGGAGTGAGCATATATAACACCAGAGAGAACAGTTTTGCAGTTCAACATGGGGTGTGTAGTCTCCAATCTGAGTTATAAGCAAAATGAGAGGAAAAAAATGTATTTTTCTTCTTATGCATTGACACTTTGGCTATTCATTAAATGTCCCGCTCACATGTTTGCCTGGTCACCAGAACTTCAGTAGATTGTTGTTGATGGTGATCTTGGGGATACCTCATCCATTTTTCTCCATATTCTAGCTATTTTTTCTTTAATCAAAGGTCTTATGCTAAGATGTTAATTTGCTATACAAATGTGTTTTGCTTTAATGAGCAGTGTATTCTCAGGTGCAATGCCTCAAAATATCTAATCCACAATGATTTTGTCTACTCAGAAGTTACTACAGTCCACAAAATGATTAAATAAACCAGAGCTGTAATACTCATGGACAGTTGGGACACTTGCAATTTTTATTTGGAAGATACTTTCCACTGTTCAACAAAAACTTGGATTTGGAAAGATGGTTGTTGGGTCATCTGCTTCATGTAGGCAGAGCAAAGAAAAATTCTTTATGCTTCTTCTGTATTCTGACTTCCTTTAATGGTATGCCAGGTGTTTTTGTTGGTGGTGGTGGTTTTTTTTTTTTTTTTTTTTGGCCTGATGGTTTATAGTCAGGAACTTACAATTGTCAGAGCATTGAATGTGCTTGGTCCTTGAGGGCGTTTCCAATCCTTGATGATCCACACTTAAATTTAATTTTCACTGGAAAGGGATTAACAGCAGGTCTGTGGCTTGGTCCCTCTAGACTTCAGTGTTCCCCATGAATGACTAATCTCAACCAGTCCTCCTTGGATTACATGCTTTAATATTTACCAGCAGAAAGATTTAATGAAGGCATTATTTGAAAAACAAACAAAACTTTTTTAGAAGACATGGTCAGTCTCTCTAAATAAGTTTTAAATTATGGGGCATGGCTGGCTACAGAATTAATCGTAGTCACATATACACTTTTATCTTTGTAACTAATGGGATATAAATTGTAAGCTCCCAAATCAAGAGCTTTCTTTGTAAACAATTTTCACGCTCACTGTTGAAAATTAATCTATTAATACAAAAAAATAAAGTACTTTCTTAGGCAGAGAAAGGGACACCTGGAAATGCCAGCTAAAATAACAAATAGGAACTAATAGGGGGACACCTGAGTGTCTCAGAGGTTGAGGGTCTGTCTTTGGCTCAGGGTGTGATCCTGGGATCGGGTTCCACATCAGGCTACTTGTAGGGGGCCTGATTCTCCCTCTGCCTGTGTTTCTGCTTCTCACTGTGTCTCTGAATAAATAAATAAATAAAATCTTAAAAAAGAAAAAGGAAATAGACTAATAGGGATAGTCAATAAAAATACGAAAAAATGTTCTATCTCATTGATAAGACATGGAATTGTAAATTAGAGATGCCACATACCCTACAGATGAGGAAAATATTAAAAATAATGATTGTGTGACGTGTATATAAGTATAGAGGAGAAAGGCAAAGCTTACACAATTTTAGGGAAACTGAACTGGTTAAAACCACTTTGAAAAATCTTTACCACTATCAAGTACAGTTGAAGACACAAGTGGTATGATGCTAGATTTCCACTCATAGATAATGTAACACAGGGCAATTTATTCACTTAACACTAGGGCGAATATTGTTAACTGAAACATAGCCTTATTCATATTTGGCTAAATGAAATCCACCTGAATCTCCTTCACAATATCTAGATAAATATATGTCAAACCACTGGACATTACAGGAAATAAAAATGCAAAATTATATCTAATTGCCACACCATAACTGAATCTTTAAAACAAAAATTGAATGTGAAAAAAGTACAAAATAATACATGCATCATGATTCCAATTCCATAAAATTCAAAAATAAGGCAAAATTGAACTATATTATTTAGAGAAGACTACATGGTTGCTAAAGTAGGAATAAAAGGAAGCAGATAAATAACACATGTCAAAAAACTGATTTCCACAGAAGTAGAGAAAGTTATAATAAGTGAAAGGCACTGAAGTTATTTCTTTATTATATTTTTTCTATGTGGTAATTACAAAGATGTTTTCCTTACATCTGTTTTTCAATTTGTGTTTTTAGATGTTATGCACATATATACTTATGCAATATTTCAATGTAAAAAAAGAAACCTGAAAGTCTACCCTAGAATCCGTCATTTCTCAATATTTAATTCTCTGAGAATACTGACAAATATTTGTTTCTGGATTCTACAGTTGAATGAACATAAACTACAAATACCAAATTTACCAAGCAAACCTGAAATGTTGAACAAATATATTTATCAGAGACATATTTATTACCATTCCTTTAATTATATCAGGATGGGAACTGAGAAGAACAGGGGCAGACTGTAGGGAATTAAAAGTGAGTTTAAGTGATTTGAGTTGTTGTTTACATAAAATTAGGGGAGAGAGAGATCGGGTCTTCTATAAACAAAACTACTGGTTTACAGAGCTTGAGAAATCCAAAATACACTGCATAATGCACAAGATATATTGATGATACATAATGAATAAATTGCTCTGAAAATATTAATCCTTTCATGCTACATTGTTCCTTTTCTTTCAGTATTTCCTCTTAGTTTCAAAAGAATGAAGCCATATTAAGTATAATTTTATACATAAGTGATCACCCAACGATAAGCAATATAAAATTAAAATTATTTTAATTTTCTTTCTTTTAATTTCTAAAGTTTTGCCAAATACATCTTCCAAACTCAGCAAAGCTCTCTTTCAAATGGTGATTTCCATTCATCACCAAATTATATTTATTATTACAGCTGTAATGTCGTGGCCTTTGTAATGGGGTGTCAGATATTTTACCTATATTCATTTGTGTATCCAAGAACTTCGATGTCATGCAAAGTTGGACTCTGAAATTTTGAAAAGAGTTTTTTGATTTGTGGAGGAGTATAACTATTCTTGAGAGTTCAGGGAAACTATTTCATCTTTGAATGAAAGACAATTGTGCCTACCGCACTGTGCTTATGAAAGAATAAAAGGAAGAAGTACGTTATAGAGTTAAATTTCTGTATTAGTGTTAGGCAAAGTGCACAGAAATGTCTCCTCAAAAAGCATGTGTAAGTTAACAAGAGCAAAGAAATCCACACATTATCCATGCTTTTAGCATGACTAGGAGGCAGAGAGAATATTTCAATCTTCAAATTACTATAACTAAATAGTTTATACTTTGAGTGGTTGCCATGTTGTTGCAGAGATATTCTAAAATGTTTTATTTTGAATTGTATATAATTCACTTGTTGAATTGCATTATATAAAGTAGTAGTGTAATAAGTATTATGAAGGGTCATTTTTCCAAGTTTATTTCCTATGGTTATGACGAGTTTGGCCATACCAGAATGGTGACCCCAGCTTCTCATATTTTTTGAAACATGAGTGTATCTTTACTTCTAGTGTCTACTCATTTCTCTAGTATATCTTTGCCCCTCTCTTCATTTGTAGCCTTTCTGAAGCTGCTTGTTTTAGTTTGTTTCTTATACAACACATAGGGTGTTGTTTTGTGAAACAATTTGAAATGTTTTCATTTAATGGGTCATTAAACCCAATCATATTTATGCATATGTCTGATATTGTTAACCTTACTTTATCATTTAATACTTAGTGCCCATTAAATTGTTTTTGTTTTACTTCACTTGGTCATAATTCTTATTTGTTTATACTTTTTTTTTTAACTTTAAGAAGGTTTTTATTTTATTCTAGTGGATGCCTTTATTTTTTATTTTATTTTATTTTTTTTAGTGGATTCCTTTATATCACTACTTCTTTACAGTGGTGATTTCTATCATGCCCTTAATCCACTCTGGAAACACGTCTTTCCCTTTTAAACCAACTATTGAAAAAACATCTGTTTGTTTAAGCAGAAAAAAACTTTATTTCTGTCAAATTAAAAAATATGAATCAATCTTCAAGCAAGATAAAATGGTCAATAACATGATCAACAGGAGAGCATTTACAGATTTGACTATAGGTGTAGATACTTTGAATTAAGCACATCCTTTGATACTATTGGCCTAATTATCTTTCAAAATGAGCATACCCACAAAGAAGAAAAAAATAATTTAACCTTTTATATATTTAACCTAGACTATGCTTTCTTAGTCTAATACAACAGCAGAGCTGAAAAATATTCTCTTCTAATTAGTAGGTCACTGGTGGTAATTTATGGTAATGCTATAGCTATAGCAATTCTGAAACTATGTTTCATGATTATTGTAGAACTGAAGAAATAAGGAAATATATTTTTGTGGATATCAGGGTGGTTCTCACACAGGAGAAGACAGACACACATGGGATGGGTCCCCACATAAAGAACACTTTCAGGTAGCAGGCTACATTGGAGCTACAGTTGACACTATGAATTCATGAAAAATAACATAAAAGTATGTATTTGCGTGTATATATGTGAAATATAACATGAATACACGATGTATAATATAAATATACAGTATAAATTCCTATCTGATGTAAGAGCCCCAACACAGTGACACTAGTAGCTATGAAAAAAAAAAAAACATAAGGTTTTGATCTTTAAAACAATTTTCCACACCAAAAGGAACCAGGGATCCCTGAAGAGATCAGATTCTCGTGCTGATCAGAGATATTACATGGTAACCCTGGAACATCAAATTGTACCAGAAAGTAAGGAAATTCTTTAAAAAATGATAGAGACACATTAGAATGATATAGGAAGAACCAGAAAGGGATTCCAGTGGTCAACCGAAGGACAAATGAACACCAATATATTAATGACTTGTGGCATGGTTTAAAATTTATTTTTAATATTCATATAGTAAAATCCACTCTATCACTATAGGGTTTGATGGATTTCTGGGGCTATACATGGGTTGTTACTATCTACACAAGCCCAGTTACTCAAATGCGATTGTTCTGGAGTGGCTTGTGCTTGCAAGTGTGCTTATTAGAATGAGCCCACTCCTGACTGGCCAACACGCAGGATTTGTCTGTCACTGCTTGGCTGAATTGCAAAAGCATGTTTGCAGAAGCAAGTGGCTGCTTGGCTGAACGTATTTAAAATCAATTCTTGCAGCTACCTGTTATTACGGTATTTACTGAAATCCAGAATGTGTATATAGAATATCCATATGGGCTCTTACATGAAAATTTAGAGAAATGAGGTAGATCTACATGTGCATGTATTACATATTCCTAGTGTGTGTGATGGTAAGTTCTTTGCATTTTTAAGCTGGTTAAGAAAACAATATGAATTGATATGTAGAGCTTGAGTCTGTCTATAAAACAAATATCTATATATATGTAACACATAATTTACTATGAACCTCTGAACCTCTCTTCAAGTATTGTCTTGACAATTAAAAAGGAAAAAAAATAACAAAATGGCTACATAATGCATACGTTTATAATAAAATTTCACACAAAACAAAAATGGAAGCAACAGACAGTAAAAAGTCCTTTGAAATCTTATCTACGAAAACAGTTTGGTTAGCATGTTTTCCCTTTCCCTTTGTCCATCTACATCCGGGTAGTCTATAAAACTCTATAAAGCTATTTGTACTGAAAGAATTTCCCTTCAGTTACCAATATTCTCTAATATTCTTTGACAGCATGCTAGAGAGAAAAGCAAATGTTAAGAAATACCAATATCCACTGATTTCTTATTATGCTTTTGATATGCTTGTCTCTTCTTCCCATTCCTTAGACCCAAGAAACAGAAATTTTTAAAAAACGAAAAAGGTGAAAAATGTAAATTTTGTTGGTATCTTCATGCTTGGCTTCACTCCCTGGTTTTAGCAAAGAAAGGAGATCCCTATTGCTCAATAGATATTCTCCTGTCATCCTTGCACAGGGGCCATGCTATTCTTCCTTGTAGCCTTCCAATTTCTTAGTATAGGTGCCAAAGTAAGCACACGCAATAGGTATTCTCAAACCCTAAATAAGTTAAATTATCAGAAGGATTTCTCCAACTTGCCAAACCTTATCAAAGCCATCAAGAAAGCAATTGGATATATTCTAAATAGAGGGGTCAACGATGAGCAAAGTTTGAATTTTAATCTCAGCTATGGAATCCTCAGCCCAAGGCTATAGTCCCACATTTCTCAGATGTCTTACTTAATTACTCTCCTCATATTCTAAACGCTTCGATGGATGATTATTAGCTAGAAACTACAGAAAAATTTCCCCTGGATACGTCTTGAGGTTTAAACTTCATTTTAACTTCAGCGTGATTTTAGCTAGAATCCTCTTTATCCATCGTAAGTGCCTTAAAAATCTATTTATATTCTTTCCTATATTCTTAATACACACAAAATTGACACTTTTTAAAAAAAGATTTTATTTATTTATTTGAGAGAGAGAGACAGTGAAAGCACGAGCAGGTGGAGGGGCAGAAGGAAATGGAGAGGTACAAGCAGACTCCCCTCCGAGTGAGGAACTCGACACTGCCAGGACTTCATAGGGGCTCCATCCCAGGACCCTGAGATCACCAACGGAGCTGAAGTCAGATGCTCAGCCAATTAAGCCACACAAGTGCCCCACAAAATTGCCATTTTTAAGTACTCACAAATACTGATATACTCTCGTAAAAAAATATTTGCACAGTGGTGATGAACCAAAACCAGTTTATTACCACTGGCATACATCAGTGATGGAGAGGTGGGGCTCGGAGGCATGGATTTTACTCCAAAGCTACTCTATACAACATTACTGAACAAAGGCTGGAATCATTAAAATTAAAAGGGACCTTGTTATTCTGTATGTTGGCAAATTGAACACCAATAAGAAATTAATTTATTATTAAAAAAAGAAAAGAAAAGAAAAGGGACTTTGTGAGCACAAACAAAGGGGTTTATTCAATCTACATATTGTTATAGAATCCGCTTTTTAAAAATAAAAGCAGTGCAACAGGATATCCATACACTCCTTATATGCTTTCTTCTTTGACTGCTATATAGGTGTTCAGAGCTATGTGACAGGGGACATAGACATCTAGTAATATCACCACTGCCATGAGTAAGGAAATTGGGAGATAGGGGCACCTGGGTGGCTCAGTGGTTGAGCATCTGCCTTTGGCTCAGGTCATGATCCTAGGGTCCTGGGATCGAGTCCCACAGCAGGCTACCCGCAGGGAGTCTGCTTCTCCCTCTGCCTGTGTCTCTTTCTCTCTGTGTGTCTCTCATGAATAAATAGATAAAATCTTAAAAAAAAAAAAGAAAATTGGGAGATATTTAAATGAGGAACATCTCAACTTTATAGCTATAAATTCACAATATTTTATCCTAGAAATATTTCATGTCTTTGGGCAAACCATAATTTTGACTATTTCATTTACACTTGAGTATAGATGAGAATCAGGAATCACTATTTCCATGAGAAGCTGACAAAGGAGTGAGTACAGGAAGTATAAGCTCTGGTGACACCCTCCTGCCAGGCCATGCATAAGATAAAGTGACTCTATACTAATCTATTTCAGTTTGGCAAGTAACCAGATTCTTACTAAATATTCAAACCAATAAGATATTTTTGTCTTTCACTCTTCTCAACACAAGTTTCTATGATTTTCCTTTCATACTATACTTTACATAATCTTTATATTGTATGTATAAGGTTTATAGTATGCAGTATTTATCAATTCAACTGAGAAAGTATGCAACTGCTACTTAGACTTTAAATTTAAATCACAGAATTTCACTTTGTCATAGCTGTTATCAGTTCTTATAATCATTTATGATTCGAGCAAGGCTGTGATAGGAACTGGGGAATTCTACTTTTTTAAATTGGTATCGTATTTCATTAGGATCATTCTTGGGAATTTAAAACCAATTCTTGGGAATTTAATAACTTAAGGTGCACTGTATGATTTTGTTTATTTCTTGGGGATCAGTACTATTTTTTCATGTTTTTTAAAGATCTATTTGTATAACAAGCACAAGAATTTCATTTGGTTTTTCATACAAAGCTAAGAACTGGGCTCAGCAGCAAGCCTTTTCCATTATTTCTTGAGAACCCTTAAAATATTGAAATGTCTACAAAAGCAATAAAATGATCACAGGATTATATGGTGATATTTAATTTTTGTACAAGTTAAATATCACTGATAATTAACTGTTAGAAGTTTATTTTGAAGTGACCTTTTCCTGGAATACCAGACCTTTACAACATAATTAAAGGCTTTCTCATTTTAACGGTGCCCTGTTGCTGATATGAAAGCTCTTTAAAATTGTGATTGTACTTTATACATTGTTATACATATATAATATTATATAAGCCATTTATTTTTGTTGTCTTATTATGAAATAGTTTTCTCAAGAGTTTAGGTAGTGATTTTCCCCTCCTTGGACAGTTTGATAGAACAGTGAGGGAGAAATGTGTGTTGGAAAAGTATTTTGACCAGGAAATCTATGTACTTAAAAAAATGAAAATCTCGCTTCTTATTTGGCCAAGTAATCATTAACCATGCCAGTATTGATAGAACAACAACATTTATCTCGTTAGAGATTAGATATTATCTCTAATCAACTGGCTTCTATGAGGGAGCAGTGACATTGTCTCTTCTATAATATGACTTGCTCACACCAGGTCTCCTCATTCCCTAGTTAGCTGCACCCACATATTCCAACTGCCAGAAATTTCTTCATTATGAATACACCAGTTTTAGATTAGTGCAGCAAGGGCTGAAGTATGAAAAATACCACAGAACCTATGGAGCAGATGCATTATTGTGATGAGAATTGATTAAGGCTTTGACAGGTGGAGAAATTAGCACAAAGCAGGAGGATGCTTAAAATATGAGCTGCCTGGAAATGAATCACAGAAGTAGAGGGCAAGGGATAAGAAGTTCTACATTTATTATTTCATGATTTCGGATGCTTTCTATAAATGTCTTAATTGTATTTTTCCTTAGAAGGTATTATCAGAGTTAGAAAAAGTAAGGATGGAAGGGGATGTATTTCCCTGGGCATTACCATTGCTCATCGAATCTAAGACAAACATTTTTTTTCATTATAAATTTCTGAAATTGGGATACATTTTACATTTTATCATAACTTATTCTCAACAGCATCTCACTTTTGACGTATATGATAAAAAATATATGCACGATTCATTTCACAGTGTCAGGTTCATATAATACTATTGTTAAAATTGAAATGACGGGAACCCAAGAGGACCTACCAATATTATACACTTGAGCTTCACACTTAGTAAAGTGGAAAATAGAAGACTTTAAAAGCATATCATAGAACAGGAGGAAAAAAAAGATAAAAATCCTAAAATGGAATTATGAAACATTCCAAACAGAGTGAGAAGTTTTAACACATGTTTAATTAAAATCCTAGGAGGAGAAGACAGAGAAAGAAATTTGTGCAGTATTTAAAAAGAAAATGTCTGAGAATTTTCCAGAACTGATGGAGGACAGTCACAAGGTCCAGTGAATCCAAAATAGTATAAAGGTAAAAAGAAAAAAAATCAGGACAAGGTATCTACAGACTGTTTCCCTTCAGCTTATTTGGACCAATCTACTGACACCGCGAGTCCTGTTTGAGCGTGTGCGTTAGTTGCTAAGCAGAGCTGTGAGCTCTACATCCTCTCTATGTTACCTTTAGGCATTTGCTTTAAACAGGAAACCGTGTATCTCTCCTTTTTATATATTTTGTATTTACCTTTCATACCACAGGTTCCTCTCTTATTCAACCACTTCAGCTTTCTCTTGATATATATATATATATATATATATTTAATCGCTTTTTGGGAATATGGTGATTATTGCAATTGATTGATTGGCTGATATTTTATTTTGTTTTTCTTCTGTGGATGGAAGCCAAACCACTGAAAAGAATGATCAAAATAAAACATAACTTGTTACAATGTGCTCTGAAGAGCAGAGTCATGGTAATTAGCTATCTGTATGTCCTGAGAATTCTGGATTAATTGCCAGATTTTTAAACTTTTATTTTTAAATTCCAGCTGTGTCTTTGATCACATCCAGCTATTTCAGTGGATATGGTTCTCATTCAGATGGTATGCTCATAAGCCATCTATTGGTTTACATTAAATCATTTGCTCTCACATGGTACCTCTCTTTAAAGCGTTTTATAAATGCTAGTTAATTGCCATGCCCTCTGGAATTGTTTAGCATTATCATTTTCATCATACATATTAAGAAACCAACATACAATGAGGTTAAAAATTCTTCATAAAGACCTCGCAGTAGTTGGTAGGAGAGGGCAAAACAGAAATTCCCCAAATTCTCATTTCTTAGCTCACATTTTAGAACCTAATATCTATTTCGGTGATTGGGAAAGCATTCTAAGTTTCTTTTATCACAGAATTCTTGGAAGCTGGTGATGTGCAAGCTTATTGACTGGTATCCTGGCTTCCTGTTCGCTTCTGGGAACTAACTAGACTACCTAATCAAACAGTTCATTTGAAGAGAATTCTCATACACAACAACTCACTTGCTCCAAGGCTGGTCACCATGTTATTATACTCCAGCTGCCTCACCTTTGTCACTAGCCTTGCATTTTATTGATTTTTGAGACCAATTGTTATTCACACACACGACTTAGAGTCCTGTACCTGGGTATCGGTATGACCTTTTTAGTAACCTGTGTATCTGAACATGGTCTTAGGTCATGGAACAAAGTGCTTCTGTCCGTTATAGCCATTTATCTAGTATCTCTAGGGGAAAGAAAAAGAATCATAGTTATTCTAAGCTAAGGCTGTGGAACATTCTTTTAAAGAAGAGTAAACACAATAAAAGTGTGGGTAGGGGCTGTTAGAACAATTTTCACTCAGAAATAGTAGAGTGAATATCTTCTGTCTTTATCCTTCTAACTCTGTCACTGTAGGTGAAAACTTGCTTTGGTACTTTTATTTAACAACTTTTACATGTTTATTTTAGCAAAGAATTTTTAAAGAAGCTAGCTCTGTTTACTTTTGCTGTTGGCGATAGTTTCAAAGGCTTTGTTTTCTGAGGCCCACAACCAATTCACACATTTCTATATTCAACATCATCCTAAGATTATTTCTAATAAAATCAGAATAAATACTTATTAACACTCAAAGCTGTAATTGCTATGAATCTCACATGCATAATAATTTGAATCCACCAATGCAAGAAGGTCAGCTAATATAATAAGGAGGGAAGGGAGTAGAAAATTATACTGTGAAATGCTTAGAACAATAAAGGAGAGAGCACCAAATTAGCGATGTTACAAATGATCTTACAATGAAAGAAGAAAGAATATTGTGATGTAAAGATCCTGAGAGAAAACGATGCCTGGGTACGTTAGAGACCCAGAACGCTTTCAGGACAATAAGACTTCCTTTGTAAGTATGTTAGAGTTTGTGTATGAACTGGCCCTCCACTAATGTCTTACCTAATTCCTGTAACTGAAAGGAACAACCCTTTAAACAACTAATGGCGTTTGATAAGAAGAGGAGAGGCTGTCCTGAAAAATGCTCCTATACCTTTGAGAATCCAATTTATTTTCCCATTGCCATGACAATCACATTATTATAACACTTTTTCTCCCTTTATTCACTATAAATCAATGACACCTAGGGCTAGTTGTGGAACTAAACCCCTGGTTCTTTACCTTCGCCCATCACTTCTCCATTCCCCCATAAGCAAGTACATTTATTGCAGACAACATAACCAATGAGGTACTGAATCCTGTAGAGAGAATAAAAAATACATATATGACCCTTTCAATAAAATCATTTACAGTTCAGCAGTGGAAAAAAAAACACATGTAAAAATATCAGGGGTAAATGCATAACCAACTCCAAGTTACAGGTGAGAAATGATGATAGCTTAGAGAAGAAAAAACAGCACCAACAATAAAAAAAAAAAAAAAAGTCCTCAGGGAGGCTCTAGAATCTGAGCTGGTTTTCTACTAGTGAGAGTGGATGAGCGAGGAGGCACACATTTGGGGAACATATTACAGAGCAGAGAGCAGCAAATCTGAAATAGGATGGACGGAAATGATGGACAGGTATGCTTGATAAGAACCAGAGTGTAGGGGCACCTGGCTGCCTCAGTCAGTTATGAGTCTGCCTTCGGCTCATGTCATGATCCCAGGGTCCTGGGATCCAGCCCTGGGTGGGGTTCTCTACTCAGCAGGGGAATCTCCTTCTCCCTCTCCCTCTGCCCCTCCTTGTTGCGCGCCCTCTCTCTCTCAAATAAATAAATTTAAAAAAAAAAAAACAGAGTGTAAAATAAATCCTTTCTCTCATTCAGTGTCTTTGAACATTCTGTTCCCTCTGGTCTGTGACCTTCCCTGCCTGCATATTCCTACAGACTTGTGAAGACCTCTAGTTAATGTGTCCCACTCTGTATGACCTGCTTTCTCCTTAGTTTCTAGCAATCATAGGAGTACTTTATCACTCAGGGATCTTTAATCTTAATCTCTGGCTACCCAAAACCCAGCAGAGTGCCTGCTTAATAGTAATTATCCAATGCCCCTTTCTCTTGTTCATTTGTCACCCTCTAGCCCAACGGTGTGTCATTCCTCATCTCAATCATCGCAAAGGTTTCTAACCAGTATCCAGTGTAAACTGAGTCTCCAGAGATGTGCTTTCCACCTGGATGACAAAGGGAACCTTACAAAATGCAAATTTGCCATGCCTAACACCAAACCCCCTCCCATGTGCAGGACACAGTCTAAATGCTACAGGTAACATTCACCACCCCTTCCTGTCTGAGTGTGGCAGTCTCATCTCCAAATACTCCCACATGGTGTCTCCAGACTTGTGTTCCTTCCACTTTTCTCAGAGTGCCTGGCATCCCTCCCACCTGGGGAACACTTGGGCTTGCCATTCTGCAAGCTGGCTAATAACACCTCATGCCTAACTTCTGCCTCTTCTAGTGGGTCGGTGGACGATGTTCTTGTAGAAATTATTTGAGTAAGAAGAAATACAGAGAAGATTTATTTTAGGTTATTTCAGATTGCAAGACAGTTGTTCACATTACTCAGAGGATATGACATTTTGTGTGTTTTGTTTTTCATAAAGGAATGAGGAGATAAGATTGGTTTTATAGCAAGGTCTTAAAGATCTAGAATACGGTTGATGAGGAAAAACTAATTACAGTGTAGTGTGGAATCAGATTAAGGGATCATAAGAAACCCTAGCTTTTTTTTTTTTTGATAGAGACATCATTGCTTCTTAATCCAATATTATCATTGTCCCATTTAGTGTCTTATTCCACTATCTTATTGATAGAGACCAATTTATTTCTACTTTCAACGATGCTTGACAGCTCTGTTTATTTATAGCGTCTACTTACCCTGGCTTCTGGCATCCCACAGTTTTACTATCTCGGCTTTAGCTAATCCCTGTATGTCTTTGGCTCTGTCCTCTCTCAATTTATGTTAAATTCATTCCATACATTACAAAGTGAATCTCTATGAAATGAGATTTAATTGATAGAAATAGGTACATTTTCCCTTCTGCATATAGCTCTCATTCCAGATCTCTATATGACTCAATTTTCAGTTGGCTTCTCTTGGGTCAGGGGCTTGCTTACTCCAGTGCTATAGCCTAGGATGGTCAAGTGGTCAGCTTTCCTCAGAAGATGTATATAGGCATTGCCTATAGTCAACAAATAATAATGTTTGTCTCTACAGATCCTAGGTTAACCACTTTATTTCATAAATGACATAGTTGAAGCCTTGGGGCTCCTGGGTGGCTCAGGTGGTTAAGCGTCTGCCTTTGGCTCAGGTCATGATCCCAGGGTCCTGGGAATGAGCCCCATGTGGGGCTCCCTGCTCAGCGGGGAGTCTGCTGGAAATTTTCTCTCTCCCTCTCACTCTGCTGTATCCCCCCACTCATGCTCTCTTTCACTCAATCTCTCTAAAAAAAAAATAAATAAAATCTTTTTTTTTAAAGAAAGTTGAAGTCTTTTTTTAAAAAGATTTATTTATTTATTCATGAGAGACAGAAACATAGGCAGAAGGTGAAGCAGGCCCCTCCACAGGGAGCCCAACGTAAGACTAGATCCCAGTAACCTGGGACACGCCCTGAGCTGAAGGTAGACGCTCAACTGCTAAGCCACCCAGGCAACCCAAGAAGTCTTAAAATAGCTTTGAAATTTATAAAATATTATGTCTATTTGCTATAATTAGTATTGTTATAATATTTAAACTAGTATTCAATTAATCAATATGACTATGAAATATGGTATCTAACTGACAATAAATTATGACATAAAGAACTCCTAGATATTTGCTCACCAAATGAAAGTAAAATGAATATGGTTTTATGTAAAAATGCAAATTTGATGATTCTTTTATTTTCTAATATTATTTAAAATATTTAAAATAAGAAACTTAAATATAATACATGTTTCCTAGTTTTTCATGAAATTGTATCCAGTCTGAAAATTCTAACTTTTAGATAAACAACTGGTCCATTTAATATAATTTCAGATCTATTTGGACCTAAATCTACTCTCTTTGCTTTTTATTTTCAATTATTTTGCACATTTTATTTGTCCCACATTTCTCTATGATTTATTTATTTTTCTTATCTTACTTTCTTTTAAATTTACTGAGTTATTCAGGCAAATGAAATCCTAAACCATCCTTCAGGTGATGGTGACTGCCCTGACAAGACCTCTCACTGGCTCAGACCACTCAGACTTCCTTAGTTAAACCTCTCAACTCATGCCTAAACAGACAGACCGCATTGTGATCTCTGGAATGACCAACAACTACTTTATCTAATTATACTACTACAATTTCTACCCAAGAAGGAGTCTCACCCTCATTTACATCACATACAATGTAGAATAGGCATGTTTCCTTAAGGCACATGCATGACCATAAATCCCTCTCTACATAGGATGAAAAGGGTTCCCTATCCAATATTCATCCTAACCCTAAATAAAAGGAACCCATTCACCCTCTCTCAGGGAATCATGGCTTTTGGAAGCCACTCCCAGCAATATCCTTATTTGCTCTGAATAAAATTTTTGTTAGGACTAAATAAATATATTAATTGACGTATTGCTATTATTATTTAATTTTTTATTATTTTTCCTCTATTGCCTTATAACCTATATATTTGGTTTCCATTAACCATTTTTATTGGCTAATCAATAAAATAAAACTGATAAACATAATGTATCATAACTGAAATGACTAAAAATCTTTATTCTCTTCCAGCCTAAAGGAAAATTTGCAAATAATTTAACAAAGCATTGAGTGATATTAGAACTTAGTTTTTAACTTTGCCAATTTATATTATCTATTCTTGACAGCCTATGTTCATTTATATCTCCCCACATGTTTACCATTTTCTTTTTCTTTTTTGTATCAGAACTTTCTATTTCGATAAAGTCAGTCTTATCTATGCTAAACTGTATTCCTTAGAATTCTACTTATTGAGGATCTGCTCATGGCAATCATTCTCAGTTTTTCTCAGTCTCAAATACAAGTTTCTCCTCCTCCTTGAATAATAATCCAGCTGTGTACAAACATGATTTGGATATCTGTTGTCATCACTTCTAGGTACTGAATGTACTAAAAATCACATTCAATATTATGAGTCAGGGGTAAAACTGAAAGGCATACAGAACGGAAGAAAGTGTTATGAGTCTATATCTCCTAAAAGGACACGTTGAAGTTCTAACCCTTTATACCTCAAAAATGTTGACTATATTTGGAAATAAGATCATTCCAGATGTAACTTAATATGAGATCATAACTAGAGTTGGGTGGGTACCTACTTTAAAATGACTGATGTCCTTAGAGGAAGATGGGCATGAGAAGACAAAGATGCAAGGAAAATACCATGCAGACAAAGGATTGGAATGATATTTCTACAAGTCAAGGAAATACTTGGGACACCAGAAGCTGGGAGAGAAGCATGGAGCAGATTCTCCCTCACAGCCTCAGAAGGAGCAAACCCTGCTGAGCCCTGGATTTGGGGCTTCTAGCCCTCAGAAGAGTGAGACAACACATTTCTGTTGTGTTAAGCCATAATATTTGTGGTACTTTATTACAGCAGCCCTAGGAAACTAATACAAAGAGAAAAATTATATTAATTTATCACTTTAAAATACTAAGAAATCTATCAAGAAGTTTTTAGAAAAAAAAGTTTAGTAAACTAGCAGAATACAAACTCAATTTGTAGAAATAGTTTGTGCATCTGTATATGTGCAATGATCAGAAATTTAAAAAAATATATTTTATTTATTTATTCATGAAACACACACAGAGAGAGGCAGAGACATAGGCAGAGGGAGAAGCAGGCTCCCTGAGAAGCCCGATGTGGGACTTGATCCCAAGACCCTGGGATCATGACTTGAGACAAAGGCAGATGCTCAACTGCTAAGTCAGTCAGGCATACCCAAAATTTAAATTTTTAAAATACCACTTACAATTAACGTGATTGTTAAAGAGATAAAAATATATTTATTAAGCTATATGTGCAATCTGTACACTGACAATGAAACAATGCTGAGAGATATTCATTGAATAATAAATAGAGAGGTGTACCATGCCATGACTGAGAGACTCAAGCACCAAATCCACAGATCAAGACATCCCAATCAGAATTCTACCAGGCTTGAGGATGCCTGGGTGGTTCAGTGGTTGAACTTCTGCCTTCAGCTCAGGGCATGATCCTGGAGTCCCAAGATCAAGTCCTGCATCAGGATCCCTGCAAGGAGCCTGCTTCTCCCTCTGCCTGTGTTTCTGCCTCTCTGTGTCTCTCATGAATAAATAAATAAAATCTTTTTAAAAAGTATTTATTTATTCATAAGAGACACAGAGAGAGAGCAGAGACACAGGCAAAGGGAGAAGCAGACCTCATGCAGGGAGCCGGATGTGGGACTTGAACCCAGGACCCTGGGATCATGCTCTGAGCCAAAGGTAGACGCTCAACCGCTAAGCCACCCAGGCGTCCCAAATAAAATCTTTAAAACAAAATTCTAGCAGGATTTCCTGTTGTTGTTTTGTAGAAACTGACAATCAGGTTTTAAAGGTATATTGAAATTCAAAGGATTTACAGTAGAGAAACTAAAAAAAGAAAAATCAGAGAATACATATTACTCAACTTCAAGATTTACTATAAAGTGCCAAGAAACATGAGGGTGATATGGTCATAAAGCAGATGTATAGATCAATGGAACAGAATAGAAATTCCAGAAATAGAGCCACTCATAAATCTGATTTTCAACAAAAGTACCAAGAAAATTCATTGCAAAAAGAACAATTTTTCAACAAATGATGCTGTAACAAGTGAATATTTGTATACAAACAAACAAACTTTATACAGAAAGAGAAACTGTTCTCAAGACATGTATTGATAAAAACAACTTTCCAGATAGATAAAGAATGGTCATATCTCAATTGTATTTCTATTTAACTATATTTCTGTATATTTCTGACACTAGTAGTGTCAGAAAGTATGAACAGACTCTTCACCAAAGAAGATAAATGCAAAGCCAATAGCACAGGGAAAATATTTAGTCATTCGTCCTTAAGAGGTATAGATTAAGATCACAGTGAGGTACCTCAACACGCTTACTAGAATGTCAAAAAATTTGAAATTTCAAATTGTCCTCCAAAGTACATTTCATGCCAGGACAATATTAGTGTTACTGTTGCTCTAATTCTCACCAACTCACCATAGTCCCAAACTATCAACTGTTGGTGAGAATTTAGAGCAACAATAGCACTCTTATTGTCCTGGCATAGAATGCACTTTGGAAGACAACTTGAAAGTTTCTTATAAGATTAGGCATGCATTTTTTCCATATGCCTTAACAATGCCACTCCAAGGATAAAAATATATGCCTACACAAAGATTCATATGTGAATGTTCAATGCCACTTTGACAGGGTTTCCAAATGTCCATCTACTGATTAATGGTAAAAATAAACAAACAAAAAACGCATGACATACGCACACAATGATATCTCAGTATTGGTGACAAGGAAGGAACAACTGATACAAGCCCCAACATGGATTTGTCTCAGAAGCAGAGTAAAGCAGCTGGCACATATAGACTATACCCCATATGCTTCTATTCAGGAGTGATTCTTGAAAAGCAAAACTATAGTAATCAAGAACTGGTCAGTGATCACTAAGGTCAAGGAGTAGGGCACAGTGATAGGCTAAAAAAGGCTATAAGGGCAGTTGTGGGGGTGATATTTTGATTGTGGTGCGTGTTGTATGACTCTGCACAGCGGTCAAAACTCACAAAATGGCACACTTAATATTAGTGAATTTTATAGTCCATAAGTTATACCTCAGTAAAAGTGACCAAAATAATTAAAAGCAAAGATTTTGTTATATATTTTGTCTTTTTTTGTAAATATTCATTTTCAGGACTTATTTTTATCCATCTGTATTTTTCTCTTTCTTAAAGATAGCCTCTTGGTGTATAAACATCTAGGTGATGAATATTTAGTCATATACCAAAAGAAAAGTTTCCTGCTCTTATTGGGGCAATACAGAATCGTCAAATACCAACCATGTAACTTTATAAACAGATATAAGGTCAGGTAGTGACAGGTACTAAAAAGAAAATACAGTGGAAAGCAATAGGGAATGCCTTTTCTGATCAGATAAAACCTGAGAAGCTTGTATGTGTACAAATTCCTGAATAATGGACAAGTGAGCTCTGTGGCTACACAGGCTGTTGGGATGGCAAATGCAAAAAAACAAAACAAAACAAAAAAACAGTCTGAGTGAAGATGTAGCTGCCATGTTCAACAAATATTTGGTGGGTGCTGGAGGGGAATGGGTGACGGGCACTGAGGTGGACACTTGACGGGATGAGCACTGGGTGTTTTTCTGTATGTTGGTAAATTGAACACCAATAAAAATTAATTAAAAAAAACAAATACTTTAAAAGTTAGTGTGGCTTGAGTAAAGGTATGAGAGTGGATACAGTAAAACAAACAATGAAAGCAAGAAACCCAGAAAGAAAGGCAGGAATCACATCATGCAGGACTTTTGTGGATTTTTTTTCCTAAGTGTGATGGGAAACCATTGTGCTTTTTGCATAGAAGAGGGACAGGATCTGCTGTAAGCTATGACCAGTGCGTGGAGTAAAAGACCTTTGGTAGTAAAGCATGGAAGTGGGAGGTCAATTGGGATACAGCAGCAGTCAAAGTGAGAAATGATATTGGCAAGTCTAAAATGTTAGCAGCAGAGGTGGTGAGAAATAGTAAGCTTCGGGATCTATTTTAGAGTAGTCATGACACTATTTGCTGATGTACCAGATGTGGACTATGACAAAAAAAAAAAAAAAGGCAAAAAATATGGCTCCATGATTTTGACCCAGCAGCAAAGAGAAGCCAAGGATAATGTTCTATCAGCTTTTCTCCCCCTTTTCCTGTATCTTCAAAGTCTGCTTCCCTACAGCATACTCAGAGATTTTAAGCCCCTCTATTCTAAAACAGCTCTGAGAACAACATGCCTGCTCTAAAGCTTTGCCTTGCTTTCAATATCAAATGTACATTTTCTCTTTTCCTCTTATTGAAACTACTGAAAAGAGTATTCTACACTCATTTGTTTGTTTTTTCCCTCAATTTCCATCTAGTTTTTAATTCACTTATGCATTAATTCCACTTCTATCATTCCTAATTCACTCCCGCTAAATTGTTGAAGGGAAATTTCAAGACATTTTAAAAGGGCTTTTAGTTTGAGTAGAAATAGTTAAGCCATTTTTTAAGGATGGATTTATTTGTTATTTATTGATTAATTAATTAATTAATTAATTTATTTAAGAGGGAGAGAGGAGAGCATGTGCAAGAGCAGGGAGAAGGCGAGGGAGAGAATCTCAAGCAGATTCTGAGCTGAGTGTGGAGCCGAATGCAGCGCTCAATCTCAGGACCTTGAGGTCATGACCTGAGCCAAAACCAAGAGTCACATACTGAACCAACTGAGCCGCCCAGGTGCCTCAAGTTGGTTTCATCAAAAACAACCCACAAGAAGGAAACCATATCCTCAACAATTAATGTTAAGCTCTATTAAACTTTCGTTTGTGGTTTTCAACACTTGGCTTTTGGGGTTTACTTGGGTCTTATTCTCAAGACTTTGAGTTTAATGCTTCTACAATGTTTGTTTAACACTTTGATTCTACTTTTAAGTTGAACTGCTTCTGAAAAAATTGCTTTATCTACATGTATAATCTCGACTTTGGTTTCATCCTTGCCCGTGCCATGTGACTTGTGTGGGGGGAGGTTCTGAGGAGGGTCAGAGCTTATTGTGTTCTACAAATGCCCATATAGGAAGACACAGAAAAAAGCTCTTAACTAAAGAGCTACATAGAGCTCTTTGTTTTCTTCCTCTACAATTTAAACACAACCTATTTCTCTTTCAAGTAAACCATAGGTGAAGACATATCTATATAAACTGAGCCTCGATCACTTTTACTATGATCTGCATGCTGCTTCTAGCCAGACATGCAGATTCTGCACATCCGCTACATTTGAAGTCAGATGGGCCTCGTGAGTTGGGGTATGTAATGATTCCATTCAATTTCCAAAACTATTCTAATTTTCAAAACAATTTCCTAGCTAGTTTTTACAGATCAATAAATGTCAAATTAAACTTTAATACTTTAGGAAAACCAATATATGCTTTCAATTATTTCTCTTTCACATTCATATTAGTAAGCTTACACATATTTACTAAAATGGATTATAATCTGTTAATAAACCTGGAGCCACATAAGGGAAAACAGAAAAGAGATATTGTCCCTGCTTCACTAGTATTCCCAAAGACTTCCATTTTCTGTTAGTTTTCTTTAAAATAATACTTTCAAAAATTCTACTTTATTTTTAAGTATTTTGATCCTACTTTTATTTTCTGTGGCTATTTAAATTCTGAGTTCATGATGTTGAATTGGTACAAATCTCCACTTAAATCATGTTTAAACACTTCCATATGTGTTTTATAATCAGGTTTAAGGTCAAGGGTGCCTGTCAGGCAGCAAAGTGTCTCCTTTGGCTAAGGTCATGATCTTAGAGTCCTGAGACTGAGCCCTGTGTCAGGCTCCCTGCTCAGCCTCATTTCCCTCTGCCTGCTGCTCCCTCTGCTTGTGCTCTCTCCCTTTCTCTTTCTCTGTCAAGTAAATAAATGAAATCTTAAAAAAAAAAAGGTTTTTAAGTCATAGGTCTTGGGCCAAGTGTCTACCTTTGGCTCAGGTCATGATCTTAGGGTCCTGGGATTGAGCCCTGTGTCTGGCTCCCTGCTCAGCCTCATTTCCCTCTGCCTGCTGCTCCCTCTGCTTGTGCTCTCTCCCTCTCTCTCTCTCTCTGTCAAGTAAATAAATAAAATCTTTAAAAAAAAGGTTTTTAAGTTATAGGTTTTGGGCCAAGAAGGCAGTGAGACAAATATATGGAACTAAAATGTAACAAATGATATAATTTATTAAAATACCAACTCTAGAATACCATTGAGAAGTTTCTCTATTAATTATTTAGGTTTGAAACTTCAGTTTTAGACAAATGTGTCTGCATTTTCAGTGGGATATGCAAGTTGCCTAACATGGAAGATTGGTGAATGGTAAAAAGCTTATCAAGAAATATGTACTTGCAGAGCATTTTCTCATGTGCTTGTTGGCCATGTCTATGTCTTCCTCTGTGAGATTTCTGTTCATGTCTTTTGCCCATTTCATGATTGGATTGTTTGTTTCTTTGATGTTGAGTTTAATAAGTTCTTTATAGATCTTGGAAACTAGCCCTTTATCTGATACATCTTTTGCAAATATCTTCTCCCATTCTGTAGGTTGTCTTTGAGTTTTGTTGATGGTATATTTTGCTGTGCAAAAGCTTATTATCTTGATGAAGTCCCAATAGTTCATTTTTGTTTTTGTTTCTTTTGCCCTCGTGGATGTATCTTGCAAGAAGTTACTGTGGCCGAGTTCAAAAAGGGTGTTTCCTGTGTTCTCCTCTAGGATTTTGATGGAATCTTATCTCACATTTAGATCTTTCATCCATTTTGAGTTTATCTTTGTGTATGGTGAAAGAGAGTGGTCCAGTTTCATTCTTCCGCATGTGGATGCCCAATTTTACCAGCAACATTTACTGAAGAGACTGTCTTCTTCCAGTGGATAGTCTTTCCTCCTTTATCAAATATTAGTTGACCATAAAGTTGAGGGCCCACTTGTGGGTTCTCTATTCTGTTCCATTGATCTATGTGTCTGTTTTTGTGCCAGTACCACACTGTCTTGATGACCACAGCTTTGTAGTACAACCTGAAATCTGGCATTGTGATGCCCCCAGATATGGTTTTCTTTTTTAAAATTCCCCTGGCTATTCGGGGTCTTTTCTGGTTCCACACAAATCTTAAAATAATTTGATTTCTGGTGGGCACCGAGGGGGGCAGTTGACGGGATGAGCACTGGGTGTTGTTCTGTATGTTGGCAAATTGAACACCAATAAAAAATAAATTTATTATTAAAAATAAAAAAAATACGTACTTGCAAGTAACTAAAGCTATGAATGCCAGGCAACTCTAGATTTTTGGATGGTAACATTCATGGAAAAACAAACAGACAAACCAAACTCTTCTTCCAGGCTCTCCATTAATTAAGAACAAGCTAGGAGTTCATGTAATACTTGCTCTAGTTTTATAGTACAACCAACAGTCCAAATAATAGGCCATTTTTTAGGCATCCAAACATTTACTATTCAACATTTTAGTAATGGTAAAAGTGGAAATGAGCTCTTGATAGTTGATTATTGACGTAGTTTGTGAGGTTGTATTTGTGTGTGAACACTCGAATTTATTTTTAAAAGATATAAAAAGTCTAGGGTAACAAAAATGTGATCAACCTATTCCATTATAACTAAATCACAGTGATACATTGTAATATATGTTTATAATTATGTTGGTCTTCCTTTCCTTTCATGCTTTCCCACCCAGTGGCTTTGCCGGTACATGGGAGACTTTGCCCAAAGGGTGGCAAGTGGATATGATGTTTGCCACATGGAAGCAGGTATTTAAATGCTGTTATCTGACTTACAAGGAATCTTTCTGCTACACCCCTCAACCATGAGAACAGCATGTTGTAGACAGAGATGAGTCTTCATTTCTGGATTATTTTTTTTTAAGATTTATTTATTTATTTATTTATTCATGAGACACACACACAGAGAGAGAGAGAGAGAGAGAGAGAGAGAGAGAGAGGCAGAGACACAGGCAGAGAGAGAAGCAGGCTCCATGCAGGGAGCCCGATGTGGGACTCGATCTCCGGTCTCCGGGATCACACCCTGGGTCAAAGGCAGGCTCTAAACTGCTGAGCCACCCAGGAGTCCCAATTTCTGGATTCTGAAATGCTAGATGATGTGGTTTGGGTCTTCAGAGCCCACAGAGCCCAAGACAATTGTGGCTTATCCACTAATTTCATGAACCATGAGCAAAAAATAAACATTTGAAAGCAGCCAAGATGTCCCTAATATGGTGAATAAATGAACTGGGTTATATCCTGATAATGGAATGTTACTCAGTGCTAAAAACAAATGAAATATTAAGCCAAGAAAAGATATGTAAGAATCACAAATGCATATTATTAAGTGAAAAGAAATAAATCCAAAAAAGGCAACATGATGTATGATCCCAACTATGTGTCATTCCGGGAAAAATAAATCTTTGGAGATGGAAAAAGATCAGTGGTTGTCAGAGGCTGGAGGGAAGGAGAGTTGAGTAGGTGGAGCACAGGTGATTTTAAGGGCAGTGAACATACTCTGCTTGATACTATAATTATAAATACATGCCATTATTCATTTATCTCAATCCATAGAACGTCCATCAACCAAGAATGAACTCTAATGTCAAGCACAGACTTTTGGCAGATTGTGATGAGTCAATGTAGGTTCATTAATTGTAACAAATGTCCCACTGTGGTGGGGATGTTGATAATGAGCTGTGTGTGTAGGCAGAAACACAGGGTATTCTAGAACTTCCTCTTAATTTTTCCATCAACCTAAAACTGCTCTAAAAAATTAAGCCTTTTAAAGAAAAGACTTATTATTTATTTGTTCTTATAATCCCGATGATTTGAATTTTTTAAAGGATTTATTTACTCATGAGAGGCACAAATAGAGAGGCAGAGATACATGCAAAGGGAGGAGAAACAAGCCCCATGCAGGGAGCCCAGTGTGGGGACTCCATCTCAGCTCTCCAGGGTCACGCCCTGAGCCAAAGGCAGATTCTCACCACTGAGCCACCCAGGCATCCTCCCCGCCCCTGATAAGTTTAATTTGTTAGGTAGCCTAGCCTTAAGAAAGATGATTGCTCATAGAATCACCAAGAGGGAATAAGGGTCTCATGGAGCAAATCTTGGGATTAAAAAAAAAGTGTAGATTTGTTCAGGTGGAATTTAATGTACAAAAGGAATGAAACAAGAGATGAGAATAACAAAAAAAGACAAGAATTTAGCATTTAGGTATGCCTTATAATTGTTTTATGTGGCTAAGTTGCTTGCTCTACCTATCTATCTGGTGACAGTCCAAATATCACTTAATTTTCTGGATTTCCTGACAAGATTCAAAATACATATTCTCCAGTAGAGGAACTGACACTGCATTTCCATTTCCAGAAAGGTGCTTGATTTGTTCCATAACAAATTTGCTTTCCTTAATTATATAATGTTGTCATTTGTTTCCGCGTTCTGGAAAAGCAATGCTTCCAAATTGACACTGCTATATTTTTCTTCCAAAATGATTTTCTTCTTTACTGTTCTGTTGTTATCTTGCATATAAGCAGATATAGCTTAGATTCTCAGTAAAAAGTGTACCTAATTTTGCTAATTTCTTTGGAACTTTTTAGTTTTATCTGTGTTGGTGTTAGCTCATGTGAAGAGACCAATTTCCCCAATGGAGGAGAAAAGTTACTTTAAAAAGTTATTGATTTGGGGGCACCTGTGTGGCTCATTGGTTGAGCATCTATCTGCCTTTGGCTCAGGTCGTGATCCCAGGGTCCTGGGACCGAGTCCTATATCAGGCTCACCATAGGGAGCTTGCTTCTCCCTCTGCCTAAATCTCTGCCCCTCTTTCTGTCTTTTATGAATAAGCAAATAAAATATTATTTTTTTTAAAAAAAGAAGTTATTGATTTTTACTTAATAAAAATACACATTTGAAAATTTTAAAAATATAGAGGTAGAGTTCAATATAAGTAAATGTCCTACTATTCCCTTTATCCTCATTGCTATTGCTATGCTTATGAGAGACAATTGTGAAAACTGAAAACAAGATCATGTTCTACATACTTTATTGAGTCATTGTTTCTGTTTCTTCTTCAATTTTATATTATGGACATCCTTCAAAGTTTGTACATTCTACCCTATTATTTATTCCACAACACGGATGATTAATATCCTCTTTAAACATTTTACAAATTTGAACAACCTTTGCTGGCTTATACAAATATAGTTGTAACATGTAACTTGGTAAACATTTTGGGTTTTGTATACTAATATATATTAATTACATGTTATATTAATTGTATATTATGAATTAATATGTTAATTATCATCACATATTATATATCACATATTAATATATCAGTATTAATATATGGTAATTATTATTACATATATATCACATGTTAATATATTAGTAAAAGTGGAATTGAGTTAAAATGTATATATAATACTCACCAAAGTTTTATGAAATATATGATTCTATTATTAATGATTAATCTCCACTTTACACTCTACCCTCACAAACACAAGTTTTTATAAATCTATAAGAAATGTTTTTCCAGTACAGAGGCAATATATAGTATCTTATTTTTAGATTTATTTGTTGTTCTTGGACTACTGGTGAGATTCTTCTGCTGATAAGCTCTTTGCATTTCTATTTATATGTATTCTCTGCTCATATTTCTTGGTTTTACTGCTGGGATATTTGAATGCAGATTTTCCACTTGTAAGACTCACTTTTATAGCATAGATATCAGTTTTTTGACTGATACACATGGTGTAAATATTTTCACCTAGTACAGTTTTGCTTAAGTTCATTTATAAATAAAGTCATTGATGAGGTAATTTTATGTACTCCAAGTTTTATCCCACTTAGGTTCAATTCCTTTATATATTTACATTCCTGTTTAACCAAGTAACTTTAGAACAAGTCTCCTATTAGGCAGTAACATTAGTATCTTGATATAAGGGAATGGAATAGCTTCTAATTAGCTCTAAACTGCAGATTTTAGAAAAAAAAAAACAACTCTAATATAAAACTTTTATAAACCAGTCTGATATTGGTTTTCTCTGACTTATTTCACTTAGCTTAATATCATATGATTTCACTCATATGTGGGAATGAAGAAACAAAACAAATGATCATAGAGAAAAAGACAGAGAGAGAGAGAGGGAGGAAAGTAAACCAGGAAACAGACTCTTAACTACAGAGAAGTAAGGTTACCAGAGGGGAGATGTGTGAAATAGGTGATGAGGATTAAGGAGGGCACCTTGTAATGAGCACCTGGAGACATATGGAAGTCTTGAATCTCTAAATTGTATACCTAAAATTAATATTATACTGTATGTTAACTAACTGGAATTTTAATTTAAATAAAATTAAAAACCCTAGTATGGTTAATTGTACTTTTAACCTCAAAAGTAGTTTATCAAAATTTCAGCAGAGTTACTTCATTAAAATGTTAATATTTATTGCCCAACAGGAAATATTAACAGAAATGAAGTGTAGCTTTTATCTAATATCAAACTTTGTGGCTGTTAGGAATAGAGTTGTTGGGAAGGATTCTGAAGTCACCTCTTTGCACAACAGGGAATAGAGTGGTGGTTACTTAATGTCATTACAGGAAAAGAGTTTGGCCCGTTTTATTGCTATGGACATGCCATCCAAGAACACAATCAGAAACAACAGTGAAACTGTATTTTACACATCACAATCTGAATCCCCCCCCACTAGACACACACACACACACACACACACACACACACACACAAAGGTAAGCCTTTTATAATTTCTTAGTTTGATCAAAAATGGCAAATATACATACTTCATCAACTTTTTTCACTTGCTAATATATATTCTTTGTTCTTGTTGATATGCATGTTCTCCCTCTCATCATATTTCATTTCAAAAGTCTAAGCCAGCTTTATTTTATCCTAGTAGGGAAACACAGATATGAACAGAGAATATATATGATTTTGAGTAACAAGAAACTAGTCTAATATTTAACAACATTACAGTGGCCTACATATGATCTCAGTTCTTTCTACAGTAAGATAATTGTACACAATGTAATTTAAAAATGAGTTTAATGAATCAACCGCCCCAAATTAGTAATGAAAGTCTAGTTTAAGTAATAAGACACAATTTTAACAACAGAGACAACTAATAGAGACAATAACTATGGTCCTAAGTTCTACTGCATAATACCAAAAAACTGAAATTCCTTTCTGTGGATGATTGTTATGAAACAATACATCCACGGTTTTTCAGAGCATGAACAATAAGTATCTGTGTTATGGAACATAGAGGGAGCTGTTGGCAAAGGCATAGTAAACCAATCACAAAATATACAGTGAAATTTTCCATAGAAGTAGAATATTGTGAAACCTTATTTCCAAGACATGAATTGATAGCTAAAATATGTGATAAAATATGATTGAAGTTGGTATTTTTGGAAGGAAATTGTGATAGGAATTATCTTTTGTTCCTTTTAATAAAGATTTTCATGAGAAAAATGGGACTTTTGCTATCCAAATCATGAGTACCTTTAAGAAGATGGAGGGATGTGTAACTTACATTTTGTTACTTTTACTTTATGTTGTGCCCACTAAAATGACTGTGGGAGGGACACTTGGGTGGCTCAGAGGTTGAACATCTGCCTTTGGCTCAGGGCGTGATCCCAGAGACCCAGGATCCAGTCCCACATCGGGCTCCCAGCATGGAGCTTGCTTCTCCCTCTGCCTGTGTCTCTGCCTCTCTCTTTCTCTCTCTCTCTCTCATAAATAAATAAATAAAATCTTTAAAAAAATGACTCTGGGATTTACCTAACATGGTAAACTTTGCTCCAGTCCTCAAATTTAAATTGTATAATTATTCTTGGGAAAATGTAAATTCATCTCAAGGTATTTACTTTTATAATCATTTCATTTTAGTCGAAAGTTATAATTAAATCTTTTAGGTGATAGAATACAGGCAAAACATATTTGGTAAGGTAGATATCATGGTGATTCACGACAACATAATTGTCCCCAAAATTCATTGCACATATAAAACAAAGAAACATTTGGTTGATGACAGGTACTGAAGACAAACAACATACTAAAGTAATTGAACATATAATCTGAATTTGCACCACCTGGTTGGTTGTGAATTAAACCAACATGAATAATAGTGTTCCCTAAGAATATGCGCTGTCAATTAGTATTTGAATGTCGGTTTTAAAGTGGATTAACATTGTTAAAACATGATTAGAGAAGATAATTTAGGCGATACAAACTTTATTTAACACTTCATGAAGCAGACAGTCTCCATGCAGAGAACTGCAAAACAGGGTGGAAGGCTGGAAGCTCCTGTGAATAAAGAATAAAGCACAAGGAAGAGAAAAACAAAATAGCTGATAAGTTGGGGCCACAGAGTCTATTTGTTTGAGGAAAGAAGGACCAGAGTCCTTGGCATTTGGGATTGGCTGCTTGGTTATACAGTGTGTTTGCTCAGGTGGAGCTTTTACAGGGACAAAAAGTTAAGTCATGCTTGCAATATGGCATCCCAGGCAGGAACAGCTCTATCATGGACCTAGAAAGTTATTTTAATAGTCCTTTCGTTTTGATCTTTTTTTAAAAAATATATTTGTTTGTTCTTTTGTTTGTTTATTTGAGAGAGAGAGAGGGTGGGGGGCGCTGGAGGGAGAGGAACATGTCGACTCTGTGCTGTGCTCAGAGCCCAAAGTGGGGTTTAGTCTCAGATCGTGACCTGAGCCAAAATCAAAAGTTGGATGCTCAACTATCTGAGCCATCCAGGTGCCTCTTGTTTTGATCATTCTTTATTATTCAAGAGGTTTGATCAAAATGTTGGTCTTAGCATGACTCTCAGTAACCACTGCCTTTACAGATCTCAGCATATTGTTCTCAGGAGATAATGTCAAACTAATATTATTGGACCGGGTTACATTTTTGTGTCTTGTCATTCCAGTTGAAGAGAGACCATCTGTTGGTTGGTTAATGGATACCCACATGCATTTAAAACATTTAAGAGAATGCAGCATATCAGGGAGACAGTTAAAATTATTAGCAACAAAATAATGCCTATGGTTTAAAGAGTGCTCCTGAGCCAGAGTCCCCATAACCCAAACTAGTTAGAATCAAATAAGTCAAGAAATAATCCCAAAGAAAGGGATGCTCCTTTAAGCCAGTGGCCTGTTTACATATTTCATGTAACTATATTTCCACTTCCCCAGAAGTGTTTATCTAGTCAAGTTGTTCCAGAGAAAATGAGACACTGGAAATCTGGGAGAAATTTGCCATAGGCAGAAGGGACTATAAATCACAAAGCATCATGGCAAAATAGTCAGGTGGAGGTTGAATTATTCTCTTTGCAGTGGCCCAAGACACAACACCAGCGTTATCTCTTCATGCCAGGGCAAGGAGAAAGGTGGACAAAGAATCATAAAGACCTTCGTGGTGTAAGAACCAGGAAAAGGATGGTCAGAGAGGGAAGGAGGAAAGGAAAGAATGTTCTCGATCCAACATCTTGAAAGGAAGCAGTCTACCTCGATGTTGGCTATTTCTTTTCCTAGTCAATTTGATTTTGAGGTCTCCTGTGTTTATACAGGACCAGATATCAGGAAAAAGCTTCTTCAGTTGTGAAATATGCAACCAAGGTTTAAGAACTTATAATTTGACAGTGTTGTCAGTGGTCAAGAGTTCTCAGTAGGATCCATTCCAAGAATCTCATTTTTGCAAAAGCATCAGAGTGAAACAATACCTTTCTATATGTGACAAAAGACTTAAAAATGTCCATTGCAAAAGATCTTGTGAGAGTTCATTATAAGCAAAACCTTTCTCTCTGTAGCGTTAGAGAGGGTGACAGAACAGGAGAGACTCCTAACTCTGGGAAACGAACAAGGGGTAGTGGAAGGGGAGGTGGGCAGGGGGATGGGGTGACTGGGTGAAGGGCACTGAGGGGGCCACTTGACGGGATGAGCACTGGGTGTTATACTATATGTTGGCAAATCGAATTCCAATAAAAAAATATACAAAAAAAAAGAGAAGAGAGTTCATTATAGTGGAAATGACAAGGAAATTTGGTTAGTTCTCTGACATAAAACATTTTAAGATAATAATTGGAATCATGACTTGTAACATTAAACCAAGATATATCAAATTTTTAAGAGTTGCATATAATTTCTGGAACACTTCTATTAATAACATATACCCATACAGATATAAGCTTAAGAACATTTAGTATCACTTTTGATTTGACGACACTTCTCATGTAATTTAACATGCCAAAAAAAGCCTAATTGGCTTAACATTTTTTATTTTTTTAAGAAGAGAGAACAAATCTTTTGAGATGTTCTAGAGACTGTCTGGAAAACTCCAGAGTTTGTTCAAGGTAAGACTTCATTCAGAATTTGAATTTTGCGAAGTCAAAAATATCCACTTAATGAAAGTGAAAATTAAAGACTTCAAAGGCAAATACAGAAAGTTCCATGGTTAAAAAGAAAATAGCTCTTTTATTATTGAGAAGACTATACTGTCTTAGGTAGTCAAAGATCTGATAAAGATGATGTGAAGTACAGGAAATTATTTTGGTGAGACAAAAATCAGCTTTACAGGCTGATTAGTTAAAAGGTAAAGAAAAATCCTTTGTTTATAATTTCTTATTAAGAACAAACCAGTAAGGGCACTGACTGGGGAGGCTTGTCAGTCAAGCATTTGTCTTTGGCTCAGGTCAGGATCCTGGAGCCCCAGGATTGGCCCCAAGTGGAGTTGGGCTCCCAGCTCAGTTGGGAGTCAGCCTCTCCCTCTGCCCCTCCCCCATCTTGTGCACTCTCCCTCTCTCTCATATAAATAAATAAAATCTTTAAAAAAAAAAAAAAGAGAAGAGATAGATAACCTTAAAAAAACACTTTGGCATTTTAACAAAGAAAAACCAAATTCTAATTTTGCACAGGTATACTTTTTTGATATTAAAACTCATTTAAACATAAAATAAATCAATTCCATTCTTAGGCAGCTTGACCACAAGCAAGAATCCTTTCTCAGGATTCATTTTCCATAAACTTACATTTTTAAATATTTATTTATATTTTTATCTTACTTTTTCATTTTTCTCATTCTGAAAAAATCAGTTGTTTTATTTTAGGACAAAATTACTCTTTTTTTTCCCCCTTAAAAAGACACATTTCTATAGTTCATATTTTTTTCTTACAAAAAAGCAAATGCTACTTTCCATAGAGATGTTTCTCTTATTTTTAATGATTTTAATTACATATATTAATTAGCATTTGTAACCCTTAGAATCCCTAATTCTAGTGAAAACTAAAAAGGAAGCAATTGCAGACTGGCCAATTTATGAAGATTTTTCATGATTTCTAGAAGTATATTCTTCTTCATAGTAAATTTTTCAATGTGGCACAAAACATGCATACTGATAGACCCTTCAGTTCCTCTAAAAGGAAACAAAAAGTGAACAAACTTATGTTCAGTAATTAGTGTTTCATTTTTAAATCTTGCTTGGGAATAATCTAGTTGGATATCTACCATGTAACATTATCTATCTTTTGATCTATTGACCTATCATCTATCTATTTAAAAAAAAATAGAACTTGTGGATTGAAGAGCTGCACGTAAGGGAGTGGAGCTCAAATCTGAGAGTCACCCAGGACTTTTGGTAATGAAAGGAACAGTTAATGCAAAGGTCTTAGCAGGGGTCTCCAGGGTAAATCTCATCATACTGTAAACATTAGCCATCAGCTTCAGACCCCATACTCATCACAAAACACTGTTAAAATATGATCAAAGGATACATTTAGGTGACAAAAAGTTTACTTAACACTTCATGAAGCAATCTTATTTTAGAGAACTGCAAAATGGGAAGAAGCAATACACTTTGATAGGATAAAGAATAAAGAACAAGAGAAAAATTGCAAATTTCTGATTGGGGCCACACAGTCAATCTTGTTTAGAGTGAGAAGGCCCAGAGTTGGCTTTGCTTTGGGGATGGGTGGGGTGGATTTACTGTGTTTGGTCAAGCAGAGTATTTACAGAAACACAGAAGTTATTTGTTTCAATTTCCTGATGTGGTACACAGGGCAAGAGCGGCTCCATCTTGGATCTAGAAAGTTATTTCAACAGAAGGTAACAATTTTCAATAGTTTCTGGTTTACCTCTTGAGGTTTGTTTGTTTTTCAAATTCATAAATATAGTCTTACTTCCTCATATTATTAAATCTAGATTCTGCATTGCTTTAAATTCTTAAAATATGTCCCTATCAGTTCAGTTCATAGACATATTCATCAATCTTTAAACTGCTTATTACTCTGTAATATATCTTTGTATTTTCTTCAACCTCTCATAGTTGAGTATTAGGGTTATTTCCTATACATTTCTACTACAAAATTACTGCAGTAAAAAAACTTGTGCATATATACTTTTGTATTATTGAATGTTTTTCTCCCATGTAAATGGCTAGAAATTGTATTGTTGACTGCAAATATGTAGGCAGTTTTGTTATTATTGCAAAATTTCCCTCCTTAATGTTATAAAATTTCATATTCCATCAAAGATATAAGAGAGTGATCCTTTGTTTATAAATTTATTTCCCTTTCTTTTAACCATTGCTATGATAGTAAAGTGGAATTTGGTAGCTATTAAAAAAGGCAGTTCTCATTCTAAAAACCTTCACCATTTACTTCTGAGCCTTTTCCAACAGCATGAAAAGCAAATGTGCATTACGTTTTATTTAAAGATTTTTAGAACTATACTAGAAAGAGAAGAGAATAAACTTTTTAGAAGAGCATTTCAAAATATTTCTTTAATTATCAGGCAGTATTTTATTTTATTTTTTTTTTATTTATTATAGTCACAGAGAGAGAGAGAGGCAGAGACATAGGCAGAGGGAGAGAAGCAGGCTCCATGCACCGGGAGCCTGACGTGGGATTCGATCCCGGTTCTCCAGGATCGCGCCCTGGGCCAAAGGCAGGCGCCAAACCGCTGCGCCACCCAGGGATCCCTCAGGCAGTATTTTAAAAATCATCTACCAATGAGTATTTTCTCCCACTACATAGGAATTCAATCAAAAAGCATTGTATTATGGTATATAAATCCCTGTATCTTTGATCTTACACATAAAGAGATGGTGATAACTATGAGCTATTTGTAGAACTACGATTTGAATATAAACTTGAAAATGAGCAAATGGAAATCTACCATACACACACAACAGTCTTTCTAAGGCTTTGTCAGAAATGACCAAGGAGACACATGTCCCAAGATACTGCTGCATAAGAAATTCATTATCTACTGCATGCTTAATGATGAAGAGTAAACAGGTAGGGTGTACATCAAGAAGCCTGTGCATTGGGATGCTAACAGAGTATGTTGTCCTGCAGCATTAAATTTCAAAGTAAACTAACAACCTGTTAAGCAGTGGTACATTAAAACTTCCTTAATGTCTCTGAAATGAGAGCTGAACACATTTTTAACATCCATCTCCTTGAGCAGCTTCATCTATACTTCTTGGTTGTTCTATTGAATTATAACAGGAGAGACAAGATCATTAATAATGATATCCTGCTGTTGACAGCCTGCCATGATTTAACCAATACTTATAACAGTATAAGCTTGCTGCAGTGGTCACAGACAAACATGGAATAAATGTTTATCAGAGTGCACGGGTTAGGTCTTTCATTAGAACACTGGTTAAATAACTAGCTCATATTTTATTACATTCATCTTTCTAGTATTTCTATTATCTTGTTGAAATAACTTTGTAGGCCCAAGATACAGCCCGTCCTACCTAGGGTGTCATGTCAGCAAACTGAAACTTAGATAACATTTGTGTCCCTGTAAATGTTCCACCTAACTAGAAACAGTAAATCCTGTCAGCTAATCCTCACACAACTCTGGGCCTTCTCACTCCAACAAGGTTGACTGTGTAGCCCCAGCTGATTATGTATTTTCTATTTTTCTTCTCCTATTTTTATTCTTTATTCTATAAAGGTTTCTTGCCTTCTGGGGCACCTGGGTGGCTCAGTTGGTTAAGTGTCCAACTCTTGAATTCAGCTCAGGTCATGATCTCAGGGCCTGAGATTGAGCTCCAAGTGGAGCTCAAGTCAGGCTCCATACTCCGCATGGAGTCTGCTTAAGGTTCTCTCTCTCCTTGTCCCCATGCCTCTCCCCATGCTTGCATGTTCTCTCTCTCTTTCTATCTCTCAAATAAATAAATAAATCTTAAAAAGTTTCTTGCCTGTTCTCTATTCTTGCCTGAATGGAGACTCTCTGATTAATGAAGTATTAAATGAAGTTCGTTTTTATCACCTAAACTGTCTTCTTTAATCATTTTAACAGTGGAATGAAGGGAATTGAGGATGGTGGAAGGAAAGGGGAGGCAGTATGACTTTCCTGAGTAAACAAGTGAACTTGTCTATATTATATCATATTGGCTTCTGAATCCTGTTTTATAGAGAAAAATGAAATTAAGTAAAAAAGAATGAAAATGCAAACCCTAAATATGAAAACAAACAAAAATGAAGGAACAGTGCTTTATATAAAATATAACTGCATAGGAAAAATATAAGTTTTGAATGTAGTATACTAACTATACAAATATTCTAGAACACATTCTAAGAAAAAATAACTGAAATAGGGACGCCTGGATGGCTCAGCAGTTGAGTGTCTTTCTTAGGCATAGGGCATGATCCTGCTGTCTGGGGATCAAGTCTTACATTAGGCTCCCTGTGAGAAGCCTGCTTCTCCCTTTGCCTATGCCTTTGCCTTTCTTTCTGTGTCTCTCATGAATAAATAAATAAAATCTAAAAAAAAAAGTAAAAATAAATAAAAATTTTAATTTCTCTTAGTAGAATTATTGTTAATAGTGGTATTGATTTGCTCTAGTAATTCTTTGTTTCTGTATAAATTTTAGAATTGAGCAAATGAATAAATATATTTCAAGCCAGGATTGTTACTGTGAATAAAGGTAAGAGTATGGAAGAAATGGGGAAGATAAGGAGAATACACTATAGTACTGGATTTGAATTGGAAGTTTCCATATAGTTTTATGTATATATTCCCTAGCTTATTTAGTTAAATTGTCTAGAAGCAGAACACTTCAGTACCATAGGTACAGTAAATTTTCAGATCTTGGTTTCTAACTACCATTTTCCACTTAAGGAAATGCGAGCCCCATGGACAAATGGCTGATGCAGGTGCAGGCAAGACAGTACAGGTTGAGCCTGAAACATCTGGTTGTACAAGAAAGGAAGCAGGGAGAAAAGAAGGAATTAACATGTCAATTGGACATATCAAAAGGAGAAATCCTTATTGGACAAATTTAGACACTGACAAGAAATCTTACAATGGATTAAAATATACTGACTGTAAAAGAATCCATAAATCCATAACAATACTTACAAAAAATAAAGGAAAGGTGGGGGGGGGGGAGAGAAAGCAAGATAGAGAGAGGAAACTTCTTTACAGAAAAATGAGAGAAGGGATGGAGGTAAAAAAAAAAAAAAACTAAACAAAACACTCTTTTCAACCATGACTATGAATGATTTTGGCAAAGGCCATCAAAAGATACTGAATTTTGGGAGAGAATTATGATTATGGGACAAAATATTCACAACATCTCCATGTACCACTCCATTAATTATTTGTTAATAACAAAGGCAAAAGAGAACTTTTCACAGGAAGATTTTGGTGGTCACCATTTTAATTATTGGGATAGACTGATATAATCTTTCTTCTAGTGTGAAGCACCAGAGATATACATGCTGTCACTGATATAATGATTGCCCCACATGTCCAGCTTAAGTCTAATCATAAGAAAATCATTTAACAAATCTAAAACGTGAAATAGTGGGATAATGACTACACCAATTTGTTCATGTCCAATCTACACTATTTATTATAACAAATCTAGATTGCTAAACAGTGGGATGATGACTACATCAATTTGTTCAAGTTCATTTTACATTATTTATTAAGCACTCACTATGTGCCAATGCTTTAGGCAGAGAGCTTGCATAAAGAACATATATTTTTCCAGCACTTATTGTTTTACTTCAAAATAGTGGGCAAAGTAAAAAGTTGGTAAGACTAATCTTCTTTAGGTTGCTTGCTCACAGAAGGTTCCCCTGGTGAAATAATATTTGAGTAGGATCCCAGAGAGGTGAATGGGGCCATGTGACCCACATCAGGAATATGCTTGGCATAACTAAAGAGTAACAAAGGGAGTCCCTGGGTGGCTCAGTGGTTTAGTGTCTGCCTTTGGCCCAGGGCATGACCCTGGGGTCCTGGGATTGAGTCCCATATTGGGCTCCCTGCATGGAGCCTGCTTCTTCCTCTGCTTCTCTCTCTCTCTCTCTCTCTCTCTGTCTATCATGAATGAATAAATAAATAAAGTCTTTAAAAAATAAAATAATAAAATAAAATAAAATAAAATAAAATAATAAAAAAGAGTAACAAAGAAATTGGTTAACATAACTGCAGTGGATTGAGGAAGGAGGAAAGAAGTAAAGAACGAATTCGCCAGGAAGCATTTTACATAAGACAATTCATTTAAAACATGGTAGGGTATCTGGACTTTATTCTAAGTATAATGGAAAACAATTGGGAAGAAAATGCCTGCCCACAAGATTATTTACTTGCTAATTTTTATCTTATTTACTGAGAAGAGAAAATTAAGATACAATTTACATCTCTTAAAATATTTACTTTACGTGGATTTATGGCAAACACCTCAAGAGTCAACTCTTCAGCTCTTATGCAATATTATTAGAGAACCACAAAAGAGTCTGAAGAATTCTTAAATGGGACCATTATGTTAGAACACAAAGGAAGCTGGGGTAAATTAACATGTGAGTTTTTAAAATAATGTATTGTTTGATCCCAAACCTCCCAGGAAATCCCTTGTTGACTCATTTTATCACTTACACACATTGTATCTGAAATTGCCAGAAATGTCAGCTAAATCATTGTTCTATCAGTCCAATATATGGTACTAAGAAAAAAAAGGATCCATATTATGTCACAGTGGAAAAAGAGTATATGATAGCTTCAAATGAAATGTAATAAATAGCCACTAGTGTCGGGGGGGTGTTAGGGGGCAGGTCTTTCCAAGGCCATATCCTACCAAGCACCTCATTTGCTACTGCAGCTGATCTGGGAGCTACTGGCAAGGGAGGAATTGAAAAATCTCTGAAAATGCTTAATTTCATTTTCAATCTAAGTAGCCAGAGCCTACTCAAAGACATAGTCCCTAGAGTGAAATTTTGCAGCTGAGAAATTCTTTCAACTCTTTCCCATTCTGTTGCTAACATTCCTCAGAGCAAGAAACAGGCAGTTTGGTTCAGTTCTTGTTTTAGTCATATCTGAGGGAAGAAAAATCCTTCCAATATTCCCTCCTGTCTATCTTTACTAATGTCTCTATCATTGTTCCTAATGGTGCTCTCTAAACCAGATGGACGTGCCAGTCCATTTATGAATTTTTCTAAGGGCTAACGTCTTAGATCTTCTTGTGGAATTTTGCTGAAGTCAATGGTAACTACGTGACGAGATCAAGATGGGATATATGGCCTCATGAGTTTACTATGAATTTAAACTCTGAAAGAAAATAACAAAACCCCAGAGGAATGAATAAAAATGTGAAATGCCCTAAGCTGAACACTGAAAGCAAATGAGGAATTCCACATAGAGACATATTGGAATATAGGACCCTATTCGTGAAGATACAGACAAGGTAATATAGTCACATTTTAAAATGACTGGTGTTCGACCAGAACCAAAGCAGGAAGAAATAAGAAGTTTGAACAGACCAATTAGCAGCAATGAAACTGAGTCAGTAATAAAAAAAAACTCTCAACAAACAAAAGTCCTGGACCAGATGGCTTCATAGGTGAATTCTACAAAGCCATTTAAAGAAGAGTTGACACCAATTCTTTTCAAACTATTCCAAAAAATAGAAGAGAAAGAGAAGCTTTCAAATTCATTCTCTGAGGCTAACATTACCCTGATGCCAAGGCCGATAAAGAAACTACAAAAAAAAGAAAGAAAGAAAGAAGAAAGAAAGAAGGAAGGAAAGAAAGAAAGAAAGAAAGAAAGAAAGAAAGAAAGAAAGAAAGAAAAGAAAGAAAGAGAACTACAGGCCAACAGTTTTGGTGAACATAGATGCAAAAATTCTCAAAAAATATACTAGTAAATCAAAACCAACAATACATTTAAAAAGTCATTCACCACAATCAAATGGAATTTATTCCTGGAATGCAAAGGTGGTTCAATATTCACAAATAAATGAATGAGATATATCAACAAGAGAAAACATAGAAACCATATGATCAGGAACCTTGGGTGGCTCAGCAGTTTAGCGCCTGCCTTAGGCCCAGGCTGTGATCCTGGAGTCCTGGGATCAAGTCCCACATTAGGCTCCCTGCATGGAGCCTGCTTCTCCCTCTGCCTGTGTCTCTACCTCTCTCTCTCTTTGTATGTTTCTCATGAATAAATAAATAAAATCTTTTTTTTAAAGAAACCATATGATCATTTCAATAGATGAAGGCAAAATATTTGACAAAGTACAACATTCATTACAATGAAATCCCTCAAGAAAGTAGTGATAGAGAGAAAATATCAACATCATAAAGGCCATTTAAAAAAAAAACCCACAGTTAATTTCAGCCTCAAAGGGGAAAAACTTAGAGCTTTTCTCCCAAGGTCAGGAACAAGACAAAGATGTCCATTCTCATCACTGTTATTGCACATAGTACTGGAAGTCCTAGCCACAGAAATCAAACAAGAAGAAATAAAAGACATCCCAATTAGTAAGAAAGAAGTAAAATTTTCACTATTTGCAGATGACATGATACTGTATATGGAAATCCCAAAAGACTCCATCAACAAAACTACTAGAACTGATAAATGAATTCAGTAAGGTTGCAGTGTACTAAATCAATATACATAAATCTGTTGCATTTTATACATCAATAATGAAGCAGCAGGAAGGGAAATTAAGAAAACACTCAAGGCACCTGGAATGCTCAGTCAGTTAAGCATATAAAAGCATATATGATTTTAGCTCAGGTCATGATCTGGGGTCATGGGATCAAGCCCTGCATTGGGCTCCACACTCAGCATGAGTCTCCTTGAGATTCTCTCTCTTTTTGCCTCTACCCCTACCCCACTCACAGGTGCCCTAAATAAGTAAAATATTAAAGAAGAAAGAAAACAAGCTCATTTACAATTGAACCAAATATAATAAAATTCCAATGAATAAACTTAACCAACAAAGTGAAAGACCTGTACTCTGAGAATAAATCATTGATGAAAGAAATTAAAGATGACACAAAGAAATGGAAAGACATTTCATGCTCATGGATTGTAAGAAAAAAATTTGTGAACATGTTTATAGAACCCAGAACAATCTATACATTTAATACAATCCTTATAAAAATATTAACACCATTTTTTCTCAAAATTAGAACACACATTCTTAAAATTTATATAGGATCACAAAAGGCCCCAAATGGCCAAAGCAATCTTGAAAAAGAGAAAAAAAGAAAAAAAAAAACCTGGTGATATCACAATTCCAGACTCCAAGTTATACTAAAAAGCTGTAGTAATTAAAACAGTATAGTACTGGAACAAAAACAGACATACAGATCAATGGAACAGAATAGAAAACCCAGAAATAAATCCAAAATTATTTAGTGAATTAATCCTCAACAAAGGAGGCAAGAATATACAATGGGAAAAAGTCTCTTCAACAAATGGTATTGGTAAAACTGTATAGCAACATGCAAAAGAATGAAACTGGACTGCTTTCTTATATGATACAGAAAAATAAAGATCTAAATGTGAGAAATTAAACTATAAAAATCCTAGAAGAGAGCACAGGCAGCCATTTCTCTGACATTAGATAATAGAAAATTTTTTCTAGATATGACTCCTGAGGCAAGTGAAATAAAAGCAAAAATAAACTACTGAGACTACCTCAAAATAAAAGGCTCCTGCGGTGTGAAGGAAGCAATCAACAAAATTAAAAGGCAACTTATAGAAGGGGAGAAGACTTTGCAAATGACATATCTGATAAAGGGTCAGTATCCAAAACATACAGAGAACTAACACAACTCAACACCCAAAAACTAAATAATCCGATTAAAAAGTATGCAGAAGACATGAACATTCATTTCTCCAAAAATGATGGCCAAAAGACACATAAAAAGCTGCTCACCATCTCTTATCATCAAGGAAGTACAAATCAAAACCACAATGAGACATAACCTGACACTTGCTAGAATGGCTAAAAGCAAAAGCACAAGAAACAAGAAGTGCTGGCAAGGATGTGGAGAAAAAGGAATTCTTGTGCAGCATTGGTGAGAATGCAAACTGATATAGCCACTTTGGAAAACAGTATGGAGCTTCCTCAAAAAGTTAAAAATAGAACTACCATATGATCTGGTGTTCATAATGGTGGGTATTTACGCCCCAAAATATAAAAACATTAATTCAAAGGGATATATGCATCCCTATGTTTATAGCAGCATTATTTACAATAGCCAAATTATGTGGCTCTGGGGTCCACTGACAGATGAAAAGATAAAGAAGAGGTGGTGTATATATAAAATAGAATATTACTAATTTACTCAGTCATAAAAAAGAATGAAATCTTGCCATTTGCAATGACATGGATGGAGCTAGAGGGTATTGTGCTAAGTGAAATAAATCAGGGAAAGACAAATACCATATGATTTCATTTATCTGTAGAATTTAAGAAACAAAACAAATGAATAAAAAAAAAAAGAGGAGGGAAGCAAACTAAAAACAGAGTCTGAACTGCAGAGAACAAACTGATGGTCACCAGAGGGGAGGTGAGTGAGGAGATGGGTGAAATAGGTGATGGGGATGAAGAGTGCACTTGTTGTGATGAGCACTGGGTGTTGGATGGAAGAGTTGAATCACTATATTATTCACCTGAAACTAATATAACTCTGTATATTAACAATACTAGAGATAAAATTTTTAGACCTTAATAAAACATTAAAAAATTAAATAATACTGGCAGAGAATCACAAACACCATTATGGCCTAAAGTAGAAGGTCCCTTGGGACATAAAATTTAGATAGATTTAACATGTAGATAAATGGTATGATTTTGAGTATATTTATTAACAGACTTGTGGCATAGCCAGACATGTTTGTTATCTTTAAAGTATCATCAATGTCTTATCTTAGATACAGAGAATAGACCACATTTGAATTTTTTCCTGATCTTTTTCATTAATCAAATTCCTAACTAACCACAGAAAGTTCTGAGCTTTTCTTTTACCTGTACAAATTAGTAAAACCTTCTGAGTTACAGACATATCTTCTTATAAAGATAAACAACAATTTGCATACTGTGTTTGAGTTTATATCTATTGTTGTGAGTGCTTTGGTAGCTTTCTTACAACTCTTGAATTAGAAGTATGTGTAAAGTACTATTTAATTCTCTGGTTAGCACCTTTTCTAAATATTCCTTTAGTGCATATTTGAAGTGTGAGTTCTGCATATTACCTTAGTTGAATGAAATTATAATCATTTTAACAGGTCAAAATCTTCAAGAAGAAAAATATACTATAGAAAATTTCATCAATTACTGAATTTAGATTGTGAGTGGAGTCTACTGTTACTCTTACTCCTCAGAATAGAGAATTGATCACCAGGAAACAAATAAGCCAATAAACAAAGAAACAAACAAAAAATAACAACTAAAACATGTTGCCTTCATCCTATTCTATTATGAAGTTGAAGAGTGGTAGACATGATTTTCATATGGGACTATACACTAGGACACTACAGTTTTTTCCTACCTCAACATCCAGTTGAGAAATGTGTAGTTCATGGCCTCTGATAGTTTATCCATAACTCATTACATTCCCAATCCAACTTTCTTGTTTGAACATACTACAGAATGCCCCACATCCTGAACTCCAATAGGCATTAAAGTGACTCACAGATTGAACTTCATCAACAGCTAGCCTCAAAATTGCCCAAGAGAGTATAGTTTTGTAGGCATAAACAGGGTTCCCTGTTCAAAAGCCATTTCCCCACCATTTGATAGTTTGTCTATTTGAAATGCCACATTAGAATTCATTCCTTGCAGGCTGAATTATTTTCACTCTCCAAAGAATTCTCTATTAAAATGCAGATATGGCTAGGATATTAAACACCTAAGGTTAATTTCTGAAAATCAACTAATATTTTGGGATACTGAGAACAAGATATGAAAAGGATGAAATAAAGAATATGGCCTAAACTAATAAATAGGCTGCTAAGGCACAGGAGAATGGAGAGAGCAACTGAAGGGAGGATGGAAGGGCCCAAAGACATACTTCATCTACTTCATAAGACATTACACTGAAATAGATGATCTGAAAGTAAAGGAAGAAACCTATTAATTGTTTCAAATAACTATCTTAGGGTAGTGTTTACAAAAATAAAAAAAAGATTTTTTCTCAGAAAATTTGTTCATGAGATCAACTTGGCAAAAAGCATTATTGTACAAGTAAGTTTAGGAAGTCCTTACACTATATGTTCTTCCTTTAGTTTCATGATGGATGTCAAGGGCTCTGAGTTCATAGTAAAAATGGGATCTGTGTTTAACTCAGCTTTCCTAAATTTACATACCACAAATCTGCTTTCTTTAACAGATGTATATTTAGAAAATTGACACAATACAAATATCAGTATCATCATGATAAGCATCTGATATTGGTAAGTAACTTGCCTGGGAATGGAATGAAAGGACTACAATTAAGTTCTGGTTTCACTAGAACATGCATTTGTGACCTCTCTAAGCTTTAGTTCCTGTGTCAATTAATGGGAAAATAAATTTTTCTTTGGAAATCTCTCACATGATTATTGTAAGGACTCAAGAAAGTACCTAATAAACTAGAAAGTGTAGGGGGTTAACTTTGACTTCTTCATATTGGACACCACTGATTCTGAAGACAATCAGGATACTATAAACCCCAACCAACCGATTCAAGTAGGGTTGAAGTTTCAAATGAAAGAGTTCCTGCCAGAACAAATTCCTAAATCGAAATAAATTAATATAGTGAGCATAACACCTAGGTGAACAGAAAATTTCTTTCTTAGTCATCCCAGTCAATTTTTCTTACAACTGTAATGCTGTTTCATTATTCCTGAAGGGACAAATTTATGATTGACTTATTTAATAGATATCAATGACATGTTGTCCCAGAGTGAAAAAATATTTTTAAGAGATTGTTTTTGCTTCATAAGTCACCTATTAAGGGAAACAATAAATTAATAATTCCTTTAAGTGAATGTTGGAATAGATACATGGACTGGAGACCATACAACATTGATAGTCTAAGAGATTTGGAATATTAGTTTCCATTTGGTTTACTCACTTGACATTGTTTGAAACTGGGGAATCAGAAAGAAAGCAAGAAATGACAGCTCTTCTTGTGGAATGGTAGAGATTTGCTGAGGGCAGGGTCACAAGTGTCATATGACAGATTTACAGAGAGATGTGTGATACAAATTGAGCCCAGGAGAGCCAACTCTCCTGGACAACATCTCCTGGACAGTGGATGTCCAGTGGATGGACAGTTCTCTGGAATATTCTCCTTGTGACGGCCCAGATTTTGAGATGCCTTCTCTCGTGCAGTGTAAAAGAAAGTTCATGTAGACTGGAACTTTAAATTATGTTCCTCCTATATGTGATCCCTTAGATCACAGTAAAGTTGATCCTTAATAAGTAAAGTTCTAGTGGACACTATTGGATCAAGAGGATTGAGGAAGTGTTATGTTCCAGCTCTTCAGAAGAAAAAGAAAAGAGATTTTAGTACCTGTCTTTTACTATAGCAGAAAAGAACCCATAGCATTCAGTGGCAGTGGAGAGGAATTTGATATCGAAGCAAGATAGATAGCATATGGAGAAAGAGACTTTTTGATTGCTCAACTGTTTGGAGGAAGCCATTCTTTAAGAAGAGAAAAACAGAATGCCAAGTATCATCTAATTTGTACTTCATAACATGATACAAGGGAAAATCCGGTTAGTTTCTGATACATAGAAAAGAAGATGCTATGCACTATAAACTTGGAAAGCTTTATTTCTATTAGAAATGAGGGAAAAGAGGAAGTAACGACGAGTGTTATTGCTGTTGATTGACAAAAATAAAATGACATTCATTAGAAAAATTATGTGAAATAAAGAAGCATAGCATATTAAAAGCAAGCATAAGATTAATGTCAGATTAAAAGATGCACACTCATAAAATGTTTTTTGATTTATTAGTGATCAGAGAGGAAAATGCATCTATATAAAATTGAACTATAAATTATCAAGAGAAACTACTGAGCAAAATCATTTATGAATATAGATGCAGAAGTTCTCAACAACATAACAGTAAAACAATTCCAGCAACATATAAAATGATTACACACAGTGATCAGACAGGATTTGTCCCAGGAATGTCAAATGAGTTTAACGTCTGAAAATCATTCATTGTAATAAACCATATTAATACAATAAAGGACAAAAAACATTTGATAATCTCAAAATATACAGAAAAAGCATTTGACAAAATCCAACACCCTTTCATGATAAAAGGATGAGAAAACTAGCAATGGAAGGGAATTTCTTCAACCTGATATATGGCATGTAAGAAAAGCCCACAGCTATCATACTCAACAGTGAAACTCAATGTTTTTCATCTGAGAACAGGAAGTCTATTCCCTCCACCTCTATTCAACATTTAGCCGTAGTTCTACCCAGGGCAATTAGACAAGAATATTAATATAGAAGCATCCAGATTGAAAAGAAATAAATAAAATTATCTTTACTTGCAGATGATATGATCTCATATGTAGAGAATCCTAAAAAAAGCACACTATCAAATTATTAAATAGTTCAACAAGATTTCTAGATAAAAGTTCTATATAAAAATATTTTTATTTCTATACACTAGCAACAAATAACCAAAAAATAAACTTAAGAAAACAAACCATAAAAGACTCTTTTTAACTCTAGGAAACAAACTGAGGGTTGCTAGAGGGGAGGTGGGTGGGAGGATGGGGTAACTGAGTGATGGACATTTAGAAGGGCACATGAAGTAATGAGCACTGGGTGTTGTATGCAACTGATGAATCACTAATTTCTACCTATGAAACTAATAATACAGTATATGTTAATTAAATTAAATTTAAATACAAAATTAAAACAATCACAATAAAAAAATAAAATATATGAAAATAAATTTAATAAAACAATTGCAAGTTATTATTTAAAATAACAAAATCTTTTAGAAAGAAATTAAAGAGCTAAGGAAATGGAAAGGCATCTCATGTTTATAGTTTAGAACATTTAATATTGTTAAAGAAGACAGTAATCCATGCCAACACTCCAATGTACATAAAATCCAACTCAACCATGCTCAGAATCCCAGTTGCTTTTTTAAATATAATTTGACAAGAGAATTCTAGAATTCATATGAAAATGTAAGGGATCCAGAATAGTAAAAACAATCTTGAAAAATAGTGAAGTTGAATGATTTGCACTTCCAAATTCCAAAATTTCATTCAAATTAACAATAATCAAGATGATTTGACGTTGACAAAAAGATAGACATAGATCAATGGAATAGAAATGAGATTCCAGAAATAAGCTTCAAATTTATGGCCAATTGACTTTTTTGTTTTTCTTTTCTTTCTTTTTTTTTTTTTTTAATGACCAATTGGCCTTTGACAAAGGCACTAAGAAAATTCAATGGAGAAAGAGTAGTTTTTTAAACAATTAGTGTTGTGACAATTGCATATCATATACAAAATAATGAAATTGGACACCTGTCTTATACCATACATCACAATCATCTGAAAATTGAGCATAGATATCCATGGAAGAGTTAAAATTCTAAAACTCTTAGAAGAAAATATGGGAGTCACCTTTTGTCTTTGGGATAAATTACATTTTCTTATATATGATACCAAAACCACAAGCAACAAAAGAAAAAAAAGTGCTTACATTGTGCTTCATCAAAGTTAGAAAACTTTGAAATTCAAAGGACACCATTAAGAAAGTGAAAAGATAATCCACTGAATATAAGAAAATTTCCAAATCATATATCTGATAAAGGATTCACACACAAGTTATATAAAGATGTCTTATAATGCAATAATAAAAGAAAACTCACTATAAAATGGGTAATGGCTCTGAATAGATCTTCATCCTAAAGATGAAATTGTCAATAAGCACAAGAAAAGATACGCAACATCACTAGTCATCAGACAAATGTGACACACTGCTATACTATTTCAAATCCACTAAGATTGCTAAAATAAAACTAAAAGACAAACGGTAAAAAACATTGACAAGGTTGTAGAGAAACCAGAGCCCTGATACATTACTGGTAGGATTGTAAAAACAGTGCAATCACTTTAGAGCACACTGTGATGGTTCCTCAAAATCCTAAGCATATAGTTACCTTTATACATCAGAAATCCCATTCCTAATGTGTACCCAAGAAAGAGAAATAAAAAGATGTCCACCTAGCAAATTACAAAAGAGTATTCATGGTAGCATTATTCATAATAACCAAAGAGTAGAAATAACCACATGCCCATACATTGATGAATGATAAAAACCCCAAAATATATGATGACATATTATTTGGTAATACAAGTCAATGAAGTATTGATACATACTTCAACATGGATTGACCTTGAAAGCATTAAGCTAGGTAAAAGAAGTCAATCACAAAATAACACATATGTAAAATTTCATTAGAGGAAATGTCCAGAGACATTTCCAGAGACAGAGACCAGGTAAGTGGCTTCCAGGGTCTAAGAAATGGGGAACTAGAATGGGGCTGCTAATGGATGTAGGATTCCGTTCGGGACAATGAAAACATATTAAAATCAGATATTGAGGATGATTTAATAACTGAATATGCAAAAAATGAGCTGTATATAGAGTTTACAAGGGTAAATTTTCTGGTAAGTAATTTATACCTCAATGCAGTTGTTATAAAAATTATCAAGAAAAAATAAATTTTGAAATGAAACTGTCAGAAGTCTCAATCACTGGTAATGATTTTTGATACTTATTTTGTGGCTTCATAGCAAGTTCTTTACTCAATATCATTTCATTGAATCACCATAACATCTAATAGAAATGAGAATAAGAGCTATGGACCCTTATGGACTAAATTCTGTCTCTTGCAACATTTATATGCTGAAGTGCTAATTCTAATGCCTCAAAGTGACTATATTTGAAGATAGAATCTTCACAAAAGTAATGAAGTTAAAATGACATTGTTAGAATGGGCCTTAATCCGTACGGCTGGTACTCTTATAAGCAGAGTAAATTTGGACATTAAGGGAAGTCCATGTGAAGACACAGGGACAAGATGGCCATCTAAACTCCATAAACAAAAAACAAAAAACAACAACAACAACAACAACAACAAAAACTCCATAAACAGAGGGCAGGGAAAGAACCAACCCTGCCTACACCTTAGTCTTGGACTTGCAGCTTCCAGAATTATGACACAATAAATTTCTGCTGCTGAAGTTTCCCCGTCTGTGGTACTTTATTATAGCAGTCCAAACAGACTAACACACCCAATTTACAAACAAGAAAACTGAACTAAGAGGTGACCTATGAAAGACCACTCATTAATTTATTACAGTACATCCTTTTAAAATGACTCTAAGAAGAGCAAGTGTTGACTTGAGAAATTACATAAAGCCTCCAAACAAAATTACAGAGGACAAAATTTGGCCTTGGCCAATTTTCTGAAGAGATTGGCTGTCTCAGTTAAGGGTTTCTTTCTCTCCTATCCATCCTACTCTGAGATAGAATTCTGAAGTCAGCTCACAATAGCCCTAGAAGTTTGTGGATATAGCATTATGGTTCATAAAACCAGGAACAAGTACCAGTTTATGAGAAAATAAGCTCAGATTTAAAGACAGGCTATGACAATAAACAACTTTCATGTCTATAAATGTTGGAGGGAAAGATGACTAATTTGATACATATATTTTTTTTATCCTCCAACATAGTGTTATTTTACCATAGACCAAAAGCTTCTCTTCAAAATTGTCAAGTGGGAAGTTAGGGGATATTGAGTTTATGATTGAGAGACTAAATGTATTATTTGTCTGAGTAGTCAGTCAAGGGAAGATGTTCAAGCAAATACCAGATTTAGTTATATCATCTAAAAAGGAATTTTTGTTTCTTTATGATTTATGGTTGATCCCTGTGACCTGTACGTATAGAAATTCTGCAGTAGGTAATTCTCAAGTGTTATCCTGCAAAAGCCAACCTTATAACCTGTTCAAAATATTTGCTCTGATTCTCTGTAGAGAAATACATAGATCTTAAAGTTGAGTTAGCAAGAAGTTACTTTTTCTTTTATATCTGCAATTATTTGACTTTGAAATTTAGAAAATATATTAGAAATTTATATTAAAGATATATATGAAATATATAATATGTTAATTAATAAAACGTAGTATATGCTACATATAATGTATAATTAACACACACACACACACACACACACATATACATATAAAGTTTGCTGATTGTAAAACCCTCTGTTGGGGGAACTTGTCATATTCCTGCCATTAATGTACTTAAATTTCAATAGGAAGATAAAGAGATTAGCATGTATTCACTGCATTATTAGAATGCCTAATATCACTTATTTTAGTCTCAATACTTTGAGATAGTATCATTAACTTCTTTTAGAAATGGCTGAAATTAGGAATTATAAATATTAAGTGAATTGTCACATGTCATAGGCCTCCTATGTGATATGAACTGAATTCAAACTCAGTCATTCTGATTTAATGTGCATGTTTTTAAAAAGCCAAGTACATAATTTTCTGATTAACAACATTTAGCCTAACAAAATTCCAATAATGAATATTGTGTCAACAATAATTGTTAGGGTAATGTGAAAAAGAGTGGACTTGAATCTTCACTCCTGTGACTGGATAATTCATTCCAAGTTGCATCTTAAAGTCTTCTGTTTGATGTGGACATTTGCATACAGCTTGCATTGTCCTTGAAGAAAAATACCATAGCTTAGCATGTGTCATAGGGCCTGAACTCTTCACAGGTAAAGTGAGTTTCCCTTCTTCCATTCCCTATAATCTCTACATTCATTAGGAGGCGTTTGGAAATAGTAGAGCTTTTCCTCAAGATGAATTTCAGGGAATTGTATAGAACAAAAGATTTCCAGTTGATTCTTTTCTAAAAAGACAGACTTGCTAATGTGGTGAGTAAGATTCTTTGTAGATTAAAGAGATGTACCATGCCCATAGTAGATAGTCAATAAAACGAATTGTTTTAACTGTGAAAACTGACATTATAGGACAGAGGCCAACAAACACATATTGTACTCGGAGGACAGTAAATAAACCAATTATTATTTTAATATTAATTATTATGTAAGTTTAATAAAAACATTTAGAAACATGGAATATTAAAATATGGAAATACATGGAAATCATGTAACTCAAACATGCTATTTTATAGAAAAATAGAAATTCAAGTATGCACCACTATATATAAAGAAAATCTGCAGCTAGTAAAGTAAAATGATTCCTAGTTCTACTCCACACTATCTAATTGATAGTTCTGCTGATGGAGACCAGGCTTTCTGTGAACCAATGCAGTCATGATCAATAAAGACTAGACTGGTTCCCATGAAAATATCTTTGTACTGAACTCTTTCAGAAAAAGGAAGGGAAAAAATGCAGGAAGCTTCTAGTTAAGTGTTGTTATCTAGAAAATAAAAACCACCTTTTAAAAATACTGCTTTTTGTTTTTCATGTATTCATTTTTGTTTGCTTAGTCACAGGACAGCATAGATAAAATATTTCCAACTTTATGGCATGTAAATTAAGATATCCCAATAGTCAGGTAAGCTGCTATATATTTTTAAAATATTTTATTTATTTATTCATGAGCAAAACAGAGAGAGGCAGAGACATAGCGGAGAGAGAACCAGGGTGCAGGGAGTCCAATGTGGGACTTGATTCCAGGACCCCAGGATCATGCCATGGGCTGAAGGCAGACGCTCAACCCCTGAGCTACCCAGGGGTCCCTAGCTGTTATATTTGTAAGAATAATGTATCCAGTTGCCATGTTTTTCTGAGCTACTCCCATTTTCCCACCCTAACCAATATTTATTTTCCCCATCTTATCTAAAATCTTCTACTAGCATTAGGTAGCATGTTTATCTTCAATAAGGAATTTCATCAGCCAGCTGCCATTCAAAGGAAGAAATAAGAATAAATATTGGTTTTGTTTGTTGCTTTCTTTTGTTTTGTTATTGTTTTTATAGTCGATGAAATAAAACCCTTTAGTAGATTTTTAAATTATTTCTTGTTGTTTGACACTAGATGAGTCATTTCATATAATCCAGTGCATTTTTAAAACTACCTTCAGAAAAGACTGTAAAAGATACCTAGCAGTTTTTATTTTGTATAAACCATTCCATACTGGGATTAATAAAGACATATTTGATGGGAACAGAAAGAAATGAGATCTGCTGAAAAATATTGTAACAACCACCCAGTTTCCCATATGGCTAATGGCATCCATAATAAGTGTAAGGTGGATGCTTTTCTTTGCTTTTAGTGATAAAAATAATGGGGCTTTTGCCTCAAAAGGGAAAGAAATCTCCGGAAAATCTCCCAAGATGTGAGTAATAAGTAAGGAGGAGATTCAGATGGGCCAATGGTTCACTAGGGCTTGATTTGGAAAGAACCTTAGTTTGCCAATTTATTTCTTCCATTGCAATTATTTTTCTAATGTTCTGGTTACATTTCAGAGTCCTTTATTATCTATCTGGTTAGATAATTGCTAGCACAGGCACATGCTAATACAAAAATACCATTTTCTAGGCATTTAGTGTTTCTTTCGTTTGAAAGTCACAGAAGTACCACAGGGGTGGAATAATAAAATCAGTTGTGCTTATAAAGTGATAAAATGGTCCTACTTATAAAGCGGGCATAGTCAAGACCTGGGAATAGGAGAACTGATATCTCAAGATTTATTTTGGCTTTTATTTTAACGATTTTAGTCAATCCAATTTATGTTATTTCTAATGTTGCTGTGAAATAACAGTGATTTTGGTTTTTTGTTTTTGTTTTTTCTTCCCTTCCAAGTCACCCTCTGGTGGAGGTCCTAATGAACCATGAAATGATTTATGAGAGAAAACTAGAAGAAATTAGATTCTTGGCTAATTCCTTCACTGGGTAATTTATAAAGCCTTCTTTCTTGATCAGTGACTGGTAAATCTCAGTTGCTTTAAGAAGGACTTTAGGACATATACGGTATCCAGAGAAGTAGACTTATTTGTAAATGCACTTCTGAGACTTAAAATTCCTTGTCAAAGGAACATGTACAGCAGAAAACAAAGAAATTAAAGTGTTAAGTCATTAGTCTATATGCAAGGAATCAAAAACAGGTAATCTTGTACTATTAACATGCTGTTTCTCTCTCACAAGACTATAAAATCTTTAAAAACAAAAACATAACTTACTAGTATGTCCCCCCCTTCCACCATCAGGATTTATCACAGATCTTAAGACCCAGTATACTTTGAGAAAATTCTTCTTTTTTAAAGACTTTATTTATTTATTCGTGAGAGACACAGAGAAAGAGGCAGAAACATAGGCAGAGGGAGGAGAAGGCTCCACACAGGGAGCTCGATGTGGGACTCAATCCTGGGAGTCCAGGATCACGCCCTGAGCCAAAGGCAGACACTTAACCACTGAGCCACCCAGGCGTCCCTACTCTGAGAAAATTCTTAATCAGTAATCTATAAAACATGGAAATGTACTGAAAGCCCAATGTTGCCTCAAGTCTACGTTTCTTTCTCTTACTCTGTCCATATCCTTAATTATAAATCTATTCTGCAAGTCCTAGAATACATTCTCTAGTGCCAATATGCAAAGTAGTGGAAGGTTTTCATTTGCTTTCTTCCAATCAATAATAAACCAGCCATACTGGTTTCCAGTTCATTATGGGATAATCCAAATGAGTTAAAACCAAGTAGGCCAAATAATTTGCCTAAGCATAACATATATATTGGTATCAATACACAGGGCATCTGCATTCTACTGAAGGAACCAACAAATCCTGAGATTCAGTTACCAGAGATAATCAGTTTATATCATCCTCTATTCAAAATATGCTTATACATAATCCATAGAAAGGGCTTAAAATATATTTTTAATATTTTCACTCTCAGAATGTTAAAGGCAATATTAGTGCTTTGTCATGTGGTTTGTCATCTTATTGAATCACCAAAAAGGAAGGATTTTAATGGGAGAGAGAGAGAGAGAGAGAGAGAGAGAGAGAGATCTTTTTGCTAAGGGTATAATCTCGGTATTAACTAGAAAGTAGTTTACCCTAAAGATTTTGGGCAAATAAATGAATTTGACTCTGAAGTAATGGATGGAAAAAGTCTTCTAAAATCTTTTTTTATTAGTAAATTTATTTTTTATTGGTGTTCAATTTGCCAACATATAGAATAACACCCGGTGCTCATCCCATCAAGTGCCCCCCTCAGTGCCTGTCACCCAGGATGGAGGGTATTATGCTGAGTGAAATAAGTCAATCGGAGGAGTCTCCAAAAATCTTGAGAAATGTTTTGCTAAATTACATGATATTTGCCTTCATTAGTGATTATTGGACACAGACCCACTGGGACAAGATTGCCATAAAATCTTGTGAAAGCTAAGGCAAAGTAAGATTTACCATGCCAAATTGTGTGCTTTGATGGGTTCTTACTGCCCTACCATATCTGGAAAATTGTCACCTAATATAGTGAACCTGTCAAACAAATCATTTTAATCTAAATTTAGAGTTAGAAATTGTTACTTGCTAGAAAAAGATTTTAAAACTATTGAAATACTCTAAGTTTGAATAAGTATGTAATCTCCATGGATTCAATCCTTGAATCTAAGAATGAATATAGTATCATATTGACAAGTAGTTCAGAAGAAAAACTTTTAGTTTTTGTTACCACTAATTCGTCCCAGAAACAATGACTAAATGTGAATTCATGAAAACAGGTAATATTTCCATTTAGGAACAAACTTATCATAGGTTAGTGGAGTGGTATTTTCTACCAAGGACCCAGATTATAAACTAGTGAGTCATCAAGGAAAAAAAAACACAATCATAAATTTCATAAAATTCATAATGGCCATGTTATCTCCCAAAGCTATAAACATTTATGTGTGTGCATAAATCTCTGCCAGTTGTATTATACTATAGCTATGAAAAAAAAATTAATGTGGTAAAGATAGTGGATTGTTTAATAATTTTGTTTGTTTTCTAAGAATTTGGAAAGACTTTAACATGATTCTTTTTAAAAAATGTCCAGAGTGGTTTAATCTGGTGCCTTCTTTTTCTTTCTAATAATTTCCCTTGTGGCATTTCGAAATCCTTCCATTAACATGGAGCAGCACTTTGAAACATAGCCTGGAGTTCTTCACGTTTGCTTTTAGATGACAGGATTGTGCATCAATAAGCTGCTGAGTGATTGAATAAAGTCTCCAAGAGCTAAAATGGAAGACTAAATGTAGCAATATGGATCTACTGTAAGGCGAAATTCAAAGTTGCACAAGGTAGAAACTGCCTCTTCTTGACAAGTGCTGTATGAATTTGAGCGGAGACACATTTAGGAATATTGCATAATATGTGAGTCCTCTCAGCTCTGTATTTTTATTCAGTGGTGATTGTGTTGCATTTTTGCCTATGGGATAAATTAAGGCAACTTATGCAGCATCGTAAACTAGGAGGTGACCTACAGGTTATTTAGTTTAACCTCTCTTTTGAGTATGGTTACATCATCTGTAGCAGCAATGCTTAAATGTTTATTTTAATAGCAGAACATTTCCTTCAAAAAGAATTCTACTTAGAAACTCTGTATGCTAACTAGAAAAGAGTTGAGTTACTCTGGCTGGGAGCAGGACAAAGGAGGATAATATTCCTTTTTTCCCACAGCCTCCTCTGCAAAAGGGCAGGCTCCCAAGTCCTTCAGAGCACACAGACTGAATGCCACTGTTCTCTGACATTCTGGAACGGTGCTGTGCAGGTTTGTTCCACACTTACAGGGGCAGTAAACCTAACGCTTACTGAAGCCACCCACTCTGATCAGGGGCAACTCGAAGTCCTTCCGCTATTTACCTCCTGTCAAAATATGCCTCCTTCACTTGTGCCCTCCACTGTGACTCATACCCATTCTAACTCTTTCCACTAAAAGCTCTATTAACTGCATTATATCTACTGTAATACAGGGTTGTTGTGTTTCTTTTTTTCCCTCAACACTTTCAGGAAATAGTGAAGTCCTTAAATATGTAATAGATATTTTTTTCTTGACACATGCCAGGTGTGTGCACTTGGTATTTATTTGTTAACCCACAACAACCCAATGGTGGGCATTATTATTATTAAGCCAATCTGCGGGGTTTAGAGAGGCCAGAAGAGTGTGGTTCTATACTTACTAGGTGGGAAAGCTTGAATTTAAATCAGATGCTTAGCTTTTTTTTTTTTTTTTAAGATTTTATTTATTTATTCCTGAGAGACACACAGAGAGAGGCAGAGACACAGGCAGAGGGAGAAGCAGGCCTCCTGCAAGGATCCTGATGTGGGACTCAATCCCAGGACCCCAGGATCATGCCCTGAGCTGAAGGCAGGCGCTAAATCGCTGAGCCACCCAGGGATCCCCAGATGCTTAGCTTTTTAAATCAACTTGGTTAAGGTTCTGTACTGCCCTATGGTATAATTTTGGCAAATGCTTTATATGCACCCAAAAGATGAGTGTTCTGTTGTTGTTTTGGGTAACATTCTATGCAGATTAATAATCAAGTTGACTCATTTTCAAAGGATCTATTTTCTATGTTACTGGTGTGCTTCCTCTCAGTTTTTGTGAGGGATTAGATGAAGACTCCCATTTTCACTGTATATTGAGTTAGTAGTTTTCCTTCCGTTCTGGCAATTTTTTAAGAGGGTAAAGGGATGTTTTCAGGTACTTCAAAGCATATAGAGGTGGTGTTCCTCAAAATGTTGTACATAAAATATATCCCTTAAAATATTCTGAGATGTTATGTCAGATTTTCAAGTCTTTTCTTTGAATCTATGAAATAAGTACATAACTGATTTTAAAATAATAAATAAGTGAGTAAGTCTTAAAGGGGGAGACTTTGGCTCGTATCTCACAATAATTGACAGAAGAAGATTAGTAATGTAGAAAATAAATCTTTTGAGACTAATGAGTCAGATAGTTCACTCTATCATTTAATTTGCTGGTGCTCAATCACATGTGAACTTCTGGAATTTGACACATTCAAAAATTGGTGACTACTGTATTTTGTTTTGAATCTACTTTTCCCGTATTTAATAATGCTTCCTTACCAAAGTTTGAAAGTAGAATTTCTGTTATATCAGCATAAATTCTCCAACAATCTTAGGAAAATCAGTGAAGCCAATCAGGAAGGGCACTCTTCATGTTACCAAATGCCTCTTGATTGATGAGAAGGTATGGATTTAAGCAAAGGGTAGCAGAGAATTTAAGTATTGTCAGAAGGATACATGTGGTTGTTCTAATCTTATCACTGGCTAAATTGATTAAAATAATTTAAAGGGTGCTTGAGTGGCTCAGTTGGTTGAGTGAAAGACTCCTGATTTTGGCTCAGGTCATGATCTCATGGGTCTTCAGATCGAGTTAGACTTTGCTTCAGGATCTGAGCTTAGCAGGGAACCTGCTTGAGGATTCTTTTCCTCCTTGTGTGCGTACACTCTCTAATAAATAAGTAAATATATCTTTTAAAAATAATTTAATATCAACCTTTCAATTTGGAAAGAGATTTTAGAGAAAAAGGACAAAAGAACCAATTTATGGAAATAATGTTATCTCCAGATTTCTGCAATAAGAAGAAGAGGGGAGATGACAGCCTTTTTTATTAGAATATTTTTAAGACCACAAGCATGGGTTCATAATATTCTGAGGTCTTGGAACAATAGAGATGCTATTAATTTGGCATCTTCTGGCTCTAATGACTGAGAATGTACCAGTATTTTCATTACAAACTCATTTCTTATGAGGGAAATGTTCTGATCCATCAGGTAAATAACATATATTTTGCCTCAAGCCTGAACACAAAGCCCACAATATTTAAAGATAAGATAAACTTTCTATCCTGTTCTTATCTTCAGTGTTATTACTTCACTTTGGTGTTCTTTAAAGTAGCCATAAAGAGCATTTTCAGTTTCTCTTCTGCTTTTTGTTTTCCATAACTTACAGATTTCTTTACTGTTATTTGAACAGAGATCACTGGCTTTTATATTTAAGTTCTTTTATCACATTTTCTGAAGGCATGAACATAATAGATTATGAGAAAATTTAAGGTTTTATAGGGATATTTACGAGAAATAAGAAAACCTACACAATTTTTTTTTTTTTTTTTAGATTTATTTGAGAGAGAGAGCATGGGAGGGGGGAAGAAGAGGGAAAGAATCTCAAGCAGACTTCCCACTGAGCATGGAGCCTGAAGTATGGCTCAATGTCAAGACTTTGAAGATCATGACCTGAGCCAAAACCAACTGTTGGACATTTAACTGACTAAGCCATCCATCCAGGTGCCTGTATTCATAGCATTTTAGCGTCATAGAACTAGATGAAATTTGTTAAGGAAAATGTAGTTAGAAAAGGGAGCCAAGAACAGAGGCATGGGAATTTCTGAATAGATTTTGTGTTAAGGGGTGGTCAAAAAATAAATCTCAGGAAGAGAAATCACACGAACAGGAGAAATTCATGGGGGTGAGATGGTAGCTTAGAGTAGAAAACATTCTCATTAGAATATGTGGTCACTTTTGTCAAATACTACAGAAAGAGAAGTAAGATGAACACTGGAATGAAATCTACATTATGTGGATGATTCAGAATATTGTTGATTTTCCAAGAGCCATTTCAATTAAATGGTGTGTGTGGGGGGGGAAGCACTGTTGAGGTCAACCATAAAAGAAGAGGAAAGCAATAGATAGAAGGCCTAGAGAACTCATCTGAAGTGTTTTATTGTGAAAAAGAACAGTATAACTGGTAAATTAAGGATAAGCAAGATCAAGGGTGGCTTAGAGTTTTTTAAGTGGGTAATATTAAGAAATATTCATATGTCAATAGATTTCATCAGGTTAGAAGGAAAGAAACAAATGGCAGGAGAAAAAGAGGAAACTACAGGAAGAAAATCCTAGAAATGATGATGCACACAAAAACTCTAAGAAATGAGTGGAGAGGTGAGATTTGCATTTAAGCAGAAAAATGTCTTGCATCTTAACAGGAAGGACAGCAAAGTATGTGGTTAGAACTGCACTTAGGTTGCAGCTGTTGGTATTTTAAGATAAGATTGTTCTTATCCACTGATTCTATTTTTTCTAAGAAGTATGTAAAGAAGTCATTAGCTGAGAATGTAGTGTTTGATAGGAGGCTAGGTGTGAAATGGGCTTGCTTGAGAGGAGAAAAGTGAATTTACTAGCAATATTATCTTTTAATGTTTGTTGTATGCCAAATTGATATTTGAGTCCAGAAGCATGTCCAATTGAAATTTCTGTTCAGAAATTTACCTATTAACAAGAGTTGTATGATTTTTCCCTCCACAACGTTTTACTCATGTGCAGGTATAGATAAGAGCTTAGTTGAATTTAACCTGGGATGGGATTTTGCCAGTGAATAAGAAAGAGACAATGATGCAAATGTGTTAAAGTATTGGCAAAGGAGTATTTTTAATGATAGATAATGGCTTAGAGGCTGTATAAAAAGACCCTAGCAGACTAAGGGATGGTGAAATAAATTCTGTTCATGATGAAGTTGGAGAAATGTTGAAGAGGAAAAAAAAAATCCATGAGCTAACATGAGAGGAGATGGTAGTTTGAGAGTGAATTATCTGATACCACTGGATGGCTGAGTTAGGAGTGGATAAAAAAATAATATTGGATCTAAGGAAAGCAAGAAAATAAAATACACAAGTTTGGAGAGTTCATGTCTCCACGAATTACAACAGTAATGAAATTGAAAGTAATGAAGTTATCAGTAAAGGAAAATTCACAGACTGACCGATGACAGAAACAATGGATGGTAAAGAAAGGTAAAGTCTGGCACCATGAAACTCAAAGGAGTTGAGTGTTTTAAAGACAAAAATATGAGACAGTTTAAAAGCATCTTTGGGAAACAAGAAGGAAATATATCTTGTATTAAAGTTCTGAGGTATGTGCCATGTGTGAGAGAACATGTGAAGGAGCAAAAGTTGAAGGGATTTTAGAGAAGGGAGGAGGTCGTGCAGCACTTTGCTGATGATTCATTTTAATAGGCCTAATGGTAATTTTGGAAAGGAGGGAAAAGTGAGAAATGGAATCTGATTATACGATGCACAGAAAAATATATGTAAATAGATTATTTTTTCTGGGTATGATCTGGGTGCTCTGGACTTCTGTCAGGGCAGTTGAGGTAATCAAGGATGACTATAACCATGGGATTGGTCTTGGAAGTTATAGCAATCAGTAATTGAAAATCTCCTGCTGCCTATCTCAGCAGCTATAGACGTATGAGAGCTTGGAGTTCGCAACAACTGATAACCCCCGATAGGCTGCTCATGTCCCTGAGAGTGTTCCTGGCCTGTCATGGAGCAGCTTCATCTCATCTACAACTAGCACAGTTGTGACTATTGTACCCTTTTACTACAGATTAGTTTTATGTATCCCTTTGCTTTGCTTATGCTTCTTCTTTGGCCTTATATTCTTTCCATCTCTAATATCTCTAATTCTCTTTGTGGTGAATTCCTACTTACAAATTTAAACAATTATCTCTTTCTGTGATTTCTAGTCAAGGCTTTTAATACCTTCCTCCCTATCCACAGAGTTAACTGTTCTGTTAGCTATATACTGACAGCTTTTGTTCATGTTGCTCTTTCAATTTATATTATATATATATATATATACACATATATACATATAATTTAATAAACAGTTATAATGTGCATTTATATAATTTGTTAAATTATATATTTACATGTATCTGAATAACCTATTTCCAACCTTGTAGCTTCCGATTGTTTCTTCTTGACTTTCCCTGTTAATCAGGACCATCATATTGAATTCCATACCCATCCTTTTCTTGCTTTGCTTTCTGTGTAGTTTCAAACATCTGTAAGGATTCTTAAATATTTTTTTCTTAATTATTTTTAATTTTATATATTATGTTTATATATTAAGTTTAGGTCTTATATTTTTAATATTATATCGCTAGGATCCATCCATTTTTATTTACATCAAAAATATATGTTACTACACTGCTATCAAAAAAATCCAATCTCTATTTTATAGATCTTGAGTTGTTTACTTTTTTTTTTCTTACATATAACCCATGGTAAATACATGCTGGTATTTCTCTTGGGTAGAAAGAAGGAGTAAAATTAATGGCAATAAAATGTATGAATGCTCAACTAAATTTTAAAAATATCTATAATAGAGCAGCCCTGGTGGCTCAGCAGTTTAGGACTGCCTTCAGCCCAGGGCCTGATCTGGAGACCCAGGATAGAGTCCCACATTGGGCTCCCTGCATGGAACCTACCTCTCTCTCTGCCTGTGTCTCGCCTGTCTCTCTCTCCCTGTGCATGTCTCTCTCGAATAAATAAATAAAATATTTTAAAAAAATAAAGAAATAAAATCTATAAATGGACTGAAGAATGTCATGATCCAAATATTAAGATTACTACCATTGTGTGCACTCAAGTTCCACACAATTTCTGAATAAACAAATACTTTTGGAGGCATCTGGATAACTCAGTTAAGTTTCTGCCACTGGCTCAGGTCATGATCCTGGAGTCCCGAATACAGCCCCATGTGGGGCTCCACGCTCAGCCAGCAGTTTGCTCTGTGCCCCTCCCCCACTCATTCTCTCTCTGTCTCTCTAAATAAATAAATAAATAAATAAATGCAAGCTTTTAAAAAATAAGCTCCTGTTTAAATCCATGAAACAGTTACTTGCCTAGAGAAAAAGTAGTGTGATGGGAAGATCAAAATCTGTGAGTCAGCTGAAGCTCATTTAGAATCCGGTTTTCTATGTAACTAAAGTGGCAGTAAATATTACTGTGTAATGGCATGGGCTCTGGGGACAGAAATATTAGCTTTAAATCTCACTTTGGCCATTTCCTGACTGGTGACCGTTAGCGAGCGTCTCAACTGCTGTTGGCACAATTACCCTCTCTGTAAAATGGAGATTAAATAATCACGTTCAGCAAGGAAAACAACAGAGCCACTACAATGTTTATGGAAATAAAATAGTTTCATAGAGGGATTAAGGAATATAAAAACAGGAGAAGGGTGAGGAATGGAGATCTGGATAAGTAGGCTACAGCTGCAGAGCCAGAGAGATAGTCAGCCCCAAAGGACTTCAGTCTGATGTACTGACCAGGATGAGATGGAAACATCAAAACTCATTAAAAAAAGTGTGAGACTCCATAGCATCAGCCCCAACAAGTGTGAAGAGAGAGCTCACAGAAATCTGAGAGAATGCCAATACCTGACTGCCACAATTCCAAAACAGAAGTCCATGAAGAGATTTGATAAACCAGAGTGTGTGGAAATGTCTGAAAAAATACTGCATTTGCCCACCACTATCTCCTAAGACTAATGGACTCTCCTCTTTTCTTCCAAATTTCCTTTTCTTCTCATTGAAAAACCCGAGCCAGAACCCACTGGAGGAAAAGATGATTTGACGTATATAATTATTGGTTTCTCTTCTGTAATGTTAATAGTATCTTATGTGTGGAAGCAATCTTGGTCAATAACAATCCATGATTTATACACTACCTACCTCATAAAGTTGAAAAGATGAAATAATGTGCATGACATACCAAAAATTATAAGTGGCTCAAATAATACATTAGTACATAAACCATTATTTTATAAATGATATGATTTAGATAATTTGCTTTACATCTTTGCATTTTTTCTCTCTCTCAATGTCAAATACAGATAATGGGAGACTCCATCTTTTGACAAAAAACACGTGGCATGCTCACCTTTGAAGTTTAGTTAGTCTCTAGGACCATGCCTGGGTATAGTAGGAACTTAATATGCTAGTTGCTTCTGCCTCATACCTCCACGGACTATTTTAATTACTACATATTCAAACCACTATACTGGACACACTGGGTATGAAAACTATAGAAAATATAGCTATTACCATCAAGGCATTCACAATATTTGGAGGTTTGGGGGGATTTTTGTTTTGTTTTGTTTTGTTTTTTTATCTAAGAGAATTGTTCCCGGTATGTGCCCAGTGTCCTTTTAAGCAAAGCAAACACAGGTGGACTACAGGGCCTAAATTATAATACTCTGTGTAATAAGAAGACTAACATGTCCATATGGTCCTGAGTCTTAGAATAAATTGTTATTTTACATAGGAACAAAATGAGTCTGGAGAAGTGTGGCTTAAAGTTGTAACTTTGGAGCCAAGACACTAAAAATCTAGGTTTGACACTTAGTAAACATGTAACCATAGGATATTTATTTTAAAAATTTATTCATTTTGAGAAAGAGAGAGAGGGGGGGATCCCTGAGTGGCTCAGCAGTTTAGTACCTGCCTTTGAGCCAGGGCGTGATCCTGGAGTCTCGGGATCGAGTCCCTCATCAGGCTCCCTGCTTCTCCCTCTGCCTGTGTCTCTGCCTCTCTCTATGTCTCTCATGAATAAATAAATAAATAAATAAATAAATAAATAAATAAATAAACTTAAAAAAAAAGAAAAGAGAGAGAGAGAGAGAGAAAGACAGCAGGAGCATGAGTGGGGGGAAGGGCAGAGTCAGAGGGAGAGAGAGAATCCCAAGCAGACTCCCTATTGAGCATGGACTCTGACGCGGGGCTTGATCCCACAACCCTGAGATCATGACCTGAGAGGAAACCAAGAGTTGGATGCTTAATTGACTGACCCACCCATAGGCCATTTATTTAGAGTATCTCTGTCTCTGTGACTGGGAGATGTTAATAGCGAACACCTCATAAAATTATGGTGCAAATTGAATTAAGGAATATATTAAAAATCTTTAAGAGTCTCTGGCTCATAAAATTCAATAAGCATATTTTATTACCATAATTATTATTAATTTCTAGGATGAACTGAATGCCACAGCATACACAGAGTACACAATGAAATAATTATATTCAGTAGGGATGGTCCATTTTGGATGGTGATTACAGTCATTCATTCTGTCCAAGAGTCCTGAATGTAAAGGGAAGAGAAAAGATTTGGAAGCAGATGGTTCAGGACGATAAATAACAAAAGTAGAGAAGGGTAATGAAGACAAAAAATGAATGTCTGAGTTTCCACAGCAAATGCATTCACTATTCATGGTGGGAAACGTGGCAAGATGAAGAGGTTTGTAGACCTTCTCTTGCATCACTAATCATGCTACTGATTGTTGAATGATAATGACTCCAATATCAGTGAGGTCTCATTGTTTGATTGATGAGATGATTTCCAATGTTTACTTACTTTCTTATCATCTGTATGGGAATTCCCAATTATTTATGATCAACTCGATGTTTCTCTGTTTCTAAGCATATAAAGATCTATAATGACATTTAAAAAGAAAAGCACTACATTATTTAAGATACAATGGAATTATGTAGGAATAGAACAGATATATAGGTACAGTTATAGATACAGATATATTTCATCTATCTTGTTCCTCTACCACTTTCTTTATGTCAATACCACTCTCCACCCCAGGAAGTTCAGCCAACATGGATTCTGGGGATATTCCAAGCACAAAATTTGCTTGGGTTACTCTGTATACTTTGAACATACTCAGGATATATATGCTATTGTTAAATGGACCGAAATGCAGATAAAGCCAAAAAGCGCAAGCAGAGTTCTAGAATAAAAATAAAGATATTTCACATTCACAAGATTTCTGTGACATTTATATTACTATCAAGCCATCATTATTAATTTCATTCTCATTTGCCTGAGCTCTCCACCCTCCTGATCTCAGTGATTATTATAAAATATTATAACTATAAATTATAATAATACAGTGATAAACCTTAGTTATATAATTACAAAATTAACCAGTTCCTCAAAGAAAACATCTATATGGAAAAAATTAGAGATGAAATTGAGGAGCTTGAATATCAGACCTAGAATAAACTCTAAAAAGGAAACAAAATGTCTGCTTTCTTAAACTGAGTTCTTTAAATAAATGGAGGTTTTATCAAGAAGGAAAACAAATTCACCAGAGCATAATATACAGTTAATTAGGGTAATATTGTTTGCAGTTTTAAGTATTTAGTACTCTTTAGACAGTAACTTACTCCCACCATTTATACATTAGATTTAATATGCAACCTAACCATTTAAGGTACATGATGATTTGTATAATTGGAAAGCTATGTTCAAATCATATTTAAGAATTTTCTTAAGATGTCAGAATTGGAAATTCCTTCCTAACTGGCCACTTAATGCACTTTCTCTTATCTTTGTGCTTTTAAATGTAAAATGTAAAGAAGAATTATTTGCCTTTATGCTATTAGGCCATTTTTAATATATCTAATCAAAATATCTTTTTAAGACAAGTATAAATAAAATAAATGTTACTATTTCTCACTATGGTGATAGAAAACTATCGGTACTCGGGGATGCCTGGGTGGTTCAGTCGGTTAAGTGCTGGACTTTTTATTTCAGCTCAGGTCATGCATGATCTCAGGGTTGTTGAGATCAAGCCCTGTGTGGGGCTCCATGCTCAGCAGGGACTTTGCTTCTCTCTCTCTTTTTTCTTTCTCTCCTCCACCTCCTGCTTCTGCTCCCTCTCTCTCTCTTTCACAAACAAATCTTCAGTAAAAAAAAGAAAGAAAATGATTGGCACTTATACATAAGGAAATTATAGTATTAATATAATTGGGTATTGTGGCTTAGGTTTCTTATTTAATGGTTTATAGTTTTTGCTTGACATTGATAATTTATTAGTAACAACAAATAAAGTTTTCTTCACTGTCATACCTTAAAAGAAGTCCATTTTTGTAGTAAAATATACAAAACACAAATTCACCATTTTAATAATTTTCAAGTATACAGTTCAGTAGCATTAAGTACATTCACATTGTTGTACAACCAACGGTAACCACCATCCATCTCCATGATGAACTTTTTCATCATCCTAAACTAGAGCTCCATACTCATTAAATACTAACTCCCCATTCCAACCTTTCCCTTGTTCCTGGAAGCCGCCAAATGTACTTTCCATCTCTATGAATTTGACTACCCTATGCATCTCATAAAAGTGGAATTATATGATGCTTGTTCTTTTGTGTCTGGCTAGTTTACTTAGTACAATGTCATCAAGATGCATCCATGCTGTCACACAAGTCGGAATTTCATTCCCTTTTAAGACTGAATAATATTCTGTTGTATAAATAAACACATTTCATTTTTTCATCCATCAATGGGCATTTGGGCTATTTCTACTTTTTGACTATTGTCAATATTTTCACTATGAACATTGGTAGGAAGAGATCTGAGTCTCTGTGTTCACTTCTTTTGAATATATATGCAGAAGTAAATTTCTGGATCATACAGTGATTCTATGTTTAAGTTTTGAGGACCCACCATCCTATTTGCCACAAAGGCTGTACCATTTTAAGTTCCTACCAGCAATAAACAAAAATTTCCCTAATTTTTCCATAATGGTTAGTGATATTGAGCATCCTTTCATGTGCTTGATGAAATTTATATATCTTTCTTGGAGAAATGTCTATTCAGAACCAAGTAAATGTATTTTCTAACAGGCAGTGAAATGGCAGTCATTTCAAAAGAATTTGAAGTTAATTAAACCATTTATCTGAAAGACTAAATATTTTTATGTTTTTTTAAAATATACTAATTCTGTTATTTTTATTTAAAATGGAGTTTGGAATAAAATGTTGTGAGATTAAATTGATTTTCAGAAACATTTAATTGTATAGAAAAATCAATATAATCAAGTTATATTGATAAGTGAAAAAATTCAAATTTAAAATGACAATATGGTCTGATCCAAATTCTATGGGGAAAAAAAGCAGTCACAAAAAAACATGCTAAATACCAATAAATTAAACTAAATAACAAAACAAGTTACAAATTATTTGGAACTATAGAGTAGTGATTATGTCAAATACTAAAATCATAGGAAATAAAGATTAGGGAGAGTTTAATGTATAGTTTTAAATGTATTCTTTTCTTAAATTATTGTTTAGATTATGTTTCATTTATTAATTGCTAAGTAACAAAGTTCCTAAAACTCAGCGTCAGAAGCATTCCTGCTTCATCTTAGGTTAGCTGGAGAGAGTGTTGCTCCTATCTCTTCAATAGAAAATGACAAGTAATCTGTATAATCAATACTTTTCCTAAATCAATGGTTTTCATCACAGAGCTGAGGTCCTAAGGACCATAATAACCCCAAATGCAAGAAAAGCTGGCACCTTCAAGGAGACATTGGATACACGTACTTCTTGTTGAGGTAGATAATGGACCTGATATGAACTCATAAGAAGAAATCAGCTAAAATTTGAAGATTGGTAATGAATTGCTAAAGGCTGAGAGTAGGCCAGCTTGAATGTGGAAACTATGGAAGCCATAGCCATTTGGGGAATTGGGACTCACAGATAGCTAGAGAAAGCAATTAAAAACAAACAACTTCTACCCCCATACCCCTAACACCCTAGAAGAGGGGAGGAAAACATCGTGAGCTCAGATCATTAGATTTCCTACCGTGAGGGACAGATAGGTACCGTGGGAAGCCTTTATTCCCAACACCCAGGGACACACCAGAACTATACCCTGATGTACAACCAGAAAAAATAAAGGCTATCCTTGTCTCCATGGTCAAGTATTGAATAACAACTGGCTTTGGTCTACTGCAGAGGGAGGGGCAAGAAGACGAACAGAGACCTTCTTTGAGGCCCAGGCATAAGGGGAACATAGTAGAACAGATATTAAGAAAAACCTCCTGGCAAAAGAGTCCCACTCTCATCACAGGATAGTGCTACAGCAATGGGAAGCTGTGGTATACTGACAATAATTATAGCAGTAACAAAATCCAAACCCAGCTCAACTCCTGATTGACGAAACAGAGTAACACCTTCAACAAAAAATTATGAGAGCCACCATAAAGCAAGGGAAGAAAATGCGCTCAAGAGATAAAGCCATCAGGGAACCTGGCTCAAGGGTATACCTTGTATGTTGAAACTATCAGAAAGTGATCTAATAATAATAAAAAAAGCTATGATTAAAATGAGAAAATTTCTTGTTTAATACAGTCGCACGGATGGAGAATTTTAGCGGAGAGCTAGGAACATATGAAACAATCAAATGAGAATGCTAGAATGGATGTAATAACAAAGGAAAATATATGCAATTGTCAGACTCATTGGTAGACTTAGGTCATCTTAGAAGAATTGGTACATTAGAAATTACATAAGCTAAAAAACAAAGGGAACAAGGAGGGTAAAAACACATGTGAACAATATCAAAATGTCTAACATGCATATTTGAAATCCCAGAAGAAAAGAGAATGGAGTACAAAAAATATTTAAAGATATATTGTGCGGTAATTTCCACAAATTAATGAGAAACAGTAAACCACATATCCATGAAACTCAGAGAACATCTGGCAAGATAAACACAGAGCACACAAAAAAATATCAGCACATCATATTTTAACTGCTGAATATTGAAGATAAAAAATGGGGATGCCTGGGTGACTCAGCAGTTAAGCATCTGCCTTTGGCTCAGGGCGTGATCCTGGAGTCCTGGGATCAAGTCCCACATCGGGCTCCCTGCATGGAGCCTGCCTCTCCCTCTGCCTGTGTCCCTGCCTCTCTCTTCCTGTGTTTTTCATGAATAAATAAATAAAATCTTAAAAAAAAAGAATCAAAGTAACTATATACACACAAAAAAATCTCATTACCTAAATAGGAATAAAGAGAAAATACAGTAGAAATTTCATCAGAAACTATGCAAATTGGAAGACAATAGAGCAATGAAATAAAAAAATCCAGAAATCTACATTGCCAGATTGATATCCTGAAAACAATCAAGAAAACCCCATAAATATTTTTGCAACACTATCTCTGTATAACTTCCTCCTTTTGAATATTCTGCTCACTTTATTCTAGTTCTTTCAGTATCCTTAATATCTGATATCTCTTTCTCTGAGATTTCTCTCTGAGGTCTCTCTGTCTCTCTGTCTCTCTCTCTCTCTCTTCATTAGGATCAATTTAAGAGTTTTTCTTGCACTGCAGTTCCAGAATTGCTCCAACAAAATACTGAGGTTTACTTCAATTGGTTTCCTTTTCTAAAGGCTAACAATCTTGTGTAACCTATTATCCAATGTATGAAAATAATTATTTTCTATTTTTCTTTCTAGCTTTCTACTTTATTTACATCAGGAGGATAATGTCTTTTTTTTAATATGGCTGAATTTAATTTCCTCATGATATACTAATTCATGGAGAAGGAGCTGACCTCTGATCCTTTTCTATTTTAACTACATTATCAAAATTATTGTAATAAAATTTAATTAAATTTCAATTTCAAAAAAAATCACTGTTCTCTACTTATATTTCATTTTGTTCCTAATATAACATGTGAGCAATAGGGTTTAAGACATGAACCTTGGCTGCAAGTATGTATAAGGAACTTTGAGGTTACCATTTCCTTTTTTTTTTTTTTTTTTTTTTTTTTTAAAGATTTTACCTATGGGGATCCCTGGGTGGCGCAGCGGTTTGGCGCCTGCCTTTGGCCCAGGGCGCGATCTTGGAGACCCGGGATCGAATCTCACGTCGGGCTCCCGGTGCATGGAGCCTGCTTCTCCCTCTGCCTATGTCTCTGCCTCTCTCTCTCTCTCTCTGTGACTATCATAAATAAATAAAAATTTAAAAATAAACAAAAAGATTTTACCTATGTATTTATTTAGAATACATACAAGTTAGGTAAAGCGGAGAGGGAGAGAGTACATCTCAAGCAGACTCCCTGCTGAGTGCAGACCTGGACACAGGGTTCAATCCCATGACCCTGAGATTTTGAGCCAAAATCAAGAGTCGGTCACTTAACTGAGGCACCTAAGCACCCCTCCTTTCTGCCCTTCTCTTGCAGTTAAGCAACCATGACTTCCCTACATAGACAAGGAGTAGTGGTTTATTGGACAAATGTATCTGAGAGAGAATATGACAACATCATTGACATTTCATTGATCTGTACATGCTTTGATCTTTTCTTACTTTCTGATCCTCACCACTTTACCCCATGTGGAAAGCATTAGCCTCAGACACTCATCCTATAATCAGAGTTGTCATTACAAATTGATGACAGTCAAATGTGATTTGGGAATTTATGGAGTATGCTACACTGGCCAGCTTGGATATTTGGTAGTCATCCATGGGGGGGGGGGGGGGGTGCTTCTTATCAATTTATGTTCCACAGTATTTGAAGATACTAACAATTCAATTAGATTGATTTCTGATGGTATGAAATCCTGCAGTGGGAAGAATATAATATTGTTTCATAACAGCTTGCACTCATTCATTTGGAATATCTTCACTTTGTTTCTTCGTTGATCCATGTTACATTAAACTTTCTGACAATAAGCACCCTCATCTATATAATCTATATATCTATATAATAATTTTATCATTACAATGTATTTTCTTATCCATTTATTGATTAGGAAACAGCTAGCATAATATCTGGCCTATCATAAGCTGATAAATTAACTCAAGTTCTATCAAACCCTAAGCAGAAAGTTCTTACTGCCTTCACACAACTTATATTTGGGAATCCCATCTAAAGAGGTTTTAGGAATCAAAAATTCATATTTAAAAACAAACAAATAAAACCAAGAACCACTAGGTTATCTAGTGTGTCTAGTTGTAATATAAGACTGTACCTGTGGCAGGGAATTTGGTGTGCTCTGTCCAATTCGATTTAAATAACTCAGGTGAAGAGGCTCCCCACAGAGATTCATCCACTTTTCAACAGATCTCACTACTATATAATTGTTCCTAAGATTCTGCCTACATTTCCCTTTGCTCAATTTTATCTCATCAGTCCTCATTAAAACCACAAGACACAAGCAATAATAAGAATGAGAAGGCAGCTTGATAGTTACTCATTTTAATTTTAGACATTTCCACATTGTCATAGCTTTCATTTTTATTTAGAACAACCACTTGAAGCATAACTTCAAATATTTCACTAAATGAAAATATAAAGGTTTCCAGTGGTTAGCTGACCCCAATTTAGTTTTTTGTCTCCCTCAACAAAAGGAAGAGACAGTCTGAAGTATAACTCTGATTGCCTGAAAGATTTTTTAATGCGCAAGTTAGATGCAGAAGCATTGATTTTCTTAGATTTGATAATCTACCAAAAAAGTGCTTCTTTGTTTGTGATTTGGCAGAGAATATAGTTTAATTTTATAACTATCCTGTGTGATCCATATCGGTCATGCCATTCAGACCTGTTTTATTGTGCATTTAGAAGGTGAATGTCATTTTCGTCTCTGTGGGATCCAAAGCCCTTGATCCATGGCTTAGAAACACTGAGGTTTCATTTCTTGCAATGTATTGTATGTTACCTTTAGACTATGAACAACATTATCTTTAGTTTACACTGAGGTTGGCATCTTGGATGATAGTTCTTATCATGGACCAACCTACTATGAGAATGTCACATGCATCTACTGTCAATTACCAAATTACTTAAAAATATATCTGTATATACACAACTTGATTTTAAACTCCTTACAGGAAGAACTGGTATTACATAAAGAATCGAAGAAAAGAAAAAGGTTTGTAACTCCTGTCTGCCTTTCATTAAGGATTCAACCTTTTCTTTGTAGAATGATTCCCACTGGAGCAATAAAACATTTACACCTTTAAGGATTTTCCCAACACTTATCTTCCACAGAACTTCCTTCTATGCTTAATTGTCATGTACTCCAAGAACAATAAGCTTTCCCTGTTACATAGGAGGCTGCATAATGCAAATTAGTTAATTAATTTCTGGTAATAAGCTTTATAATGACATTACAGTGACTTCTATGTGCTATAGTTTCCAGTTAAAAGGATGAGTGGAAACTCAGTGACCAATTGTTTTTAGAAAATCTGTCACTTTAGTCTCAGATGCTCTTAACCTAATTTTCTTCAAGAAAATGACCACCCGATCTTTCCTCAAAGCTTGCTTTTGAGAATACTTCCTCCAAAAAGTCTTTCCCCGAAGTTCTGGTAAACTTCCACTAATACTGAATCATTTCTTTTCCTTCTATACAGGGTATATTTTGCTCTTACTACTGCAGTCGTTTTTGGAGCAGGGACTTTAATTTTATGTTTCATTCATCTTCTTATTTGCAGCCTGAACCCAGCACCCACTACATGGCAGATTCTCAAAAAAATGAATAAATTTAAACTTCATCTTGATAGTAATAGTAAAGAATCATGTATCAAGAAAATCTCCAGACAGTTCAAATAATTTGATTTCAATGAGACATTATTGAAATAAATATATTCCCTAATAAAACAAGATTTTATATAATTCTAGTCTCCTTGCCTCCTCGTAATACCTTATAAAGACTAAAATGAAGTATTCCCCTGGCCCCACCCCCCACACAATTTGGCTTGCTCAATTTCCCTGATGATTCTTAGATCTATCTTAGGATGCTATGCTTACTGAGTAGTTTGCTAATTTGGATGAGTTTTAACTTATTGACTTTTTATGTAAATATTAATTCATCATGGATTTAACTGTATTTTAAAAACATTAAAGCTCTCATACCAGCCAGAGCGGTGAAGCATGATCACTGGTGCTACTTGACAGCAAGACAAAGAGTCAAGTGCAGGGTTCCACTACAGTAGATATACTCGGCTGAATCCATGAATGGTTTCAGGAGAACCCCAAATCCCTGGGATTGTATTTCAAATTGTGTGAAACAGTTTTCTACAGATTAACCAAAAATTTTAAGTACTATCACAAACCCAAATACTCCATGGTATTTTCCTATATCCCATTCCCACAGCTATCTGTGGGATGATTTGATTTGATTATTTTCAATTTCCATATAATCTCATGATTAGATTTGTTAAACAAGCAAGATCAGGGAAAACATTTTCTAGAGATATTTGATGCATTGCATTTAATTTATTATAAACAAGTTAACAGAGACTGGTCATATCTAGATCTACCTACATCGATATCCTATTGTTTCCACTAACATTTGTTAAAAAAGATTACCCTATTCCTATGCAATCTTGGTGTATTTGTCTAAAGTCAATACAAAATTATTTTGCAAAGTTATTTTGGCTATTTTGTATCCTCTGTATTTCCATATACATTTTAGATTCAGCATGATACTTTCCACCAAAAAGCTACTGGGATTTTTATTGGGAAGGCATTAGATATATTCATCTACTTGGAATTAGTATCTTAAAATGAGTATATATTCCCATGTATTTAAATTCTTTATAATTTCTTGCAACAATTTATTGCAATTTTCTTTTTATAAGTCTTACATCATAGTTCATTTTTTTTTGTATGCTTATTCCATGATATCAGGTAACACTGTAAATACTGTTAATTTTTAGGACATATTTTCAGTTGATTGTTGCTAGTGTAGTGACATATAATAGGTATTTTTAAAATTTTATTTATTTATTTAGAGAGAGAGAGAGAGAGATCACAAGTTGGGGGAGGAGCAGAGGGGGAGAGAATCTCAAGCAGACTCCTCCCTGAGTCCTGAGCCTGGAAGCCAATGTGGGCTCCATCCCATCACCCTGAGACCATGACCTGAGCCAAAATCAAGAGTTGGACATTCAACCAATGAGCCACCCAGGAGCCTGGGGAAGATTTTCAATTACAATTTTTTTTTCAATTACAATTTTTATCATACCTAGATGACTATACCGATTATGTTTTTACTCCTGAATAAATTCATGTCTTTGAAAGAATTTGGCTATTTCATTTGTTTTAAATTAATTGGCATGAATTTGTTTGTTCAACATGTTTTCTTAATATTACACAAATGCCTATAGCTTCTGTAATGATATTTCCACTCTTATTCTTTATATTGGTCATTTCTACCTTTGCTCTTGTCTAACTAGGAGATCATTAATTTTATCAATATTTTTAGATAAGCTTGTGATTTCACTGCCTTTCTTCATTGCTTCTTCATTTTTATCCTTTTAAATTTCTTCTTACTTTCCTTTTTCTGTTTAGTTGATTTTATTGCTCTTCTTTTTCTACTTTTTAAAGATGGAAGTTTAGTTCATTGAGTTTAGCCCTTTCTGATCTTTCTCAGGGCTTTTAGAGTTAAATTTTTTCTTTCCAATCACTGCTTTAGTCAAATATCATAAATTTGATGTTTTGTTTTTATTTTCACTCAGTTCAAAATAGTTTCAGATTTCTCTTTTAAATACTTCTTTGACCCATGGGTTATTTTGGAGTGCATTAGAAATTTTCCCCAAATATTTCTTATTGTTTCGAATTATTTCCACTGTGATCATAGTAGATAATGATGTGTATGATCTCTGTAATTTCAAATGTATTGAGATTTCTTTTATTGTTCAGCTTATAGTCTAGCTTTGTGATTAAAATGCCCTTTAAAAGAATTTATACAGTGTTTTTATTGTGTGAAGTTCTCTATAGATGTCATTTAAGTAGGTTTGTTTCATATTAGTTTTTTTTTTTAATGATTTGATTTATTCATTCATGAGAGACACAGAGAGAGAGAAGCAGAGGCACAGGCAGAGGGAGAAGCAGGCTCCATGCAGGGACCCCAATGTGGGACCCAATCCAGGGTCTCTAGGATCTCACCCTGGGCTGAAGGTGGTGCTAAACTGCTGAGCCACCCGGGCTGCCCTCATATTATTTTTTAAATATGCTGTATCCTTACTGATTTTTATCTACTTTTTCTATCACTTACTAAGAGAATAATAGTAGTTTCCAGTTTTATTTTTTTGATAATTCACAAATATTTTGCATATTTTATATTTTATATATCAGAGCTTTTATTCTACTGCTTAAATGAAAGTTGTTTCTTTTTTGTTGTTTGTTTTTGTTTCAAGCTTTTCTTTAAATTCTAATTAATTAAAATATAGTGTAATATTGGTTTCAGAAACAGAATTTAGTGATTCATCACTTACATATAACAGTCAGTGTTCATCACAGGTGCCCTCCTTAATTCCCATCCCCCACTTGGTCCATCCTCATGGCCACCTCCCTTCCAGCACCCTTCACTTTATTCTCTATAGTTAAGAATATCTTATGGTTTGACTCCCTCTATTTTATCCTCCTTCCATCATGTTCATCTGTTTTGTTTCTTAAATTCGACATCTGAATGAAATCATATGGTATTTGTCTTTCTGACTGAGCTATTTCACTTAGCTTTATACTCTTTAGCTCCATCCACATCAGTGCAAATGGCAAGATTTCATTCTTTTTTGATGGCTGAGTAATATTTCATTTTATATATATTACCACAACTCTGTCCATTAAGTAGTTGATGGGCATTTGGGCTCTTTCCATAATTTGGCTATTGTTGATTAATGCTGCTATAAACATTAGGGTGTATGTATCCCTTCTAACCAGTATTTGTGTATCCTTTGGGTAAAAACCTAATAGTGCAATTGCTGGTTGTAGGGTAGTTCTATTTTTAACCTAGATTCCACTAAAAACTTGCTAGGACAGATGCATGAATTCAGCAAAGTTCCAGGATACAAAATCAACATAATCAACAACATTGTATAGAAATCTGTTGCATTTCTATACAATAATGAAGTAGCAGAAAGAGAAATCAAGGAATGGATCCCATTTTCAATTTCATCAAAAAACCTTAAGATACCTAGGAATAAACCTAACCACAGAGGTAAAAGATCTGTACTCAGAAAATGGTAGAACACTTATGAAAGAAATTGAAGATGACACAAAGACATGAAAAAACATTCCACACTCATGGATTAGAAGAGTAAAGTTTCCAGTTTTAAGCAAAGATTTTAAAAAAACAATTTTTTTAAAATTTATTTATGATAGTCACACACAGAGAGAGAGAGAGAGAGAGAGAGAGAGAGAGGCAGAGACAGGCAGAGGGAGAAGCAGGCTCCCTGCACCGGGAGCCCGATGTGGGATTCGATCCTGGGTCTCCAGGATCGCGCGCTGGGCCAAACGCAGGCGCCAAACCGCTGCACCACCCAGGGATCCCGCGAAGATTTTTTTTTTAAGCAAAGATTTTTTAAATTTACCTTTTTAGGTTTATTAGTCTTAGTTGAATGTAGGTTGAAATGCTATTGATAGGGTACATGAAGATACATATATTTAATGCATATATAATATTAATATATAATATTACTATAATATAGTGTGTGTATATATTTATAGTATATGTCAAGAGAGATACTATTATTTTCTTCATCAATAAAATCCATAAAACATTAGTAGTTATATTATTATAAAGGTTAAAAATAGAATAACTTATACAAAGCAATTCAAGCATGTCCTCTAATCTAGCAATACACGTAATAACAATGAATACTATAAATTATTATTAAATTTATTATTTATAAAGATTATTTTTCAAGCTTTTTCTCTCTGTTGCACAAAAATGTTGAAACTGTTTGTAATATTTGTTTTATGAAACAAAACATGGGATCAAATCAACAAATACCATGATTATTGCACAGAGTTTTTTCAAGAAACTGAAAGTAGTATAATAAAAAATGTAAAATCCAATATATTTTGAACATAAACCAAATATAAACTAATGCAAAGTGAATTTTGTGGCTGAGACAAATAATAAAAGCAAATCAAGACAGATTAGGTAAATATGATAGAAGAGACTATATATTATTATGTTTCTGCTGAAGCTAAATAAATATGTGAAACTGTACAGTAGTTCAAGGAGAGAGACCCAGCATCTAGAAATCATTAAAGCCAGAATCTAAGAGATGAGTAAAATTTGTGAAATTATCTACGTTTCTGTACAAGCATCTTTCAAGAGTTTTCTCCACAAGAAACTCTCTGGATTTTTCTCGTTCTTAACATACTATGTTCCCAATATTTCCATTAGAGACCTTAATATCACTAAGTACAGCTTTAGAGAACACAGTTATCCTAAAACCTCATTCAAAGTCTGGAAGTCATATTTTGGATACTGTCTAATCTCCTCACTACCTCACAGCACTCTAATTACCTGAATATTCTAGACAAGAATATTCCATCTACTACAACAGTCACTTCTCTATTACCCACAGCATTTCCCAAGTTTCTGGAAATATTCTCCCTATATCTACTTTTCTTTTTCTTTAACTAAATTAAGAGTAAACAAGCATAAACACTAACTATAATTTTATGGTATAGTCCATAAGCTTGTATACATGATTCAGGATTATCCTCTGCTTTCTATTTATAATTAGAAATTGGCTCTTAGAAGAAACTTACCATGTTTTTCCCCAGGTACTAAGCATATACTTTATCACTTATTGACAAATATTTGATACTAAAAATGAAAAGCAATAATATCTGGCCTTAGCATTTTACTATTATTTCATCTAAGTAGTAATATATTTTAAGTTACATCACCAAGAGCTATTGTTTGATTACTTGATCACATTCTCTGGTTGCCTGTTTGAAGTGGTGATGTTTTGTGCCATTGATAAAGTGTGTGATTTTGAAGAGACACCTAATTTTCATCTGCCAAGGGTGCTTGGTATTCTGTATGGAAAGTATCTCTTAACTATACATGCATAGGAGACACCAACAGAGAACAGAAGATCATTCATGAGCATCTCTAGCAGAAATCCAAAACCCACCTAGCCAAAGGGCATTCAAAAAATTCATAAAAATTAGTATTTCAGCAAATGATTTATATTTCTGTATGCTGGTGATATGATTTCTTAGGGTAAAAATATTTATACTTTTAAAGAAACAAGTCATTATTCCCAAATTTGTTACTAGCCAGTCACATAATAAAAGTAGATGGATTTGCTTTTTAATTAGAGAAATGACAGATTGGCCCTATTTTCGGAATACGCAAAAAGCTAACTGCATATTAAAATGAAAGATTCTTAAAGCAAAAATAATAGGCAAAAAGCTAACTGCATATTAAAATGAAAGATTACAGGAATCCGACTTATTTCAACGATATTAAAAAAAAAAACTAAACAGCACCTACCCCATGGAGGAAAATAAATATAAAATAAAAAGTGTAACAATTTCTAAAGCACCAATAACATAATTCTAGGTGGATAAGGTGGATAAGGGCCCAACCAGAAAACTAAGGGAAAACAGATCTAAGTCAATGACCAAAAAGTAAAATCTTCTTGGTTGTTATTTTGAATAAGAAATAATCAATTATACATTTTGGGGATTTTAAGGATTATCTAACTCAAGTGTGCACAAAAGTAAATAATGAATTCTTGGTGTTTTCTCCATATTTGTGTGTGTACATACACACTTTAACATTTCATTTTGATAATGTAGATTTCAGGGGGACAAGTGAGGAATAACTAGCATGGCCTTCTGCTGACCTTTTAAGAACAAAGGCATGCTTCTTAGAGGTCAGTTGGTCCACTTCTTCTGAGTAGTTTCAGATAGAATGGAGCTATTGTCCAAAACATAGAGCACCACATCTGTGATTATTCAAAGGCACTTACCCATAGTGGCACTAGAATAAGAAATGCTGGGGAGGTCTTGTGTGAAATTTTTTAATGAGATTGTGTGAACTTATACTGTTAACTTGCGTGAAATATTGCATCTTAATTATCATCTGGGGAAAGTCAGTTGCTTAGAGTAAAACAGGTAAAGAGACTTGGAGCTCTGGAACGATGAAGCTTACTCTTTATTAGTGGGACAGGAGTCAGGTAATTTTGCTACCATGGCAATCATGGGATGATGGGAAATGCAGGGCTTCAGACTTTGAAGGCATTAAGAAACCATGGCAGATTACAGGAGTATGATCTTCAGTGTAAGGGCCAAGGATGATTTCAAGCTATAAGAAATAGATCAGAAGTAGACGATTTGGTAACCAAATGGAAACCCAATATATAAATTTAGAACATGGTTTCAAGGTCAGGAAAATTTACAAGATGTTGCTTGTTGACCATACTGCATTTTGTTTAGTTAACTGCCTCTTCTAACTGGACAGATTCATTCTTAAAAGGAGGTACTGGGAGGGAGAAAGGACAGAGATGTTCAAAACAAGCTGAGTAATTTTCTAGATTATGTGATGTGATGGATGAAGGGCTGGCAAGAGGTGAGAGCACAGGTGGCCAAATGGAGCATCTCAGGACTCCCCTCTTTCCTTTCCCCTATATTCAGCCCATATGCTTTCCCTGGAAGTGGGATGGCAAGGCTTCCTTCTCCAAAATATCTCCTGTGTTCTAATGTTCTATCACAAGCCAAGGATGATAAATACGTGGTGTATGTGCTTCCACTCCATCTCCTGAGGCGCAGCCAATGATAACCAGTATCCTTTCTATTTGTCTTTTTTAACTGTGATTATAAACCTTAACTGAACATTAGCTTCACCAAGAAAGTTTTTGAAAATACCCGCGCTCAGGAATTGACCCTAGAAATTCTGATTTAAGTGATTTGGGGAAGTCTGGGTTCACTATTTTTAAAAGCTTTCCAGGTAATCCTACCATGTACCCAGAGGCAACTATCCCTGGGACGGAATGTATATGCAGACTCTAACAGGGTCAGTGACAAGGAGCTTATAAGATTTTTTTTATCAGTTTCACGCGAAAAGCTGAGGTGAAGACATGGTGTAGCACAGGGTAGAAAAAGAGGATATAGTTGAATTCGAGAACACTGAGTTGCTCAGATCACCCACAAATTTCTGGCAGGAAAACATCAGGTAAGACAGGAAAGTAGGTTCTAAGGCTCAGACCTTCCCAACCCTGTTAGACCAGCAACACAGAATAGTGAGTTGCACAGATTACAAGGAACATTAGAAGTCAGGATTTTAATTTTTTTTTAATTTTAAGTCAAACTTTTCTTTTTAAAATTTTTTTCAAACTGTTTTCTTTACAAGCTGTATCTTGCTTTTGAATGTGGGTCAGAGTCAGATAACATAGAAATCACTTTTAGCAATCGTAGCTTCTCTTTTATAGTTGGAATTCCTTCTAACATCATGTCTATAGAAACCTTAACAGATGGAGTAAGGTACCAAATCAGTCCTCAAGAATTAATGTTTTGTTTATGTTTTGTTTTGTTTTGTTTTGTTTACCATTGAGTATATTTAAGTTTGCTAGATAAATTAAAACAAGCAAAAAGCTTTTGAGTTTCAAGTATATATTATAACTTAGTGTGCTATTTTGTAAGATGTTCATGATGTGTTTACAATGATTCTACCTACTTCATAATTAAATAAGACAGCACTCCATATTGTGAAATGCCAAAGTTTAAAATTTTGGAAATATTTAAAATGCAGGAGGTTAAGGATTCTTTCTTTAAGCTTATTTATCTTGAAACACTCCTTCATTTCCTTTGGAACACACACATTTCTTTATCCGCAAAAGGGTTCTATGGTGAGCAAATGTATTGTGAGCAAAGAGGCTGGCAATTTTGTTCTAGCTCGTTACTCAAAACTTGATCCACAAGCAGCCATAGTGGAAAACATGGGAGTCTGTTTGCAATACAGAATCTTACAGCCCATCAGGTGATTCATAGGAAATTAAAATTTGAGAATCACTCAGATCCAGACGTGCTCCCTGATTTGAGTTCCTTACAGAGGTTTATTGAGTAAACTGGAGTATCAAGAGGCAGAGAATTCACCTTTCCTTCCTGGTTCAAACTTTAAGTCAATACGTGCTTCTTTGTAATGTATTTTGACTTGTTTTTACGTGTTCTCATTAGTGACAGAGCTGAACTACACCTTATAGTTCTATCATTCTACTGATCATCGATAAATCAGTTTTAAGGAGGAGCAAATACCAATATGTAAAGCTGTGGGAGAACAGGACAGAGGGTTTCGTGCTGAAGTGCTTATGAGTCTGAACTTACAGGATGTTGTCCTTCCCAGTACCAAGTCAGACTGCCTAGCAACTAATAAATAGAAGTTTTGTGACAATAAAAGAGATACATATAGCCACACACTCATAAACCCTTACAATTCAGGCACAGACGCTCAAACACTTTTTTCCAATGACAAAAGCAAATGAAGGCCAAGTGATAACCCATTTGTTCTTCCAGCACTATCAGAGAGCTAGCATTTTTAAAAAGCATTATAGATACAACATATGTACATGCATTTATTCATGTGCATTAAATGGCTGGCAGCCCATCAAGTGTTCTCTTCTAAATCTAATGGACTGATTTTTTTTTTTAAATTAAGTTCAAAATAATCGAGTGGTCCTTATGTTCAGGTTTTGGTAGCTTTTTTCCTTAGGAATCCTTGAGAATTAACTCTCTTTACCAAGAGCTTAACAGGGATCATACTAAGATTCTTTCACTTTGCAGCCCTCACACTTCTTCCCAGGTGGGCATGTGTATCCAGGAGAAGTATGGAATAAGATTGTCCCAGTACATAGGAAACAACAGATCCAATCTCTTCAGATTATGGGAATTTTCACAGACATGAGAAGTGCAATTCACAGCCTCACTGCTGCCACCAGAAATGTTCATGATCATTACACCTCAGGAAAATAAAAATTTCCTCTTTAATAGAGATTTAAAAAAATCCTATTTACAATTTTATCACAAATAATAAAATATGTAGGAATAAATACAATCAAGAATGTGAAAGACCAATAGTCTAATAGCTCTAAGACACTGATTAAAGAAATTGAATAAGACACAAATAAATGGAAAAATATTCTGTGTTCATGTATTGGAAGAATTAATGTTGCTAAAATGTCCATATTATCCAAAGCAATTGACAGATTCAATGCAATCCCTATCAAATGGCAATGATATTTTTTTCACATAGAACAAATAATGCTAAAATTTGTATGGAACCACAAAAGACCCCAAATAGCCAAAGCAATCTTGAAAAAGAAAAACAGGGATCCCTGGGTGGCGCAGCGGTTTAGTGCCTGCCTTTGGCCCAGGGCGCGATCCTGGAGACCCGAGATCGAATCCCACATCGGGCTCCCGGTGCATGGAGCCTGCTTCTCCCTCTGCCTGTGTCTCTGCCTCTCTCTCTCTCTCTGTGACTATCATAAATAATAAAATAAAATAAAATAAAAATTAAAAAAAAGTGAATCTGCTTAAGGCAGAAACTAAAATTCATTGGAAATAATAGGGAGAAAATCTTACATCTAGAACTTAATTTGAAAAATAGAACTAAAATTTATAAAAAAAAAAAAGAAAAGAAAAGAAAAACAAAGTTGGAGGCATCACAGTCCCTGATTTCAAATTATACTACAAAGCTAAATAATCAAAACAGTATGGTACTGGCACAGAAACAGAGACATAAATCAATGGAACAGAATAGAGAGCTCAGAGATAAACCCACACTCGCATGGTATATTAATCTATGACAAAAGAGGCCAGAATACACAATGCGGAAAAAGACTCTTCAATAAATGGTGTTGGAGAAACCTGAAGGCTACATGCAAGAGAATGAAACTGGACCAATTATCTTTGCCATACGCAAAAATAAACTTAACACCTATTAAAGACTTGAATGTAGAACCTGAAACCATAAAACTCTTACAAAAATACATAGATAGTAAGCTCTTTGGCATTGATCTTAGTAATATTTTTTTGGACTAATGTCATCAGGCAAGGGCAACAAAAGCTAAGAGACAAACAAGATTGCATCAAACTAAACAGTTTTCACACAGCAAAGAAAGCAAATAAAAAGGCAATCTTCTGAAAAGAAATAGATATTTACAAATCATATATCCAATAAAGGGTTAATATTAAAAAATACAAAGAACTTATACAACTTGGTATCAAAAAATAAAACAAAACAGTAGCCCAATTTTAAAAATGGGCTGAGGACTTGAATAGACATTTTTCTCAAGAAGATGGCCAACTGGCACAAGAAAAAATGCTCCACATTACTAATCTTCATGGAATGCAAATCAAGATCACAATGAGATTTTACTTCACACCAGTCAGCTTGGCCATTACCAAAAAGACAAAAATAACAAGCATTGGAAAAGATGTGGAAAAAAGGGAACCCTTGTGCACTGTTGATGGGAATGCTAATTGGTACAGCCACTGGGAAAAACAATGTGGGTGTTTCTCAAAAATAAAAAGATAGAAAAAAATATAGAACTATCATATGATCCAGCAATTCCACTTCTGGATATTTATCCAAAGAAAATAAAAACACCAATATGAAGAGGTTTGTGCACTTCTATGTTCAGTGAAGCATTATTTACAGTATGGAAGCAACCTAAATGTTGTTTGACAGATGAACAGATAGAAAAAAAAAATGTGATACACACACACACAGGGATATTACTCATTTATAAAAAAAAAAAATGAAATCTTGCCATTTGCAACATCCTGAATGGAGCTAGAAGGTACTATGCTAAGTAAAATAAGTCAGAGAAAGACAATAACATGTGACTTTGTTCATTTGTGAAATCTAAAGAACAACAACAACAACAACAACAAGAAAAAAACAAATAAAAACAACAGAAATAGACTCATAAGAAAGAAACTGTTAACAGAATGAGGTGTTGTCAGGGGGCAGGTGAAAAAGGTAAAGGGGAATAAGAGGTATAGATATAAGTTATATAATAAATAAATCTTGAGGTTGTAATGTACAGCATGGGGAATATAGTCTATAATACTATAATAACTTTGATGGTGACACATGGTAACAAGATTTGTGGGGATCATTTCATAGTATATAAAATACTGAATCAATATGAAGTACACCTGAATAGAATACTGGATGGCAGTATATGTCAATTAAAAAAAATGTGTGATGAGAACATAAATCAAGAAAGGAAATAGTCCCGGAGGTGACAATTTTTTTTAGGTGACTTAATTTTTAAAAATTAGATTGAGCAAATTAGTTAATTATTGCCTTTATCTCTAATAAAAATTATTCTTTAGAAACTTACAAGGCAAAATAATTGTTCATACTAGAGGTCGAATAGTGTGTACAAAGATGCAAATACCACGATAACTTATAAAAGCAAAAGATTAGATATATTCCATATGTTCAAAATAGAATAGTTGAAACAACTTAAGTATATGCACAAGATGAAATAATACACACTCAATAAAAGGTGATATGCTGTAGATCATTCGGTGATGTCAAAATGCTCACACTGTCATATTAAGTAAAAACAAACAAAAACACTATATAAAATGTAGCACTTCAGAAAGCTAACCCCCCTTCTTTTTAAAGATTTTATTTATTCATTCATGAGAGACGCACAGAGAGAAGCAGAGACACAGGCAGAGGGAGAAGCAGGCTCCATGCAGGGAGCCCGATGGGGTCTTGACCCCCGGACTCCAGGACCAAGCCCTGGGCAGAAGGCAGGTGCTAAAACCACTGAGCCACCCAGAGATCCCCCTAACCCCTTCTTTTAATTATTTATCTCTACCACAAACCACTACTGTGGTATTTTTTTAAAAAACATATTTTAGCATGTGGCATTGGCAGAATCAAAGTAATGCTATAAAGGAAATGCAATTCAATCAGCTTTTTACTATAGCTAAACATTTCCAGAGCCTATTATAATTGTCAGGTACCCAAAATTTCAAAACCACTAAAGAAGTATCATCTTATAGTATAGAATTGACAACAGACTTAACTACATATAACTGAAGGAATTTAAAAGTTAAACCAAGTGAAAGTTCTCAGAGTGTAACAGAGTATTTTCAATTTTAAAGAGATATGGAAATTTTTAAAATGGGATTCCAAATAAAGAAAAATAATAGGTATCCATGGACTTCCCATTAGATGTTTTCTTTTCTTTTTCTTTTTAAAAAAAGATTTTATTTATTCATTCATGAGAGATACATAGAGAGAGAGATAGAAGGAGAAGCAGGCTCCCTGTGGGAAGCCTGATGCGGGACTCAATCCCAGGACCCCAGGATCATGACCTGAGCCAAAGGCAGACCTTCAACCACTGAGCCACCCAGGCACCCCATTCAACATTTTCTTATTGAAAAGTTAGCAGGACCATAGAGGATTCATGTTACTATCCTACCAGTCTCCTTGATTTTTTGCTACCCCCTTACACTAGAACAGTTAGGAAGTTATAGAAAACTATTGAGCTATGATATTAAACCCCTCACAACACATGCCATAAAGTTCCCCCAAAAGAAATGTTCTTAGCATGGCATGCAGCTGTCCTTGTTTGATGCTTAGCTTGGATTCTACAAGAATTTGTCTTTTGTCTCTTATTGCTTTAGAGTAAATTTTCAAATTTATTTGTATTTGTATCTGTTTAGATCAAAAGATTATACTTATATTAAATTATTATGGAAGGATTTTGAATGAATTAAGTTTTTTTCTTTTCCTTTTTCTTTCTTGAAATATGGCAGGTGGTACCATTTATCTGTATTCTCTGGGGCACATCTTTTGGATGCTGCTAAATACTGCAGTCTGCATTATATCAGTACGGATTACAAATCTGAACATAAGTTATGCCCCTCCTTGGAAAGTTAAACAATAAAGGTACAATTAAATTGAATTAAACAACCGACTGAATAACTCTGGATAAAAAGGTACAGAAGTCAAACTTCCTCCTTTCACTCACCTGGTATTTGAGACCATTCACTCTGTCTGGAGTTGACGTAGTGATTTGGTTAGTGGGCTTTTCTGACAGAGTCTGTGGAAGCTGGTAAGGAGGACACCTATCAGATGCTTAGACTCCAACAAGCAAGCATTTCTTAGTTTCTGTTTAAACTTTTAGAGTGGGATCCTTAGCAAAGCGAGGAATGATGTAAGGCCCCAAATGTGACTTCAATCTTAACATTACAAAAAGGCAATGCAGTGTAGAGCTTTCTGTTTCATAAGGATTGTTTCCACAAGAGATTTATGCAAAGACTGTTTTTTCTGCCTCCTACTGCTCCCCCACCATGAATGTGTTTTTTGTCAAAGTGAAACCTTACTATTTTCTTCAATATATATCAATGTATATTTATGTGTGTAACATACATGTAAACTGTGTATATATATTATTCTTTATATATAATATGTATTAATATATATTAACACTAATGTATGTATTATATATTACATCATGAAATGTATTTGAAATACATTTGAAATGTATTTCTTGTCCTCCTTATGGTGAAATATTTTTCTCTAAACAAAACAGTCATGATCCTTAGGATATCTTCTCTGTCATCTTAGTCCTTCAGGTATAAACATCCTCACCTAATTTAAGTAAAATGGTCAAAGAACTCTTATCTGATTTTCATCAGTCTTTTTCCCAAGTATTACTGCCTACTCTCTTACCTTGCTTCCCAAATGCTCTGTGTGTGTATGTATGTGTGTGTGTGTGTGTGTGTCTGTGTGTGCATTTTGACCCCAAATAATATCATGTGTGCATTAGTGCAATCTCAAAAACAGTTGCTTCTGTATTATCCACATTATTTTCTAGTTAGGCTCCTAGTGACTCAAGCATATTCTATTGTCCATTTCATTATTACTCCCAATTATGAGTCCTTGTCATTGGAACATTCTATCCTATAATTTATATGATTATTCTTAATTCTACTTTTTCCCCAGTGCTTTTAGTCATTCAGTTGCCCTGAAACCATGGGAATCAGTATTAATTCACATTTAAATTTTACTATTCATCTGTCTATCATTTTCCTTTTGCACTATTTTCTCTTGTTTTTTTTTTTTTAATTTTCTCTATCAACAATAAACCTTGTGCAATTTGATTATAAAGCACATTTTCTGCTAACATTCTCCAAATTCCAGTACTTTATTTGGTCTGATTACTCCATACCCTAATGACTTACTGCCTGTTCAAAGACTAACATTGACCATTAGATTTAGCCACAAAAAGGCTGTTGTAAAGAAAGCCACTACATTAGTGTATCAGAGACAGAAACTGGCAGTGCTACACTAGACTAAAAGGGAAATAGAGCTAGGGAAGTAGAAGGAGATGGAGATATATAGGAAAGAGTTCTGGAACAGGAGTGTGTGTGTGTGTGTGTGTGTGTGTGTGTGTGTGTGTGAGAGAGAGAGAGAGAGAGAGAGAGAGAGATTGAGAGAGAGAGAGAGAGAGGGAGAAAGAAAGAGGATGTATGTGTCTGTAAAGAAAAAAATAACTCTTGAAATCTAGTTGGATAGGATACAATTTACAAGGAAAGATTTAAACTATAGAGAGAGATTGAGAGATTTCTAATTCCACCTGAGATGTAAAAAAAAAAGGAAAGAGTCCTGTTCCCTCTAATAAAAGAGAAAAAGTGGAATAAACTATGAAATCACAACTTCCAGAGAGCTGCGCTCACAGGGCAACTGTGACCAGGAAGATCAGCTCCTCCTTCCCCCATGGAGAATGTCTTGGCTCTAGCAAAACACAGGAAGAAGACAGGGGCAGATGTGAAAGCTGTTGCCTACAATATCAATGGATTGCAAAAGGATGAGGATAGGTTAGCATGAGAAAACAGAACACCAGAGAAATTCAGACACAAACGGAATTTGTATCAACTTGCAGGCATATTTCCATGGACTTTAATTCAGAGTTTGCAAGAAAGATTACTAGGGGCAAAGATTAGAGACAGACCTCCTTGTTGGTATAAGTATGGAAGAGAATGTCATGGAAATCTACTCTCCTGCATGAGTCATTCTCTCAAAAGACTTAAGTCTCTGAGAGAAAGGCAAGGAACACTATAGCCCCAAGGTCACAGATGCACACCTATTCATGATGGAGATAGATTCCTAGGAATAAAATCTTATGAATCTGAGGAGGGCTTCAAAGGGACTTTAGAGGCCTCCTACTTCCATTTGAGTGTCAGGAAGAAACATGCCACAGGGAGAAGGAATAGAAACGTTAAGAAAATTTCACCCCCAAGTCTCAGGCACACAAGGCCTCCCTAAATCTGAAGCTAGAACACGGATGATGAGCTCATCCCTTGCCATCCACCACCCAACCTGGGACGCAGTAGTAAGCAACAACAGTGCTGTGCTGGGAGGGGCAAGAACGTGAAAATAATAGGCCTTCTCTGGTATAAATATAGCAGAGTAGCTGAAATATTAAAGCAGAGCATAGACATTATACAATCCTGGTAGCTCCTCACTCAGCCTGAGTCATCCTTTGAGTATGTTGAAACCAGTGGTTCAATGACTATAACCACAGATCAATTAGGAAGAGGAATATCCACCCAGTTGCAGTTAGAAGTACTTTTTACTCTTAAACGAGTTTTTTTTTTGTTCTACCCAAGATATCTGGTTTAAATAAAACATTATGACACTCAATAGAGCAAAATTAAAATTACAAAGTGAGGCTCCTGGGAGGCATAGTTAGTAAAGCAACAGACACTTGGTTTCTGTTCGAGTCACGATCTCAGGGTCCTGAGATTGAGCCCTGCATCAGGCTCTGTGCTCAGTGTGGAGTCTGCTTAAGACTGTCTCTCCCTCTCTCTCTACCTCTTCCCCTATTCTCTCTCTCTCTCTCTCAAATAAATAAATCTTAGAAAAATCACAAAGAAAAAAATCATCAAGTCACACATCAGTTAACACAATCAGACTCAGGTATCATCAGATGTTGAAACTATGCAATGGAGAAATTAACATAACTACAATTAATATGCTGAAGGCTCTATTATTGTAAGAGATGAGAAATATAGACAAAAAGTGAGGTATGTCAGTGGAGAGATGGAAACTTTAAGAAAGAGACTCCATAGAGATTTCATTTTCAACAATTTAGATGAAATGAACAAATTCCTTGAAAGACACAAAATTTCACTCAAGAAGAAATAGATAACCTGGATAGTCCTATATCTGTTAAATAAATTCAATTCCTTATGAAATAACCACCCAACATATTCAGGTGCAGATGCCCTCACTGAAAAATTCTACTAAAAATATAAAACAGAAATAATAGCAATTCTACACAAACTCTTCCAGAATATAGAGAAGGAAGAAACCCTTTCAAACTCATTTTATAATACCCTGATATCAAAAGAGAGTGGAGTAATTAAATGCGTCAAGTGTCTTAGACAACTATTTACTAACCTGTATCTGGAGAATTAAAAGATGTCTTAAATGTAGCAGAATAAGGAAGAACGAAATAGCCATTTTGCCATATTTTTGTGTAGACTCTTATGAATCTCAGAGGTTGGTTTTACTTAACTCCATACAGTAAAAAAGAAGGTTGGGCATAGAGAGTGATAAAAGAACATGTGCCATCAGTGATTTAAAAGAATACAGTCTATTTAACCCAGAGAAGAGGTAAAAGAGCTGATTAAAGGAATACATGAGCGTTCTTGAATGCTTTTAAAGACCTTGGAATTTAGTGGCCAAGAATCAACAATGCATTGTTCCTATTTCTCACTGTGGTTGTCTCTGGATGTGTTTCACCTCTGTGTTCATCCCCACGTGGTTGCATGGCACTCTGTACAAAACTCTCCAATGCATAATCTCCCCAGGAATAATGCTCTCATAAAAGGATTAATTCAAAACCCAAAATGTGGCATAGAAGAAAGAGTGTTAGCTTAGGGAGTTAGCCTTTTAGGAGCTGTTTAACCCTGACCAAGGTTCTTTTTGGAAACTTTGATTTTGTCATCTTAAAAAAAAAATTCCCTCATTTTTTGAGAGAGAGGGGGGTGGTGCAGAGGGAGAGGGAGAGCAATCCCTCCCTGAGCACGGAGCCCAATGTGGGGCTCAATCTCAGGACCCTGAGATCATGAAATGAGCTGAAACCAAGAGTTGGACATTTAACCAACTGAGCCACCCAGGTGCCCTTCAATATCCTCATCTTTAGTGTGAGAACAATAATTGTTTCCATAAATTTTGTTAGAAATAAAACTTCTAACATATATATGTATGTATGTATGTGTGTATATATATAAAGAATTCAACAGAAATCAGCCATTAATACACTAAATACAATGTAAAAAAGAGCACTAACATTTCTAGGGAGAGCTCTCTTCACATTTCACTTAGTTCCATGCAACCTGAGGTAGGCTGAGGTAGTCAGACAGATTTGATAGTCATGCATTCACAGAATCAAATCACTCCTTCACTTAGATTAGTAGACTTTATTTTTAAGAGAAATTTTAGATTTACAGAAAAAAATAGTATAGATTTCCCATATACTGTCTCACTCTCCTCCCCCTGTTATGTGCCCTTATTATTAACATCTTGCATTGGTGTGGTACTTTCATTACAACCTATGAGCCAATTTTGATACAACATTATAACAAGAGTCTATAGTTTACAGCAGGGTTTCCTTTTTTGTGTTGTACACTTCTATGGGTTTTGAAAAAATTCATAATGTTATATATCTACAATTACAATATCATATGAAATGATTTCATGGTTGTAGGTGGCTCATTGATCTCGGGATATAATTCTTGCATTGGGTATGAAAGTTCTTGGGTTCAAAACCTAGATAATCCAACTTCCTTTTCAATCATTTGGATTTAGAGAATAATAATAATAATAATAAAGTATTTCTTCAAAATACTTTCATGGCCCTAAAAATCCTGTGTTCCCTTCTGTTTCATACCTCCTACCTCCTACCTCTACTAGAAACAAGTAGATCATTTTACTGTCTATAGCTGCTGTTTCCAGAATGTCATATAGTTGGAATCATACAGTGCTTAGCCCTTTCAGGTTGACTTCTTTCATTTAGCTACATACATTTAAGGTTCCTTTATGTCTTTTCATGACTTGATAGCTTGTTTCCTTTTATCACTGAATAATAATACCTTTGTATGGATTATCACAGTTGGTTTATTCATTCATATATCAAAGGGCATTTTGGTTGCTTCCAATTTTTGGTAATTATAAATAAAGTCCTATAAACACTCCTATGCAGGTTTTTTGTGGATGTAAAATTTGAAGTCATTTGTGTAAATAGCATGGAGAATGGCTGCTGGATTACATGATAGGATTAGATTTAGCTTTGTAAGAAACTGTCACATTGGGGATCCCTGGGTGGCTCAGTGGTTTAGCACCTGCCTTTGGCCCAGGGAGCGATCCTAGAGTCCTGGGATTAAGTCCCACATCAGGCTCCCAGCATGAAGCCTGGTTCTCCCTCCTCCTGTGTCTCTGCCTCCCTTTCTCTCTCCCTCCTCTCTCTCTCTCTCTCTCTCTCTCTCTCTGTCTACCATAAATAAATAAATCTTTAAAAAAAAAGAAACTGTCACATTGGCTTCCAAAATGGCTGTACCATTTTGCAGGTTTTTCATTTATGACATTGTATCTAAACACCCATCACCAAACCCATGTGAACCTGAATTTTTTCATATCTTGTCTCCCAGGAGTTTTAGTTTTGGTTTTACATTTATGTCTATGATCCATTTTGAGTTAATTTTATGAAAGATTTAAGGCCCCTATCTGGTGTTTTGTTGTTGTTGTTGGTTTTTCCTGTGGATGTCCACTACTCCAGCACCACTTATTGAAAAGATGATACTTTATCCATTGAATCATCATTACTCTTTTTTTTTTTTTTTTTAAGTTTACTGTATTTGTGTGGGTCTATTTCTGGGCTTTATTCTGGTCCACAGATCTATTTGTCTATATCATACTCTTTCAATTACTGTAGCTTTACAGTAAGTCTTGAAGTCCTGTAATGCCAATCCTTCAAACTGGTTCTTCTTCAATATTATATTGACTATTCTGGGTCTTTTGATTTTCCATATAAACTTTAGAGTCACTTTGTCAATGTTCATAAAATAACTTGCTGAGATTTTCATTGGGATTGTGTTGACTCTACGTATCAAATTGGACTGCACTGACATCTTGACCATGTTTAATCTTCCTTCAGGTGAACATGGACTATTTCTGCATTTATTTAGATCTTCTTTCATTTATTTCATCGGAATTGTAGAGTTTTCCTCATATGAGTATAATATGTACTCTGGTAAATTCACACCGAAATAATCTCTTAAATAAATTTAAGTAAATGTAAATACAGTTGCAATTTTAAACATTTATTTATTTATTTAAGAGAGAGGGAGAGCAAGACCAAGCATGTGAGTCAGGGAATGGACAGAGGGAGAGAATCTAAAGCAGACTCCCTCCTGAGCATGAAGCCCAACATAGGCCTTGGTCTCAGGACTCTGAGAATATGACTTGAGCTGAAATCAAGAGCCAGATACTTAACCCACTAAGCCACTCAGGCATCCCTGGAGTTATACTTTTAAATAAAATCCCAATTGTTCACTGTGGGTATATAGGAATTCTAGTGACTTTTATGTGTTAACCTTTTATCTTGCAGCCTTGCAATAATTGCTAAATAAAACAGTTTTGTCAATTCTTTGAGCTTTTCTACATGGATAATCATGTCATATTAGGACAATAACTATTTTATTCTGCCCTTCCTAATCAGTTTACCTTTTATTCTTTTCTTGTCATGCTACATTAACTACAATACCCAATATGATATTGTATAACACTAGTGAGATGGAACAACCTTATCTTGCTCCAGTCTTAAGGAGAAAGCCACTAGTTTTTCACCATTAAATATGATGTTAGCTATAGTTTTCTGCAGATGTTCTTTATCAAGTTAAGGAAATTACCCAGTAGTCTGAGTTTGCTGAAAGTTTTAAACATGAATTGGTGCTGTATTTTGTTAAATGTGCTGATCTACTGATATTATAATGTCATTTTTATTCTTTAGTTTGTTGATATCACAGTTACATTAATTGCTTTGTGAATGTTGAATCACCCTTGCATACTTGGGATAAACACCACTCAGTTGTGGTATAGATTTCCTTTTATACATTTTTTAATTCAGTTTATTAATATTTTGTTGAGGAGTTTTGCATCTATGTTCATAAGAGACATTAGTTTTTAGTTTTCCTTTCTTGTAATGACTTTGTCTGATTTTGTTATTAGGATACTTCTGGACTAATAACAAGTTAAAATGTTTCCTCAGCTTATTTTTTCTGGAAAAGATTTAGAAAACTGGTATTTTTTTTTCCTTAAATATTTGGTAGAATTCACCAGTGAAACCATTTGTCTATAGTGTTTTCTTCTTTGGAGGACTATTAATTATAAATTTAATTTGTTTAGTAAATATAAGCTTATTCAGGTTATCTATTTCTCTGTGTGACTTCTGGTAGATAGTTCGTATCAAGAAATTGATCATTTTCTTCTAAGTTATCAAATTTATGAGTATAGAGTTGTTCACAATATTGCATTAGTATCCTTTTAACATATATGGAATTAATAGTTATGCTCTCTTTCTCATTTCTGATATTAGTAATTTGTGTTTCCTCTTTTTTTTTTTTTCTGCCCCCTTAGTTAGCCTGGCTGAGATCTATCATTGTTACTGAGTATTTCAACTAAGCAGTTTTTGATTTTGCTGATCTTT